>NW_004567116.1:47244766-47263748 GCF_000260355.1 Condylura cristata | reverse complement strand
ATATATAATACATATATAGTTTCACTATAGTGATGTCTTTTACTGAGGGCATTTTCAGTCAGTTTTAAAAGTAATCACCTGTGAATAGTAAACCCTTGCTATAAAACTCCACGGTGGGAATGGGTCTTCCTTCCTTCTTGGAAATATCAAATCTATGGTGCAAGACCCAATATATTTTGAAGAGGCTACAAAGATGAGTTCATTCAAGATCTACATCCAGGCTCTGATGACTATTTTAGAGCCAAGATCTTTCCTTCATGACCCTGGAGAGGTATAACATATGCTAAACAACATATATTTTTACATTGTCTTAACAAAGAGACTCGGTAATATTGATGGAGATCCATTTGTACAATATTTCAGGATCAAAAAAACCCTGATCTTAATTTTGCCAGTTTTATGTGTGAATACTCCCACCACAACTGACTTCAGGCTACTAACCTGAAGCTACTGAGCGTATCTGGAAAGGCAGCAGTGTGTGCAACTCAGCTCTCAACTATTAGTTTTGCGCACATGTGTTTTTATAGCAATAAGACACATTTCCTAATCGAGTTATTAAGGAGTTTATATATTATCACAGTTCAAGTGTTTGGAAAGCTTACCATGATTAAACTTTAATGTGTTATTTTCTCCTAAAGGAAGCCTATCAGAGTTACAGAAATGATAGGGAGGTTCAAATTCTTGATTTGATCTGTCATATTTTCAACTTTCTGGCCTTCTTGGGTCAAGCACTAAAAGAGGGAAGATTGTGAAGGCAAAGCATACCTTCAGATAATGCCCACTTACTCCTACTTAGGAGACAACGAACCTTTCTAGTATTAATTAGGAACGCACATATGGCATGCCCACACGGAGTGTGAGGATGCTGGGTAACAGTTTAAATGTCACACCGGGTAGGCTCTGACTCATTAGCTGAGTACTCTCTGCTGCAGGTCTGACAATCGCTTCTTCCACTAACACATGTGTCTTTGTTGTGTGCCCACTGCCTGCCTAATGGTCGGCTTGTTTAGCCTGTTTTCACTAGAACGTCCTGGCCAGTATGAAGGTGAGGTCAGAAGAATAAGGAAGAAAATTTAGCAGTGAATTCAAGGGCACTGTTTTTTCTTACCACGAGACAGGCATGCTTTATCTTCAGATATACTTAAGTCTGCTTATCAACTAGCAATTGAAGGTCTAATAGGTGCTTCATCATAGGTGGATGAGGAAACCAAAAAAACTGTAAAGCATGATTTCAAATACAGAACTTACTCTTCTAGGATGCCTGAATTCTAATGATTTATTAATTTACTCTGCAACAGGGATTCAAATTCCTAACACTTAGGTATTATGGGACTCCAAGCATCTAGCAGAGTGCCCTAGTGAGAGGGTGAGATTAGCAAATCTGGGCCCTTTCATGCACTGAAATGCCTATGTTTATCTGGACCTTTTCTTTAGGCAGCTGTGTGACCTTGATCAAGTTATTTAACTTCTGTCTCAGGTTTCCATCCTGTAAAATGGAGGTAATAATATTGAACTCATAACATTAATTTGTTCTTACTAAATTAAATAGATATATACTGCTTAGAAAGTTCCAGGCATACAGTAATGTTATTTTTTTATCTTGTTATTATCACCCAGCTACATGAGACACCTGAAAATCACAGTATCTATCTCATTTCACCTCTGTGAAATATTATATCTGACTTTAAAATTATTTAGTTCCTTTCAACCTTTGATTAGTATTGTTAAAATAAGACTTGCAGGATCCGTTACTACTTCTGTGTTATATCACCTTCCTCTACTTAGATTTTCATAGATTCAAATTTTCTTTTGTTGACTCTATGTGCTTAATAATTGAGGGTCGGGTTTTCATGCAGCCGTATTATTTAAACTGAAGCTCAAGCTAAGCATAACAGAATATGTAAGGATTTTAACTTTATAAATAAGGACCATCAAGAGCGGCAGTAGATGGGGACTTTATAAGGGAATAGGAGAATAAATTCTGTTTTGAAAATCTACATAATAGTAAACGCCTAAGGAACAGTGTTCTGTTTTCATAACCAAAAAAACAAAAACAAAAAACAAACAAACAAACAAAAACCTCGTATGTTGGGGCTAGTTTCCTTTGAAAACATTCCTTTATGTTGTAAGAATTTGTTCATAGCAAGAGAAATATAATTGTTTGGAACAATTGAAGGGTTTTACACACTGAAGGGCACTCCTCAGACTAAATGCTTGAGTCATTAAAGAACTAGGTGAGTCCAACTAGCCAAATGTTTGTTTTCCCTTTTTAGGACCTGAAAATATTTATTTCTGTAATTTTTAGTTGCTTATTCTGTCTTCTAAAAGGTACTTTCTCTATGTGTCTAATTGTTTTTCCTTAGTTAAAAAGTTTTTTTTTTTCAGATTTATTCTATTTTTTTATATATACAAGAACTGGGGTGTAGGCCAGAGGTGTAGGGGGTGAGAGGATTCACAGAGACAGAGTGGGGGCCAGAACAGGTGGATCTACTGAGATAAACTACTGAGGGGAACAGTGGGTGGTTCAGGAGAGGTCTGCTGTGCCATGTGGGTCAACTCCCTGGCTGGGGATTTAACAATTGCAATAGCTTAATATCCCTGAGACTTAACCCTTGCACCACCCGCAAGGCCCATTAACTAAAAGGTTTTTGTGAATAAATTGATTTAGATCACTACATATGTTGTAGGCGTACAAGTTCACACCATTTCCAGTAGACGGAACCACACCACACCCAACACCAAAGTCCCAAGTACTCTTCCTTACGGTGTGCCGGGCTCCCTCCAGCCTTTGCTCTCATCCTCTTTTGTAACCTGCAGTCAGAATCCAAGAATTGGTTTTGGTTTGCTTTTGTCTGTCCCTTAGCTTTGTTTCTTTTTTTTTTTTTTTTTTAAGATTTATTTATTTGTGCATACAGAACTGGGGTACAGGCCAGAGGCTCAGGGGCGGTGACAGGCTTCACCAGAGACAGAGTGGGGAGCAGAACAGGCAGATCGACGAAGTACACTGCTGAGGGGAGCAGCGGGCGGGTCAGGAGAGGTCTGCCACGCCATGTGGTCACTTCCGGGGCAGGCGGGAATCGAACTCATGCGGAAGCGGCTTTAGATTCTCAGTGCTGGGCTTTAACCCGCTGCGCCACCAGGGAGGGCCAGCTTTGTTTCTTTTTATTCCACGTCTAAGTGCAATCATTTTTCTTTTTTCCTTCTGGCTTATTTCATTTAGCATAATCCTCTCAAGGTCCATCTAACATGGGAAAAAATAACAATTTTTCCCCCAAAAGCTGAGTAATCTTCTTTATCCACTTGGTTTTTCACTTCAGCACTTGGGTTTTTCCCTATCTTGACTATTGCAAATAGTGCTGCCGTGAATGTAAGCATGCAGATATCTTTTTGATTGGTGTTTTTATTTTCTTTGCATAGATGCCTAGAAGCAAAAAATGCTGGATCATATAGCAGATCTAGTTTTACTTTTTTGAGGAAACTCCACACTGTTTTACATGAGGTTACGCTTAATTTCATAACCATCTCATCATTTTCAAAATAAGCATTACACATTCACTTATCAATCAATAGGTGCACAAAGCAGCTTTTATGCTGTTTTATGTTAACATGACATTTGTTAAACCAGTAATCCAACTGGTTGTTTACATTGTACTTTTCTATATAACCCTTAGTTTTGTTTAAATAATTTTGCTGTCAATATAACTATCACCTTCACGGCCATAGCCTGTGATGGTTGAATTAATTATTATGGCCTCAATCCTTCAATCAATACTTGAATTAATTATTTGTAAGAAGCAGTGTAAACACTGTTATGACTAATTGCCTCCTGGAAAGTTGGTGACATTGATATTAAAATATGTAAGAAATCAAGTCATAATTTTTTTGTTGTTCTCCACTTTCACTTTACCTAATCACTATTGATACAGAATTTTGTACATTTTAAACCTCATATTTCCTCAAGTATTATGTATCTAGTTTTCCTCAAGTAAATGTATCTAAAATCAATTTTATCTTGCAATTAAAATTGACAGCATCTCGTAGGATACATCTTTTAAAATTAGTTTGCCTTATAATTAAAGACATCTTAGATCAATGACTTTACAAGAATAATTAAGCTATCATTCACAGATTGGTATGAATTGCTTCAATCATATATGTTAGATTTTCTGCCTGGTAATTCTTTTTTGAGACCATAATAAGCCATTCTGGGAAGTTTTACTGGAGTGTGTAAGGACAGGATTTGGTAAACAGAGATGAGAAAACATCAGAGACTCTCTAAGCAGTTTAAGTTTGGGGAAATTATACCAGGTTATTGTTCACATGCAGAAGGTGAAATACAGAATTTCAGGCAAAAGAAATAGTGAAGTATACTATGTGTAGGATTATTTTCCTACCAGAGTTCCTAACTGTAGTATAGGAAAGTATTTGTTATGGAATAGTACGATACATTCTCTTGCTCTAAGATTCTTTTCCAAAGGACTCTTGCCTGATCCCTTCTGTTCATAATACCCTATGACACAGGGCATTAGTATATAAGGCAATTAGTTGCAGTTAGTTGTTCATACATACACCACATTTTATTACAAGTAAGTTTTGTTGAAATGAGTATTGTTGTGCCCTCCCTGGTGGTGCAACAGCTTAAAGCACAATGCTATGACGCTATCTGCAGCCACTACAGCATGAGTTTGATTCTCTGGCCAAGGAGGTAACCCACGTGGTGCAGCAGACCTTTCTTCTCCTGCCCGCTGCTCCCCCCTCAGCAGTGTATTTCAGTCAATCCACCTGTTCTGCTCCCCACTCTCATCTCCCACACCTCTGGTCTGTACCTCAGTTTTTACATGCATAAATTGTTAAAGAAATAAGTAGTGTCCTTTCTTCTAAATATTGCACTTGCCTTACTAATAAATGTATTAGCTTCTATGAACTCAACTACATCTTAATTTTTGTTTTGTTTTGTTTTGTTTTCTATTTTCTTTCTCCTGTTGTCATCTACAATAAAACTAAACCTGGATTTCTCAAAGTGATGTTAATGGAAGTTTGTTATTATTAAAGGGGAGAAAAGGAACAAATCTATTTTTTTAAAGATTTATTTATTTATACATACAGAACTGGGGTACAGGCCAGAGATGCGGAGGGCAAGAGGATTCACCAGAGACAGAGTGGGGAGCAGAACAGGCAGATCGACGAAGTACACTGCTGAGGGGAGCAGCGGGCAGGTCAGGAGAGGTCTGCCTCGCCATGTGGATCACCTCCAGGGCAAGCGGGAATTGAACTCATGTGGAAGTGGTTTAAGCTTCTTTGTGCTGTGGTTTAACCCACTGCGCCACCAGGCAAGGCCCCCAAATCCATTTTTTAAAGATTTTTTTTAATGTTGTTTTTGTGAAGAACAGGGGTGCTGGCCAAAGTACAGTCAGTGAAAAGATTCCACCAGTGATAGAGTGGGGAGCAGAACAGGCAGATCTACTGAAATACACTGCTGAGGGGAGCAGTGTGTGAAACAGGAGCTGCTGAGCCATGTGGGTGGCTTTCTGACCAAGGATGGACTCAGGCCTTTGCAGTGGTAGCCACCTTATTGCATTGATATTTTGTTATTAATATATATTTGTGGCCTTCCAATATTCTAAATACTTTGAATTAGTTTTAGAATTCCTTTTTACTTGAATCTTTTCCATGTTTCCAAATGCATTGGTGTTTAACCTTCCCTTTTATATCTGTTACTTCATTATCCATTATTTGCAAGCATTATTTGTTAAACACCATGGACTTAGAAACAAAATTATATGTTGAATCTTGACTCTCTACACTCTGTCATTGGAACAAAGATCTAAAATTTCTTAGACACAGTTAAGTTTAAGATTACAAACACCTTTTGTGTACTTACTGAATGATTGGTCATTCAATAAAATCTCTGAAATTCCATTGTATGCTGAGTTCTGTTATTATCTGATGATACAAAGAGAAACATGTCTTTAAGTTGTGTACATGCTGTCATTAGATTCACAAATTTGAAGAAGTATATACTCAGTATGACATGTATGTGTAACGAAACACTAAGAAGAGACAAATTTTCACTGAGGTTGCAGAATGAAGCAAAAGTATGGTCAAAGGAAGCTTAATAGAGGAGGTCACTTCTGACTTGGGGGAGTTGGAACAGGGAAAGGTCAACCTTGGTCTAGGCTCCAGTGCTGTACAGTAGAGTGGAAGACTTGGAGAAGCTACTGGTAATTGAATGGGGCAGAGGGAAAGTGATAAGGACTGACTGTGAGGTAAAGGAGTGAGTTCAAAGCATGATGAAAAGCAAAGGAGATGGGTTAGGCTTTTCACGAAGATTGGACTTCACCTTGTAGCTAATGAGGAGTGCATACACAATTTAAAAAGGAGAGGTCAGATTTACAAATTAAATCATTAGTCATGTCTGTAGCAGAGGGGAAGAAAAACAAGAAAAGGTTATTATCACAATCAAGGACAAACTCTGAGCTCAAGCAGACATTGGGGATGGAGGATAGGGCAGATTAGAAAGCTTATCTGGGAAGAAGCATCATACAACTCTAGCACCTATTAAGTATAGACAGTAAAGAATTGAACTAATTAGGGATAAACTCACAGAGTTTTGCATAAAAGAAATAGTAAGAAAGCCAGAACAGCAGATTTTAGAGCAAGGTGAAAATATCCTGAGTTTAAGTTTGAATAATTGAGGTTGATGTGTTTTTGTTGTTAGCAGGTAGATATTGTTGACAGGCAGTATGAAAAAAGGTCTAGGAATTAAAGATTACCTCATCTAAAATGGAGAACAGAGTCTTCACTGTGGTTGGAGCAGTGTGGAAGGGGGTTGATGAGGAAAGAAGGAAGAGTGCTGGGAAAAACACAGGAAACACTACTGTTAGGAGGTCGATGGCTAGAAGGACCTACTGAGTAGACCAAGTAGCAGTAAGCATTTCCCACTAGGGAATGCCATTTTTTTATTCTGAGTCATATATGCCTAGTAAAATAGAGCAACATTGTAGAGATACAAAGAGATGGAGCTGTTCTACAGTGCCTGGGATTGCAGGGACAAACACCAGACACATTTTATTTTTTTAATTCATTTTATATATATATATATATATTTACATCATTCTTTATTTTTGTACAATGTGTGATTTCTCCTCCCGGGTGCAGTCTCAGTAAAATTCTCACCACGGATTCACCATTCCCTTAGTTCCTTGTGCACCAGCTGCATTTTAAAAACATGTTCCTTTATTACCAATTAAGGAAAAGCTAGAAATACATTATGAAAAATGTACATTTGATCTCAATAGTCATGGGACCATGGTAATCAATGAGAAAGAAAGCATTTATTTCATTTCTAGCTATAGTGCTTTTGTTAATTTACTGACTATAAAACTATTGTTATTTTGAAAATTATTTTTGAACATGTAAATTCTATTTTTTTCTTTAACATGTACAGTTCAATTTTTTTTATTATATTCACACATATGTACATAAACCACAACAGTCAATGTTAGAATGTTTTCAACATCTCAAAAAGAAACATCAGGCTCTTTAGCTCTTTGATCTGTATCTTCCCGCTTATCTCCTCTCTGTTGTTATAGGTGGAATCCTGTAATATGTAGTCTTTTGTGACTGACTTCTACTTAGTATAATGTTTTCAAGGTTTATCCCTGTTGTAGAATGTACAGTATTTCATTTCCTTTTGCAGTTGAATAATATTCCAATGTGTAGGATATACTGCACTTTGTTGATCTATTTGTCCACTGATGGGTATTTGAGTTGTATCTCCCTTTGGCTTTATCAATAATTCAGCTACATATACTCATGTAGTTTTTATGTGGAAAATATTTTCATTTTTCTTAATTATATACCTAAGCTTGGATGTGATGTATAAGCACCAGTATAAGGCCACTAAGCACATGAAAATGCCCAACATTATTAATCACCAGGGAAATGTGAATTAAAATCACCATGAGATACATACACTAAACTGGCTAGAATCAAAAAACAAAACAAGTGTTGGAATTTCTGTGGAGAAATTGAAATCTGTTTATTCCTTTGTCTCACCACTAGATGGTGGAAGTCGCTGAGCTAATGGTTTCGAAAACATCCAGTCTCAGAAAGAATCTGAGTTTGTAAGGTTAAATTGAGTTACTAAAACCTAAGTAGGGGTTCACAGATATATGCGTATTTTAAAAAATGCAGTTGGTCCAGACTCACACCTTGGTGAGAGGATATGGCTAAGTATTACCTTCATAAACATGTAAGATTTTACACATACACCCACGCACAACTCATGGTTGAAATTCTATGTAAGAATCATTTTTTGCTTGACTTTATCATTGATGGGGGAGGATGCCATAGTGTATCTCAAATATAACCCTAACTTTTATTATTATTTATTTATTTATTTATTGTTAAGAGATTTATGCATGCATGCAAGAGCTGGGGTATAGTCCAGAGGTGTGTGTGGGGGGGGAGGGGGTGAGAGAACTCACCAGAGACAGAGTGGGGAGCAGAATAGGCAGATTCACTGAAATACACTTCTGAGGGGAGCAGCCGTCAGGTGTGTGGGGGGGGGGGGGGGGGGAGAGAACTCACCAGAGACAGAGTGGGGAGCAGAATAGGCAGATTCACTGAAATACACTTCTGAGGGGAGCAGCCGTCAGGTGAGAGGTAGGAGAGGTCTGATGTGCGATGCAGGGATCAAATTCATGCTGCAGGGGCTGCCAATAGCTTCATCATGCTGAGACTTAACCTCTTGAGCCACCAGGGAGGGCCTTTTTGTATTATTTATCTATGCTTAGAAGAACTGGGGTGGAGGTCGGAGGTGTAGTAGGTGAGATAGAAGAGGTCTGCTGTGCCATTTGCCATATGTGGGTTAGCTCCCTGGAAACTAAGACTATAGCCATGATGGCATGACAGTGCTGAGACTTAACCCCTATGCCACCAGAAAGGCTCCAATTCTGGATGTTGAAGCCAGAAATGAGAAAAAGGAAAAAAAAAGACAATTGTAATCAGAAGAGCTACCCTCAACTTCTCAAAACTAAAGAACGCCGTCTAAAATTATCCCACCATGATTTTGGAAAGATAATCCAATAGAAGGACATCACAATTTCTATTTCTCTCATATATACAATAATTAAATCAGAAATTATGAATTTCCTCTAAGAAATATTAGGTTGTCATACATATTAAAAATTTAGGTTTTTTTAAATAAGGAATGTTTATAATAATCTCGAATCAGGGTCACTAGTGATTCTTTGTAGCTGCAGATACTCCTAAAGTTAATGCAGCTAAACATAGAAGCCCTTCATAAAGCAGATTTCAATACTGCCAGGAGTTTCCCTAAGAATTAGAAATAATGTACATAAAACTCACACAAACTGCCTATCCGTGCAGTCTATATTAATTACTGTTGTTAATCATGTTGTTGTTATTAGTAACCTAAAGCAATGCTGACTCCTACATTCTTCCTGCATTAAAAAATCTGGAATTGTAACCTTTTACTGAACATGTTATTAATTATTTCTTATTAGCAAAGCTACAAAGAAATTATTCCTAATCTCACACAGTGCATTAGTAGATAAGTATGGACATTGATTACACTGTGGAATTTTTAATGCTTTAAAAAGCATTAAATCTTTTTCATGGTTAATTTAAAAAAGTAAATTAACTGGTTAATTTAGAAAAGTAGCAGCATATAGTGGAAAGCACACATACTTTAGAATCAGAACTCTTTGTATTCCAGTTCTGGTTCTTCTACTTTCTATGCCTGTTAGCAAATCTATTGATATATCACTTATTGAAAATAATAATATGGATCTCACAGGGTTGCTGTAATGACTATACTTGACATACCACTTGGAAAATGTTTAGAATAGTACTTGGCACCTATGAGGTTCGCAGTAAATGGTAGTCATTTTCAGTTTTTAAAAATATGTACAGGCACATAAGAGTAAATCTAAATTTAAGATTAGTTCTTTAAGTTCTCAATGAAGATGGGCTCTAGCTATATAATTTTCACACTTGATATTCTATACTGCAGAATACAGGTATAATCCTCCAAATTGTTATTTCATATGAAAGTTGGCATCACTTTAGCTAGTTAAAATAAAGTGTAGCAAATAAGTTGGGGGTAAGACAAGATTTTGAAAAATCCAAGACTCTACTAAAACATAAAGAAATAGACTTTCCTTGTGGCAAATTATAGAAGATGTTAGGGCATCTTCATAATCTTTCAAGGTGGTTAACAACTTGGAGGGAAACATAGATGCAAATTGACATAGATATATAATTCTGGGGATATTTATATATATATATATATAGATAGATAGATAGATAGATAGATAATTCTGGGAATATTTATTTTAAAAACCTGAAAAACAGCACTTCGCAGTAACAAGACAATATCTAGTAAGCTTTGGGTAGTAAGAGATATTAACATGTAACCACAGAATTCACATATTAACCATATTAAAATTCCAAAGAACATTATTATTAACCCATTATGATGGAAACTGTTTTTATTCCAAGTCTAGCAATACATTTATAATGAAACTCTACTCATTCTAAATATGAATCAGTTCCCCCTTTTATGAGCTGTAAGGAATCAGCTTTACACCATCTTGTATATTTTTTGTTGTTATTGTTGTTGAAATCTTGCATTTATGATCCTTGGGCTCCCTTCAACAGAGAGACTTTGGTTGTATCACCAGCCAATGTTTGTTCATTTAAATTTGCTCAACAAGATCCTTAGACTCCTGGAGGGGAATTGTGAGGAAAAGCTATGTTCTAATTTTATGAATGTCTCTTCTTTGTGTTCATATTTGCTCACTTAGTTTTCTGCCCAGACTCTCTTATAGGACAAATAGAATAAAATGTAGTATTTATTGAATTCATAATATGCGCTAGGATTATCCTAAATACCATTCCATTCAGCAAGCCTATAAAGATATGTTATCATATTATTCCCATTTTATGGATAAGAAAAATGGGCCCAAATAAGTTACAAAAACTAAGATATAGTAGTGTCTAACAGATCTGGGCTATGAGTCCAGCTAGCCTGCCATCAGATACCCTTACTCTTACTCACAATGCTGTTTTCCACCAGTATTTATAAAGCTGGAGAGGACCTCAACAGAAGATGAATGGATAAAGAAGATGGGGTTTATGTACATGGTGTACTAACTACCAAAAAAAAAAAAAAAAAAAAAAAGCTTGCCATTTGCAACAACATCAATATGGCTGGAACTGGAGGGGGTTATACTAAACAAAATAAGTCAGGAGTAAAGACAAATACTGGTGATTTCACTTGTGTGTGAAACATAAATAAACACAACAATGAAACATACAAAACAAATGCTAGAAATTTACAGAACTGAGGCTACCAATAGGGGGGTTTGGGGGTGAACATGAAAGGGGGAAAGCATCTAATGGTCTATAATAGAGGATTATGGTGCTTTGGTGTGGCGAATAAATATGTGGCCATGAAGAGCTGTGAATCTGTATGCCTCATAGACAGTGTTGTAAGCCAACAGTGCTTCAATGAAAATGCAATTTAAAAAAATTGAAGGAGTGAGTTGAAATTGTTAAATCCAAAGTCAGACCCACTAGTGCATATGGAGTCAGTTTAATTGGTAATTTTAGAATAAAGAAATAGGACAAAAAAAAGTATAAACCTTAGCTTCATCTTAGCATGTATGTATTTGGTTGTGTTCTGGCTCACATCATAAAACATATTTCTACTTGTAACCAGATAAAGAAAGTCGGCCCACTGAGCTGGTCCAACTTTTCCATGTTACAAAGGAGTGGGTGGAAAAGAAAACTTAAGATAAGTCAAAAACTACAGTGGTAAGAAACAGTGTAGAGCAGCAGGCAGAACTGGCAAAGGAGCGCCCTGGAGTCCTCAGTGTCTTTTCAGGCTTTTATTGATCTTTCTGCACCATTGCAGTGAGGTAGCCAGGTGCAGTGTAGGCAGAAGGTCATATGTGCTCAGTTGTGCCCACTCGCATATGCCCACACCATACTCTAGGTGCCCACCACTAGGCACATGTGCCCTGAGCCCACACTCCCAAGCGTCTCCCAAATTCAAGGTCACCAGTGGTATAGCCACAGAGGCCAAAGATGAGCAATCTTCATTTACCCTACAAATGATAATGGCTTAGCTTAAACTTCAGCACTTTATAGTATTAAGTTCTACTTTTTTCTGCCCAGTGTCTATTCAAGTTGCTTAATTATCCAGCGAGTCTCATAAACCCATGTTTCTTCACTGTTGTTGTGTATTAGAATCACTGTGCCTTAGGCCCATCACCAAGCTGGGGTGACTATGGCACACAAACTTTGAGAAACATTGCCTTGAACTCCATGACTCCAGAGGGCTTATTGGGTGATTTCATGTGCATTAACGGAGCTTTGCTAAACACCTTGAGAGACAATGAAAGAGGAAGAGTCTCTCACCATGAGAATGAAAGTTCTATTAGGGGAGTCAAGATGCACATGACTCATTTACTGAACAAAAATGATACAGCTAAGTGCTTATTTAACTTTGCTTATTAACTGTAAATTATATTCCAGAGGCAATTTTAAAATTCGTATTCAGCCATATACAAAGGAAACTTCATAATGCTTATTTAAGAGAGAATGTTGGATGAGACACCATGGTGCAGGATTTCCCCAGCTCCTGGAGAAATTGCCAGTGAGCAGATTTAACCCCAAATGTAGTACTTCCAAGATGGATCCCCCAGGCCAGCTGACTCACCAAAAGTCACTCATCTGGAGGCAGTGATTTGTTTCTTCTGAATTGGCAGAACATTGAGTGTGTGAGAGCTTGTGGCCAATTTTGGGTCACAGGTTAAATTCATTTAAAAATGCATTCAAGCACTCTAACAGAAATCCACTTACCTAAATACTATTGGAGAATATCCCTGTCCCATAGCACACACACAGATGTGGTTCACTTGTAAAAATCAGTTTAAAATGATAGTGTTCTAGAAAGTCTCTAGTTTTACCTTCTCAATATATAAGTGAAGGGATTGAAATGTTGTTTTGTGAGTGGTTTATTTTCTGAGAATGATAAGACATTTATATTACCAGCCTTTAATTTTTTTTAAGATTTATTTATTTATTCATACAGAACTGGGGTACAGGCCAGAGGCTCAGGGGGGTGAGAGGCTTCACCAGATACAGAGTGGGGAGCAGAACAGGCAGATCGAAGAAGTACACTGCTGAGGGGAGCAGTGGGCGGGTCAGGAGAGGTCTGCCACGCCATGTGGTCACCTCTGGGGCAGGCGGGAATCGAACTCATGCTGAAGTGGCTTTAGCTTCTCAGTGCTGTGCTTTAACCCGCTGCGCCACCAGGGAGGGCCTACCAGCCTTTAATTTTAAACAGGCAATAAAAAAACAAATAAAGCACTAAAAATAGGCCTTTTTCTATTAATACCAATTAAAGCAAAGCTGCCCAAAACCATTCAACATATTTATGTTGTTACCAAACACAGTCTCAGTTCCCTCAGCCAATAAAAGGAAACAGAGTTTGAGGAAAAGGAAAGTGGTTTTATTTGTCGACAAATGAGGAGGGCAGCAGACTCGTGTCCGAAAGACCACCGTCCTGCTCTTTGGCAAGTTACTATTTGGCTATTTATACAGTGTTCAACAAAGGAAAAGGGGAGGTGGGCTAGAGTCCGCAAAGGGGAGGGAGTAAAAGTTAGTGCTGGGACGGAGACCAGTGGGCACCAGCCTTTATTTACATAAAGACAAACAAAAATGGGGAATCAGCAAGTATAATGGGGGGGGCAGGCAGGGGGCAGCACAGGGAGGAAGAGGAGCAGGTGCAGGTGAGCTTTCTCACCATTTGCTTTTGTTTGGGATTCCTTTCCTTGACCCTACTCCTGTCAAGAGGAGAGAAACTGCAAGGAAAGGAGAGAAAAAAAGTAAGCCGACAGTCAATTAAGAGCTCTGGGAAAACCAATTCCATCATAAATTTGTCAAAGGAGGCAAATCTGCAAATGCTTATGTTAGAGCGCATTCACTGCATCTATATGAGTCACAAAAGGGGAGTTCCCACTTAAAAAACTTGATACCCCTTATAATGAAATTTATGGGCCATGTGGACCATGACAGTAAATTCCCCCCAAAAGCTAGATGACCTTGTTTCCAAAGTCAAGACTCACAAAAATCATAGAACTTAGAACTGAGTAGGTCATTTGAATAATATATTCTAACCTACTTAATTTACATTTACACAGAAGCTGAGATTCAAAAGGTCTGAGGTCCCAGATTCCCAGCCCAGATTTTATTCCTCTATTTCACAAGATAAATAGAAGCATGTGTGTTCTAATCAAGAGGGTACATTACAGATTTTTCTTATTCCAGTTTCTAGAAGTTTCTGGAAATTATCATTGGCTTTTAATTTGTTTATGCCAATTTTCAACTGTAGCAAAGGGCTAAACACAGGTTAAATTTTGGACAAACTCTCATCCTAAATATCTCCAAATAAATTGTATGTATTTGTGTGTTTCCGTAAGAGTAACATCTACTTTTACCATTAGTTATTCTGTTGTCAGTTTGGGTATTTGTGTAACCATTGATAAAATTGTTTTTATAAAAACAAATTTTAAAGCATTTCTTTTATCGTGTGATTTACCAGAAATTCATAGCAGTGTAGGTTTGGTGTTAGAGGTGTGTCATTTATAAAATCATCAAACGTCTCTCTGAACCCTAGTTCCAAATTTCTATCACAAGAGATAATAACAAACATATATAGGACAGTTGTAAATATTAAGGAGAATGTTGTTTGTCAACTTGGATTTTAATGTTTATGTTAACATAAATTTAAATAACAAAATAACGTTTATGGGAAAAAAAAATCCAGAGCCTTGGGAAAATGTGGATCCTAATGTACCTGGAAAGGGTATCACAATTAACCAGCAATGGAAGCTCATTGAAGAGCTGCAGAAGGGCAACCAAATTGACAGGCAACCCAATTCACATTGGGGTGCCCTGTAACAAAATGACCAATTCTTGCCTCTTTCTTCGAGAGAGAACTCTATGAATCTAGTGGAAACCTTTTTGCGCAAACTAGATTATAGATACCAGTGTGCAGAAATGCTACTGCTACATTTTTAGGGCTTGCCTACATTTTCTCACTCTGGATAAGTAATAAAGGTGTACAGCAATAACCTTAAAAAAAAAATCCCTAAATCCCTCTGGCTACCTCTCTTTCTCGTTTTATTTCTTCCTTCTTTTTCTCTGATCTCCACTTTCTGTTCTGTTTTCTTAATCCCTACTTTTTAGAATGATCAATGGGGCAGGTAACAGCAACACATGATAAAGAAAAAGGAGCTTGTAGGTTCAGTCAGTTCAGAGTTGTCCCTAATTGGGAATCTGACAAAAGTCAATTTTTAGGCTACAATATTGAAATTGTGACAAGAACAAAGAGATACTCTACATTACTCCAGAGTGTAAACATAGGATCTGAGAAGCCTATTTCAGGGCACCTGCCAATTAACTTGAATTCTTCCAGAGAGGGGCAAATAGACTGGTGAGGGCATTAGAGCCATATCACATGAAAACATCAAAGGCAGGAGTAGCATTGTCCCTGAATGCCAAACAGATTAGGGTACATGGTCAATCTGTTACAGGACACCCCAATGTGAATTGGGTTGCCTGTCTGTGGGTCCTCACCCGACGCTTACGATTCAATCATATTATGGACACACTCAAAAAGGTTCAATAATGGATTTATTTACAAGGAGAAAGGTAAAGGAAAAACCTAGGTGAAAAGGGAGAGAAATACAAGTTAAGCTAGGATGTCCTACCAGTCTGCTGAACACCGATTGAGAGCTTAAACCGTGAACCACCAGGCCAACAGCGCCCCGGAGCCCACATGTCCCGTTTTATCCTAACCTGGCTGCTCAGCTCCGCCCTCAGGTAAAAGCGTGCTTCTCCTTGGTATTGATGGGATTAGTAATTCCAGTATCTGGAGTGGGGGCGGAGTCCATGAAACCTGTACCTGTTACAATTCCTGGCTTCAAATAGTGTGAAACAACCTTATACAATTACTATGGGCCTTAAGAGTACACCATGAGGAGACACAGGGTCCCATGAAGTCTGTTTTGTTTGTTTGTTTGTTTGTTTTGTTTTGTTTTGTTTTGTTTTTGACAGAGCTGTCCAAATATCCAAAAATACCTCCTAGGATAGTGAGCTTGAAGATACTGAAATGGAGGCTAGAAAACCCTCGATGAGATACTGTAGATATATTAAGTGGGAACTAGGACCTTGAGCTATAATGGTTTTAACATTTTTGAAGTCAACGAGAAGCTGATAAAAGTGGTGAGCCCTTTCCCCTCAAAATAAAAGCAAACATCATATAGTCACAAACACTGGATAACATTTCTGGGATAATGTGGACCACATAAAATTCATCCATAGAGTTCCTAAGAATTATAATCTCAATGTTTAGAATTTCTGGATGGAATAAAGTTTAAGGTCCCTTGTATCTCTGAGTCTAGGATCATCATTTCTTTGCCTCAGTTTCAGCCTGCCTAAGAAATGCCTGTCCTACTTTGTAAAGAAATTTTCACTTAAGTGTGTGTAAAAATAGGGGACTTCCCCATTCAGCGTAGCATAAAGCACACCTGACCTCACAGCAGTCCTTAGGCCCCAGATATCAACAGGTTTTCCCAGATAAGGATAAGGGTTGAAAGCGCATTTGCTTTGAGAGGTGCTTTTTATGCAGAAATTCTACTCCTGATCCCCTTCCACTTGGCCTTTGTAATGAACACTCATGCTACAGTAAGTTATCTATGTTTATTTGTTTTTACCTCTTTTTATCAGTTATGCCAACCAAGAGCTACATTTAAGTTTTAATGAATTCAAGTTGTAACTATATGATTCTTTTAACGCTGAATGAAAGTTGCATCCTAGCAAAGAACTGATTTCCTATTAAGCAATCAACTTGCTAAGTGATGATTTATTTTCCAGAATTTAGACACAAAGGACTTCCAATATGTTGATAGAGTTTTCATGGAAATGTCATTCATAAAATATGCACTGGATCTTTATTTTTTTCATCAGGGCCTCATAATCGTACTTTAATTGAATTCTTCTTTTCTCTGTACTGTTAGTAATATTGAAAATTTCTGGGTCGGGGATTTTAGGACTAACTAGTTCATAACATTTCACTTTTTGCTGCAGGGCTGGATGAGCTGCTTATAAATCAGACTGTAGATGTGATGAATTGGATGTCTTCAATTCAATTAGCTTAATGTGGGTAGGAGTATTTCCAGGTTTTGCAGTCTCTTTTACTAATCCTTTGATGCAACTGTTATATAAAAATGTAGCTGTGTATTAATGCCTGATTCTTAGAGAAACTTGTTGTTGTTGTTGTTTTTTCCCAACATCTAATGTTATCTTATATTTCATTTCATAACTTTGGTTTGTATCCAAAACCACTGAGTGATGGCTCTTAACATGACTTATATTGTTGCCAGTCATACCTTGTTATCTTTCTGTCTTCTGACTGAGTAAGAAAGTAGCCTAATAAAATATCTGCTGTCACTAGATGATTTAATTAGAGGGAAAATCTAAGCAATTTAAGGAAAACTGCAAAAGCTAGAACTGTTCTTCTTCTGTCAAGTAAGTGATCAGTTGAGATGGTTCCCAGCAAAGCAGAGGCTGACAGTTTCAAGAGCTTTCAAAATACTCATCATACTTTGGTAGTGATATTTGTTGGAGGAATTGATGACAAAGTGTGTTTGCATTTTGTTTCCTTGAGAACATAGTGACACCTTGGGTATGGTATATTTTTTAAAGATTAATTTATATATACATACAGAAATGGGGTACAGGCCAGAGGTGTGGAGTGATGGTGAGAGGATTCACCAGAGACAGAGTGGGGAGCAGAACAGGCAGACTGACTGAAGTACACTGCTGAGAGGACCAGCGGGCAGATCAGGAAAAGTCTGCCACGCCATGTGGGTCACCCCCCTGGCTGGGGATTGAACTTATGATGCTGTGGCGGTGGTAGCTTCATAGTGCTGTGCTTTAACCCCTTGTGCCACCAGAGAGGACCTGGATAATGCATATTTTAAAGACAGTATCTTGGATTTAAATACAACTTATGCCGGGGAATATTATTTGGCATTTTATCAGGAAAGAAACTTTCCTGGTAACTTAAACTTATTATTTAGTGTGTGGCAAATTATGTTGACATTCATTAGCTGAGTTATCTTCTCCTTCCCCCTCTTCTCTCCTAGTCCCTTGTGTCAGTCTCAACTCCAATCTTGCTTATTAATTGTTAAGATGAAAGACATTGAGATAATACCGTAAGTTTGAGTCTAGGATCTTCTGCAACTCTCTGTATGTGTCTTTGAGCAAGCCATTGGTCTCCCTAGGCTTTGATTTTTTTCAGTTATTACATGATGGTAATTGCAAATATTTTATGGGTTTGAAGTAAGAATTTAGTGAGACTGAACTCCGTGCCTCTGTGTTCATGATAAATTAAGGTTCAGGTTTTCTTTTAAACATTAGGTTTGGGTATCTTCTCTGGCTCAGGGACTGTCACTGGTACCACACAAGTGGTTAAATGGTAAATAGGATATAATCACTTGCTTTGTCCTACAGTTCCTTAAATAACATTGTTTTGTCAAAGTTGTTTAATTATAACTCTAGTAAGAAATGGGAAGGAAAAAAAAAGAAAGAAAGAAAAAACCTGGTCAGTGTAGAATGAAACAATGTTATCTGAGCACCTGGTACTAATACTAATACACTCTTTTTATTTAAAGTCACAATTTCCAAGGACATATCACTGACATTGAGAATTTAAGACAGCTTTCCCAAGATTGTGGGCTTTTTATTACTTATACATTTATTCATTTCATTAGATTGTTCCAAAATTAAATGAAAAAAGAAAGACATTTTATCTTTAAAAATTAAGAAGACAAATTTAAGGAGATATGATTCCATACTTCTCATAAAGAAACTATTAACC
>NW_004567116.1:47183466-47244551 GCF_000260355.1 Condylura cristata | reverse complement strand
ACGAAGTACACTGCTGAGGGGAGCAGCGGGAGGGTCAGGAGAGGTCTGCCCCGCCATGTGGTCACCTCCGGGGCAGGCGGGAATTGAACTCATGCGGAAGCAGCTTTAACCCGCTGCACCACCAGAGAGGGCCTTATCAATTTTCTCTTATCCAGAGAATACCTTTTGTGAAACAAATATTTTTCTGCTTGTATAGTATAGTTAGTATCTACTCAGCTGTTGAATCTTCTACATCAGGGAAGGAGATGTTCCATGTAAGAAACTTTCTTGATAATTTAAGCTTATCCTTTAGTGTTGTAAATTATGTAAGCAATTTTGATGGGAAACTTCCTGGTATAAGACTAGAATGTCCACTCTCATTGGTACTATTCAGTGCAGTATTAGAAGTCCTAACTAGAATAATTAGACAAGAGAAAGCAATAAAAGGAATCTAAATTTGGAAGAAGTAAAGCTAATCTTATTTGCTGATGATATGATAATACATGTAGAAAACCTCAAAACCTACATGGATAAGTTAATTGAAACAGTAAATCAGTTCAGCAAAGTGGCAGGATGCAAAATCAAACAAAAATCAGTTGCCTTCCTAATACAGATAACGAAGTAGAAGAAATAAAAATGAAGAAAGCCATCCCATTTACAAAGTCACCAAAAATAAAACAAATGAACAAATAAGTACCTGGGAATAAACCAGACAAAGATGTTGAAGGATCTATCCAAGAAAAACTGGATATTGAAGGATCTATCCAAGAAAAACTGATGGGAAACTTTCTAAATGGATTTTTTTTTTTTTTTTTTTTTTTTTTTTTTTTTTTTTTAAAGATTTATCTATTTGTGCATACAGAACTGGGGTATAGGCCAGAGGTGCAGGGTCAGTGAGAAGATTCACCAGAGACAGAGTGGGGAGAAGAACAGTCAGATCTTCAAAGTACACTACTGAGGGGAAGAGCAGGCGGGCAGGAGAGGTCTGCTGTGCCATGTGGTCACCTCTGGGGCAGGCAGGGATGGAACTCATGAGGAAGTGGCTTTAGCTTCTTAGTTTTGTGCTTTAACCCGCTGTGCCATCAGGGAGGGCCCTGGATTTTTTTTAATTACATGTATTTTACATCATTCTTCATTTCTCTTCAATGCTTGTTTTTTCTCTCCGGTGTCCCCATAAAGTTCCCACCATCAATTCACCCATGCACCATCACTGTAGTTCTTGTGCTCTCCCCTCTCATATTTTAATCCTTTCCCCCCCCTTCCCTTGTTGTATGCCTCAGTTCTATGGTCAGCTCGCTAGTTTTGACCTTTTTTTGCTCATTTGTTCTCTTTTTATTCTGTATATAAGTGAGTCACTAACATTTATCTTTTCTCCTTTGGCCTTATTTTGACTAACATACTCCCCTTCAACTCCATCCATGTCGTTGCAAATGGCATTAGTTTATCTTTTTTGATCACTGAGTAATATTCCATCATGTAAATTAACCACAGCTTTTTTATCGAATCATTTATTTTGAGAATTTTTTTTCATACTTTGGTTATTGAAATAGTGCTACTGAAAACATGGAAGTGCAGGTTTCCTTTCAAATTAATGTTTTTGTGTCCTAGGTCATATATAGATCCAACTTTAGTGTTCTGAGGAACCTCCACACAGCTTTCCATTGTGGCTGGACCAGTTTGTATTTCTACCATCAGTTGCTTTGTGTCCATACCCTCTCCACCATTTGTTGTTTTGAGTGGGCCATTCTTACTGGAGTGAAGTGGTATTATGGGTTTGATTTGCATTTCCCTAGTAATTAGTGATGTTGAAAATTTTTTCATGTGCTTGTTGGCCATTTGTATTTCTTTGGAAAAGTATCTTTTAGATCTTTTCCCATTTTTTTTTCTGATTGTTTGCTTTGTTTTGTTGTGTAAGCTCTTTGTAGATCTTCCATCCTATGATGTGCAAATAAGTAGGGTGTCTCTTCATTTTGATTTTTGTATCTTGCTGCACAGAAAGTTTTAATTTGCTGTAGCCCCAGCTGTTTATATTTTCCTTGCTTCTGAAGAGGAATCATCAAAGATGTTTATGAGGTTTATGACAGAGAATGTTTTGCATGTATTTTCTTCTAAATATTTTATGGTATCAGGTGTTATATTAAAGTACTTTATCCATTGTTAGTGGATTATTGGATATGGTGCAAGATAGAAGTACAGTTTCATTCTTTTGCATACTGTAGCTAGCCCAGTTTTCCCAGCACCATTTATTAAAGTCTTTTATCCTCCCAGTACAGTCTTTGTTCTTTTACTGTAGATTAGTTGACCTTCTTTGCATAGTTTTTCTTTTCTTTTCTTTGAGTCTTTAAACTCAATTCCTTTGGTCTCTCTGTATGTATTTGTTCCAGTACCATCCTATTTTTACTATAATGTCTTTATAGTGTGCAGTCTGGAAGTGTAATACCTCTATTTTCCCCCTCGTTGTCAGGAGAGCTTTTAGTTTTTGGAGTTTTTGTGGTTCTGACAATATTTATTCCAATTATTTGATGAATTCCATTGAATTTGTAAATTACTTTTGGTAGATGGCCATTTTTATGTTAATTCTTCTGATCCAAGGAATATCTTCATTTCTTTGTGACTTCTATTTCTTTTAGAATTTTTTTGTAGTTTCCTTGTATAGGTCTTTCATGTCCTTTGTTAGGTTTATTCCCAAGTATTTAATTTTTAGAGGGTACAGTTGTAAATGGGATGGTTTATTTTACTTTTTATCTTTCTCTTGCCTAATTGCTCTAGCTACTATGTTGAAAAGCAGTAGTCAGAGTGGACATCCATGTCTTGTTCCAGATCTTAACTGGCAGGTTTTCAATTTTTCATTAAGAATGATGTTAGCTATGGCTTTGTCTTATATGGCTTTTATTATATTAAGCTATGTTCTGTTTATCCCAGATTTCTCAGGGGCCTTCATGGCCCTTGTTGGACATTATCAAATGCTTTTTCAGCATCTATTAATATGATCATATGTTTTTTATTTTCTTTTTTGTTGATGTGGAAAATTATGTTAATTGATTTTTGGATGTTGAACCATTTGTGTGTCACTGGAATCCCACTTAGTCATGGTGCAAAATCCTTTTGATGCATTGTTGGATTTTGTTTGCTAAGATCTTATTGAAAAATTTTACATCTGTGTTCATTAGGGTGATACATCTATAAACCTACAAATTTATGTTTGTGTGTGTGTGGTCTTCATTTGCTTTTGGTATTAGTGCAATATTGGCCTCGTGAAATATACTTGGCGATTTTACTTTCTTCATTTTTTGATATAAATTTTGTAGGGTAGGCTTTAGGCTTTACTTTATCTTTGAATGTTTGATACAATTCATTTATGAAATTCTAGTTTTTTTTGTTTTGGGGAGAATTTTGATTACTCTTTCAATTTCACTGCTTGTAATTGGCTTAAGTTTTCTATTTTTGGAGGATGAATGTATAGTTCTATGAACTTGTCCATCTTGTCTACATTGTTCAAATTCTTTGCATTTAATTATTTATATTAATCTCAATTTCCTTTGGATTTCTATTGTGACTCTTGTAGTTTCTCCTCTTTTATTATGTTTTTCTCCCTTTATTTGTGAACCTTGCTAGAGAAAATAACTATGTCTCTCCATTTTGCTCAACATTTTTTGTTGGAGTCATTTTTAATATATGACATTTCCATGGGAATGAGATGGCATCTCTTTGTTGTTTTAAAGCACACTTCTCTTATTGAAAGAAATAATGTACAATTTTTTTCACATGTATAAATTGACCTTATGGATATCTTTTTTGGCAATTTTTTTATGCATGTCTGCTGTCCATTTATTATTTTGACTTTATTTTTTATTGCTGAGTTATATCAGTTTTTTTCATATATTTTGGACATTAATCTCTTGTCAGATATATTTTGAGTAAATATTTCACCCATTTGATAGGTTGTCTTTTTGTCTTATGTTTTCTTCATTCCATAGAATATTTTTAACATTAGGCAATCCCAAGTGTTCATTTTTGTTTTTAGTAATTTTGTTATAGAAGACAAGCTACCTAAAATATCTTTATCATTGATATGATAGAACCTATTGCCAGTGTTTTCTTCTATGTATTTTACTGTTGAAGTTTTATATGTAAGTCTTTATTGCATTTTAAGTTTATTTTTGTTTCTGTGGTTAGTGAATGACCCAGATTTTTTCTTGCATGTGTGACTTTCCAGTTTCCCCAGAACCATTTATTAAAGAGATTCCCCTTTCCCCATTTTATGGTCATAGATGCTTTATCATAGATAAGAATTGGTATGTACAAAGATTTATTTCTGGGTTTTTTATTCTACTCCATTGATTTGTATATTTTTGTGCCAGTGCCACATTGTTTTAAGTAGAGTTTCTTTGTTCTACAGTCTGAAGTAAGTAAAATGATATCTCCATTTCTCTACATTTTACCTTAGGGTTTCTTTGTAATACACAGCCTTTTTTGGCTCCATATAAATTTTCATCTTTTTCGTTCAATTTTCTTGAAAAATATTATTGGTTTGTTGATGAGGATTTTATTGAATTTATATATAATTATTGGCATGATAGTCATTTTTACTGTATGGTTTCTCCCCAGCCATGAGCATGAGATTCTTCCATTTCCTTAAAGTTGCTAGCTAAGATTTTTAACAATGTCTTACAGTTCTTATATTGGTCTGTACTTAACTTAGCTAGGTTGATTCTGAGGTATTCAATTCTTTTTGAAGAAATTATAAATTAAGTTATTATTCTTATTATTTTTTTGTTTCTTTTTGTGTTATCTGTACATAAGGGGGCTATGGATTTTTGGAATACTGATTTTGGAAACTGTAATGCTTATTATATCTACTACTTGTGCTGACACACTACTAAACGAACATTTTTTTTTTGGTGTGATACTTTATAATTTATTATCATTAGTTTTTTAAATTATTATTTAAATATTTATTTATTTATGCACACAGAGGTACAGGGATCCATCAGAGACAGAGTGGGGAGCAGGACAGGCAGACTGACAAAGTACACTGTTGAGGGCAGCAGTAGGTGGGGTCAGAACAGATCTGCTGCCACTTGGGAAACCTCCCTGGCTGGGAATTGAATTCGAGCTGTAGTGGCTAAGTCAGCTTCATAGTGCTGTTCTTTAACCCATTGTGCTACCAGGTAGGACCCTATTACTATTAGTTTAAAGATAGAAACTATTTTTTTCCAGGAGGAATTACTCTTTCCATGGGTCAGAGAAATATTACTGAAGAAATGTCATGTGACTGTATCTGCTAAACTTTTAGAGGTTTCATTTGTCCAGATTCATGTTTTTTTTTTTTTCCTGGCTTTTACATTTTTCTCAGCTCAAGAGAGTTTCACACCACATGGGGACTGTAAGTTTGAATTACACATCTACATAAGTAGCTGACTTGGGAATCAAATTCCCTTCTAAGACTTTCTTATTTAAAGCAGAGGTCATTTTCCTAGTTAGCAAGCAGCCGTAAGACAAAGTCTGAGATTTTTTAATTCCCTTCATGCAAGGTCAACCTTGCCAGAATTCAGACTTTATTTGAGGCTTACAGTTTTAAAACTGTGCCACATCTTGAACCCAAAGTGGGAATTCTTAGCACCTAGGGAATTTATTTTTTTTTCTTTTTACACTCAACTATTTATTTACACTTTTATTTATCCTGTTTTTCATTCATAATTTTTACACATTGATATTGGGTGGATCAGTCATGTTACAAAAGTTTGCATAGTCTTTATACCTACATTTTAATCAACAACAAACCTTTACTGAGCACTAAAGAAAATGATAGTGAATAAGACAGGCATCCTATCTTCACAAAGTTTAATTGTCGTGGGAGGAGACAGAAGATAAATAAATAAGCATATAATGTGATGCCAGACGGTGGTAAATGCTATGAGAAAAACAAGCAGATAAGAGAATGAGGAAGTGGGGGAGTGATAGTGTGAAGAGTGACAATGAGAGACACTATTTTAGATTATATGTGCGGGTAGAACTTTCTATGAATATGACATTTGAGCAAAGGCCTATAAAGAATAAGAAAGCTAGCAGTGCATATAATGGGGAATATCACAATGAAAGTCAATGAAACACATGAATAAACAAAAAAAATAATAGTGCCAAGGTATTTCAGCTAAACTATGTTTACTGTATTAAAGGAACAGCAAAAAAAAAAAAACATGTAACACACTGAACAAAAAGTTTAAGAATGGGGTCAGAAAGGTGTTGCGGAAGCTAAAATGGGTGAGGCAGGCTGAAGTAAGGTCATATGGTTTCATTTAGAATGAGTTAAGGAATCAGTGAAGGGTTTTAAGCAGGAAAGCAAAAATAAGTGACTTATATTTTGAAGTGTATCTTTTTGATTGTTCTGAAGAGAACAGACTGTATTACAGAGAACAAATATTGTCACCTTGTTTAGTATGAACTCGTATAGAAAATTATCTAATAAAGATTCATGTTTATAGATCTGAGTCAATTTTTACAAACTGAAATGAAATTTACAGTCTACTATTAAAACATCTTTGCCTCCTCACCACATGCTACAAATTTTATTTGAGCCAATGATACATAAAGATATGATTATTTCTGATAAAAATGTAAATGGAGTTTGAATTTGCAAATAGCTACTTGAGACTAGCTAGGGCAAACTGAAAATGAAAGCATTAATCTAAATTGACTCATCCCATTTCTTAGGATACATTCTAATGTTAAATTACATTTTTAAAGTTTTCTCCCCTTAATGGAAAATTATCTAATTCCTTTAATACATAGTGTGAGAATATCTTTGCTTTGGATTAAAGGAACTACAGAAAAGTGAAGATTTAATTATCAGTAAAGATATTGTGCTAGACATATATATTTTATATACATATATATGATATATACCTATAAATGCTTCTTGCTAAGATATTCTACAGTCATTATTATTTGTTAATATCTAGTACTTAAATTTTGTAGACATGAGTTCACTTTGTCAGTAAATTCAGAAGTGACCAGATTCAAGGTATTGATTCATGTTAACCAAATTTATATGACTTGATTTGAATATACATATCACTTCTTTTCAAAGACTTCTTGGATTCCATAAATCTGAATTATCTATCCTTCTGGTGGTTCCACAGCACCCTATATTTATTTCCTAACTTAGGACTTACCACAGTGCATTCTAGTTGCTAGTTTATAGGTCTCCAGGCTGCTTCATTCATCAGAGTATAGGATCCATAAAAGTAAAAATAGTTTGAGTTATTTATGTCTCTGTAATAATGCTGTACTTGACTCAATATAAAGGCGATCAAGATGTGTTAATGCATGAATGAATAAGTGAATAGAGATCTGATTCTAATTAGTGTTGGGGGGAGGGGGTTGTAGATATACCAAATGGGTGAAAACTTCACCGGTAATTGAGCCAGTATTTCCACTAGAAATATCTACTTGGTAAACAAACTTAAAAAAAAACAAACAAACAAAAAAAAAAAACTAAAGAATTAAAAAATAAATAAATAAATAAATAGATCAAGGGAAGTGGAAGGCTCTTAATCACTGATGATACCTTTAATCCATGATGCCCCTGAAACCATCTCCACTAAAGCCAGGCTGGCTGAAAGAGCATAGTAATTGCAATCATTATGCTGAAATATTATCTGTCCTCAGCTGTCCTTGAAGATACAAAAACATTCTTGTTTTTCACATTTTTGTATAGATAATCCTTGAGTCTTCAGAAAGTTAAGTAAATGTGTAAAATTGTGTTCTCTACTGGTCTCTACTTACATCCTAATCTACAAATATACCAAGGGCACTTCTTGTTTTCAGACCTCAACAAATGCAAGCTGTGTGCTAACATGCCTGACAGGCACATTTCTTTTTACATTATTTTTTCACTATTGCCGCTATTATAAATAGTACTAAAATTGTGACAAATTATAATTATTTTGTTGACTAGCACTGTATCACATTTAGTAATAGTAATCCTATAAGGCATCTATTAGCATCTTTTTTTTTTTAAAGTAAGCAATCTGAGTTTGAAAAAATAAAATTTCCAATACTATCTGAAAGCAGTTTAACAAATAAATTAAGGAATTCAAACTAAATATCTATTTAAGTACCTGCAGTGATTTCTTACTAGGTTTAGAATTTCTGACATGATTTTTTAGCCTTGCTAAATCTCAGATTGCCTGGTACAAAATGGAAATAGTATCTATCTCACAGGAAGTTAATGGAGACAAATGAGACAACATGACCAGTAATATAGGCAAATTTTGACATAGTGACTGGGAAGGTTATATAGTAACTGTTCATACATGTTACTATATGTTTTTACCAGCGACATAGTGGGGTGCACAACAGGCAGACTGAGGAAGTACACTGCCGAAGAAAGCAGTGAGCAATACAGGAGAGGTCTGCTGTGACATATAGGTGATTTCCCTGACTGGGGTAGAACTCTTGCTGAAGTGGCTGCTGCTAACTTTATAGTGCGGTATTTTAACCCATTGTGCCACTATGGAGGGCCCAACATCTAGCTCATTTTTTTTTTAAGGGTGATTATGTATGTGATTATTTTAAATTGTATAATTTATTTATACAGAGAAATCATTTTTATTGATCTAGTTACAATTTTTGTTTTGTGTTTTCATTGACCAAATATAATTCACAGCATAGTCAACGTTTACTTGGATCAATCAACACCATAAATCTGCTGTGGCAGAAATTTTAAAACTAAGATCTCATTTTAACAGAAGCATTTTACAATAAAAAGATTCATCTAGGCCTTTCGATCCATTCTATGTTGATTTTGGTGAGATAGTCTAGTTTCATTCTTTTTCATGAAGCTGTTCAGTTTTCTCAGTACCATCTATTGAAGAGGCTATCCTTGTTCCAGTATAAGTTTTTGGTACTTTTGTCGTAGATTAACACGCAGGTTTATTTCTGGGATCCCAATTCTTTTCCATTGGTCTGTGAGCTTTTTTATGTTCTAGCATAATGTTTTATTTAGTTATTAGGACTTTATAATATAAAGATTTTGCTACTTGGGGTCTTTCGTGGTGCCATATAAATTTCAGTAGTATTTATTCCAGTTCTTTAAAATAACCATTGATATTTTTATTGAGATTGCATTAAATCTGTATACTGCTCTGTGTACAATGTCCATTTGACATTATGAGCAGGGAATATTTTTCTGTTTGTCTTCTATTTCTTTAAAAATCTAAAATTTAAATTTTACTCTCTATAGTATGGTATGTTATGTTTTTTTTTTTAATCAAAGTAGCACTGGCTTATTCCAATTTTAATTTATAGAATAAAAAACCCTGAAGATAAAAAAGAATGTTGGTAATTAGTTCAGCACTACCTCAGATTTTATCTTTGAAGTAAAGCTGAAGTTGTTTTTTTTGATAAATAAATAATGAGTTGTTATATTTGGCCTAAAATATCTAATCATAACAGTGTTTGATAATAAAAGATATATCATTAATAATTGAGAATTAACAATAGCTAAGATGCGTTCTGGTAAGTCAAACCTTTAGTAGGATTTGGGGTTGTGAGTTTAAATAATAATGTTTGTGGTTCTCTGATGAAAATATCTAAATAGTTGAACCTTTCTACCTTTTTTTTGGAAAAAAAAGAAAAAGACCAGGTAGAAAGACCAGGGTCTTCAGTGTCAAACAACTTGAATTTGAAACTTAATCTCTCTATCTTATATCTTTGAATTTTAATTTTCTTGTCTGTAATGTTAATAGTTCATAGGGTTAGTAAAAGGGGTAAAATATAAAAGTGTGTTGACTATGGTATGGAATTGGTAAGTGCCCAGAAAAAGGTAACAGAATATTTGTTGCTATTATTTTCAACAGTAATTAAAATCAATGCCATGTTTGAGAAAGATCTGCATCTAAGTTGATAAATACAACTTCAAAGTCACATTTAGATTCATCAGAATGCATTTTAGGGAAAAGTATATAGCTGTCACCTCATAGAATACTATGAAATAGTAAATATTGAGGAGCCCCAGAATTTAAAGGTACATAAGAAGCTAAGCTACGGTGACAATGATGCAGTTATGCTTGTGGGATAATATTTCACTTGCTTCACTGAAGTCCATTTCTTGACTTCTGGGTTTTTATTAAAGTCTAAGACAAATACCTATAGTGCTTAACCTGCTGAGTCAGACTTTTCTAAAGGCCCATCGATCAATTTAACTCACTGGACAGTCTATCTCTGGAGCTGGAACACGTGGCAGAGACAGATTGCTTGGTTGGCAGTGAGAGTGTATAGGCCACAAAGGTCTCTCAGCTCATCTCCTCATGAAAGTATCTGTGACATTCTCTGAAGACACCAAGGGCCAAGGTGCTAAGAAGCACACAAGAAATATTCATATAGACTGCCCTTCCGCTGGAGGGTGTAGCTATCCCACTCAGCAGGCTGTGTTAGAGAAAGTTAGGCTTTAATCTTTAATTCAAAAAAATCTTTCCCCATTTGTTTCATTCTTTCCTTACCAACCTTTCCCTAAAACATAATTCAGGAGCATTTATTATGTGCCTACTTTGCCATATCCACTATGAGTCTCTTTGCATATATTAACTCTTTAATCCTGAGGTTAAAAACTAAAAACTATCATTGGGTATTCAGAGATGCATAAAGAAAGTCCCTTTGTAGCAATCCTTTATCTACCAAAAGAGTGTTCTGCAAAAGGCCTATTACCTAGGAAATTATGTTAACTCTGTCTGGCCCTCACTTTCCAACCAATTATCCCTGTGCAGTATGCCACTGCACTTACATCTATCCCTCAAAGTGTTGTTAGAGCTATTCCTTCCAGGAAGGATTTTAAAATGCATCATGGGAGAATCACTTCAGTTCCACTCTGCATGGGCCAATTCTTATCAGTTCTCTGACTTTTTCTTTCCTAACCATTCTAATTAGGCACTGACCCCTGACCTTCCTCCATAAAGAGGATGTCTCCTGAGATGTGCGTTGTAATACACCTACTTTGCTGTCTGGACTTTCTTTGAGTTAAGATTTTGTTCTCCGTTTCTCCCATTTACATGTTCACCTACATTTTTCACTTTTGAAAGTAAGATCTTTAGAGAACTAGATAACTTCTAGACTCTTATAGTAAGGAAATAAATAGCCCTAGGAAATGTTTAGTGAATTTTAAGAAATTTGTCAAAAATGGATTAACTCCATACACTCATCTTAAGGTTTTTTTTTTCTTTTTTAACACTTATGCATACAAGAACTGGGGTATAGGCCAGAGTTTTAGGGCCTGAGACAGAGTGGGGAGCAGAAGAGGCAGATATACTGAAGTACACTGCTCAGGGGAGCAATGGGAGAGACTGGAGAGGTCTGCTTCATCTTGTGGGTCAGCTCCCTGGCTGGGGATCTAATGCATGCCACAGTGACTGATGATAGCTTCATAGTGCTGAGACGTTAACCCCTGTGCCATCAGGGAAGCCCACAATACATTCATTTTACAGATGAGGAAATATCTATAGGGGAGAACACTGGCAGGAATAATAGCATCAGTTGGCACAAAAGCAGGACATGAAATCAAAAGTCTCCTGGGACTCAATATGTTTATAACTTTAAAAATAATTATTCTACCTTATTCCAATGGTCTTCCCACTTTATTTTTCTCAAGCAAGTTACTTTTATGGTGGCTTCATCGGGAAATTATATCTTTGAAGTAAATTTTGAAACTAAGATGTAATTTAGAAGACCAGTCCATTTAGCATTAGCGATAACACATTTAACATGGATAAAATCTACATTATATGCCTTACTCTCACAAACTTTCCATGCTGGAAGCACAGTGTATTTCTCCCAATGCCATAGATAAAGAATTAAAAGCAAGAGTGCATACTAAAAAGGGAATGAATGATATAATGAACTCCTTTTCCTAAGTACATGGTTTCAACTGTTACAAATTCTGTTCAATTTCTCCTACTTTCTCTCTAATCCAAGTTATTTTACCATTTTTTTAATAAACATATCAAAAAATTTAATAAGTAAGTGGTATTTGCCTATTTTTTAATGTTTCATAATCAAAACCGTTAAAAACATGTGTTTCAGTCTTAGAGTTTCTATTTCGCATATTGGAATAGTTGAAAGAAGTGTTAGACTTGGAAACATCATGTCCACATCCTTCTAACACTAGCCTCTGTCTGAGAACTTACTTTATGACAAATTTAGGAGAGTTGTAATTGAGGAGGGTAGGTGGGTATATTTGCCAAAAATATTTTGCCCAAAGGTAGATTAACTGAATTCAACAGAGAATCAACATCTTAATCAATTACTCTAGGGTCTTCTAGAATACATTTGTGAACTACTATTTATGATATCATGGATCAGAGGGTTTTTGAATTACTTCAGGGCAAATTTCTGTCTGCTTGGATAACTTAGGTGCTATGAGACATTTCCTCAATATTTTTGATAGGATCAATGAAATGTTAGTGTTTTTTTTTTTTTTTTTAAAGATTTATTTATTTGTGCATGGGATACAGGCCAGAGGCTCAGGGGTGGCGAGAGGCTTCACCAGAGACAGAGTGGGGAGCAGAACAGGCAGATCGACAAAGTACACTGCTGAGGGGAGCAGTGTGCGGGTCAGGAGAGATCTGCCACACCATGTGGTCACCTCTGGGGCAGGCGGGGATCTAACTCTTGCGGAAGTGGCTTTAGCTTCTCAGTGCTGTGCTTTAACCTGCTGCGCCACCAGGGAGGGCCATTAAGTGTTTGGTTTTGTGGTTCCTCATGTACTCATGTACCTGATTGTTACTAAAGTGTGTGGAAATTCAGGCCTTCACAAGATTTTTACTTAGTTGCCTATAATTTGAATGGACTGAGATACTTCCTTGATGGTCTGAGACTGTAATTGCAGGTATGTTCTCTCATCTTCAGCTAATTGTGCTGCGGAGACTATATCACACTTCCTGACCAGACTGGAGGGAATGCAGGGATGGGAAACTGCTCAAAAGACATTGAGACATTTCCTCTATTAACATCAACAGGCATTTTACCATTACTCATCCATCACTGGCCTAGTTTGCTAACTACCCAATTTTGTAGAAGTAAATTATTTTTTTCATTAGTTTTACCAAACTCATCTGCCTGTTTGCTTTTTTTTTTTTTTAACCTCTTTGCAAACATATAACTGGATAAAGCTTCATCTCGCTGCATGCTTGGATGGAAGCTGTCAGTTACCTCTCCTTACTATCCAGTCAGGAAGGAACACAGCCTCAGAGCAGTGCTCGCCTCCAGTGTTCTGTTTGACTGGATCCTTCTCATACTCAAAAATCAGCTTCTCATTGTGATAGTTTCATGTTCTTCTGGCTCATTTGTGGCAATATAGATGGAACTGGAAAAGATCATGCTTAGTGAAATAAGCCAGAAAGAAAAGGAAAAATCCTGGATGTTTTCACTCATAGCCATAGTGTAAGGGGTCAGGGAAAAACAAAACAAAACAAAACAAAACAAAACACACACACACACACACACACACATAGTAATTGTAATAAAGTAAAAAAAGAACATCAACTACCAATTATAAACCAGAGACATTGTATGGGGGAGGGGAGGGAAACAAGATCAAAACTGGGGAGGGAAGAGCACATGGGACTATGGTGAGGGCACATGGATCCACAGGGATTACGACTGAGATAAAAAATGTATAAAATGAAGAACAATATACAAAATGTATTTATAAAACAAAAATACAAATAAATCAGTTTTGGCCCTCCTTGGTGGGGCAATAGGTTAAAGCACAGCACTGCAAAGCTAGCTGCAGCTGCTTTAGCATTAGTTCCATCCCCGGCCAGGGAGCTGACCCACATGGTGCAGCAGACCTCTCCTGTCTCGACTGTTGCTCCCCTCAGCAGTATACTTGTTGATCTGTCTGTTCTGTTCCCCACTCTGTCTCTGGTGAAACATCAGCCTCATAAAGGAAGTTATTTTTAACCACCTTATCTAATGTTTCCTTTCCCATCATTCTATCAGATCACTATATTTATTTCCTTTATTAGTATGCAATTTTATCTTGCTTATTTCTTTTATTTCCCTAAGATTGGCATTACCAAGACATATATTAGGTATTTAATGTATACATTATCTCATATAAGCCTGTAGTAAGCCTGTGAAGCAGACATTATTATCCCATTTACAGATGAGGAAAATAAGGGTCAGAATGTTTAAGTAAAATATGTAGGTAGTATGAATGAACTTGTTTTCAATATCAGATTTGGGATTCCACAGTCCAAATTTAATCACTCAACTATGTTTAGAAGATAATAAAATCCTAAAAAATAATATCATTTATGTTTAAACAGATTACCAAGGACTAAATGATTAAAATAATACCTGTGGTAGAAGCACCTTAGAACTGGGAACTGGAAAACATGGTTCTTTGGGTGTAGCTTTGTTATCATTTGACTTTAAGCAATTTCTCCTATGATATATTGGGCAAAACCTTTGTATCTGCTCCTCACATACCTATAACCATTTTCACCATTTCTTTATTTTTGTCCTATTATCCTGTTAAAGTAATTTTATTTGCTTCAGTCCCATAATGCTAGGGCAAAAAACAAAACAAAACAAAACATTAATACCCGAGACATTAGATATTAAAACAATTATATGTAAGAAAGTGACTAGAAAACTAGGATGCTCTAAGAATGTTATAGATTAAGATTTTAGTGACTGTTTGACATTTAATAGACATCATTTTAAAATGTAAGATTTTCATTTGACCAAAGAAATTATTGCCTTGGCATTCAGTCATAACTTCCATATATAAATTTTAATTTTGTTTTGTTTATGGAGATTAAACATATTATCTAGGTTATTGACTGTTGTTGCTGATATGTTATTACTATTTCCTGAACATAGGTACAGTTTTTATTTGTTTGCTGATATCTCATGTAGAAGGTGAGTTTCATTAAGACGAGGATTGAGGTTTATTCATCTGCCGCCCCTGAATTCACATGTAATACCTGGCATCTGGTCAGCCCCTTTGACTGAATTAGCAAACACCTCTTATATAGTCCCTTTGGATCTCAATTTCTTTCTTTTTTTTTTAAGATTTATTTATTTGTACATACAGAATTGGGGTCCAGGCCAGAGGCTCAGGGGTGGCAAGAGGCTTCACCAGAGACAGAGTAGGGAGCAGAACAGGCAGATCGACAAAGTACAATGCTGAAGGGAGCAGCGGGTGGGTCAGGAGCGGTCTGCCATGCCATGTGAAGCTCCTCCAGGGCAGGTGGGAATCAAACTTATGAAGAAGTAGTTTTGGCTTCTTAGTGCTGTGCTTTAACCCTCTGCACCACCAGGGAGGGCCCGGACCTCAATTTCTTAATCACTGTGGATTAAAAGACAAAACACAGTGGGTGCATTTCTGAGAATTTAGCCCAAATAGATAGAGGTTATTTTTATTACCGTGGCAGGACAATTCATAGCATTTTTATTGTTGCCTAAACTAGATATCTCTTTCAGTGTCAACACCATAGGAACATGATAAGCAGGCAGGCCATACCCCAGTTTCCACCTTACTGATCACATTTACCACTGGAAACCATGCATAAGAAGCCATCACATAGGAAATGTGTGAAATGTATTTTCGTGTGTGATTTGTAGTTATTGACTTTCTTACCAATGAGTTTCTTTTTTCCATCCTCCAGTGTGTCATACATTTTGGCTTTTTTTTTTTTTTTTAAGATTTATTTATGCACACAAGATCTGGGGTTCAGGCCAAAGGTGCAGGGGGTAAAAGGGTGTGAGGATTCATCAGAGACATAGTGGGGAACAGAACAGGCAGATCAATAAAGTACACTGCTGAGGGGAGCAGTGAGCCAGGAGAAGTCTGCTGTGCCATGTGGTTCTCCTCTGTGACCAGGGATTGAACTCATGCTGTACTGACTAAGATATCTTCATAGTGCTGTGACTTAATCTCCAGTTGTCCACTTCAATTGTCAGTTGGTGTGAACACAGATCCATCAGTGGACATATACGCCTTCCTTGAAACATACCTTGGGAGGCCCAGGTATTATGGATCCATGATGTACCTGACTGAAGTTGCATTTGGTGGGGATATGATGACACCTGAGTATGATTGATAAGAGATAATTAGTTATTTAATTTCCAAGGAGGTTGGTATATTTCATTATGCAAAATAATAAACATAATAAACATGTTTTATGTGAATTCTGAGGTTCTTTAATTCATGGCATGAGAATTCCAATTAGTTTTATGTGATCCTTACAGAGGGCAAGTGAACTTATAATTGTGCTTGAATTAAAATTCCAGATATTTACTCAGGGGTCTTCTTTGAAGATAGCACTATGCTCTCAGGAGACTGTAATTGCCTTCTGGATTTGTAATGCTTGGGTCCCTATTGTTCTTTAAAGAAAGTTATCTTTTAAATTAGATAGTGGATTAGATACTGGCACGAGTGCTTTCCAGATGGAATACCAACTCTAGGTCTGTAACAACCACATGGTACCATTATAATAGCCATAACTGAGTACTGGGGAGTGCTTAGATCCAGCCCCGGCTCTGCTACTTATTTGCTATATGACTCCAGGGCACAAGTCATTTTATGTCTTAAGAATATCAAGATTCATATATTTTTTAAATGAATATTATAATTCCTCTGAAATCCCATAGCAATGTATTTGTTTTTCTCTTATGAGAAGTGAAATGAAGGGTACTAATTGCAGATCTTGTATATTTAAATCTTGTCCATGTCTGTTATTTAACCTATGTAGCAAAGCTGAATACCATTACACACTTTTTTTTTTAACTTAGTGAGTCATTGAGTATCAAATTTAAGTACTTACCCAAGCTATCAGACTGGTCAAATAGTAAACTTCAACTATAAATTCCCTACTCCTTAGTTATTTATTTATTTTTATTTTTTTTTAAAGATTTATTTATTTGTGCATACAGAACTGGGGTACAGGCCAGAGGTTCAAGGGCGGCGAGAGGCTTAACCAGAGACAGAGTGGAGAACAGAACAGGCAGATCTACGAAGTACACTGCTGAGGGGAGCAGTGGGCGGGTCAGGAGAGGTCTGCCACACCATTTGGTCACCTCCAGGGCAGGCGGGAATCAAACTCATGGGGAAGCGGCTTTAGATTCTCAGTGCTGTGCTTTAACCCTCTGCGCCACCAGGGAGGGCTCCCCACTCCTTCTTAACCAATATCTCTTCACTGTAATTTTCTGAGTCTGGAATATTTCACTTTCTACTTCACAGTTAAGTAGTCCACTCCATCATTTCAAAGACTCAGTATTTATCATACCTAGCTACTGCTATGGATAAAGGGAATGCAATGTAATGTTAAACATAGCTTTCTTGGACCTTCCTTTTTCTCAGCAGTGAACTGTGAACTACATGAGAACAAAATAAAAATAAATGTGAGTTTTGGAAAACATGGAATGTCAAACTTTAGGATATCTGTTCAACATATGAGGACCTTTCCCCTGAATTGACTTTGGAAATTTCTCAATAAATTCCTTATTCTCTCATATTTAGTATAAGGTATTAAATCATTGTATAGGGGAGGGGAAGCAGCAACATTCCTTCCATCAACAATATAAGGGATCTAGATTCAGTAGCATGACAACTGTTTGTCATAAATGTTGGAAGCATTATGCTACCTGAATACTAAGGTTAAAATCACTGATCCCCCCAAATATTCAGTAGGCACAAAATGCAGCACCATTCTGACTTAGTTGCTTTCTCTCTGAAAACTTACAGAAGTCACACCAAGCTATATGACAACACACATCTGAAAATGTAATAATCATTGTTTATGTGTAATTTCTGAACCTCTTACCAAGTTCACTTACTTCCAGGCTACTAAAAAAAATATGAAGTTGAAGGGAAGGGGAAAAAATAGCATCAGGGGAGGTTCCCTGCATTATCCCTATAAGAATAATACAAAGTAATCCAGAAGGCCACTAGACTCAGGATTCTGTGATTTGGAGTGAAACTAAAGCACCTCCTGGACATTGGAGACTAGCACTGATCGCATTTTATAGAAGAGAAGCTGAGGAATTACAACTCAGCACAATAAAAGCTGGGTGTGATGGTAAGGAACCTTGCACAGATGGGCAGGACAGAAACTATGGTTTAAACCTGTATTTGAATTTAAAGAGGTCCCATGATAGGGTGTTTCTAGGGAAGACAGACCTCCTTAGTGTGGGCCTAAAGTGGGAATGTACATGCAGAAATTCTGGAGCAAGCTGGGTGGACAGAGAAGAAAGGCAAGATTCTCTTCCCCATGTCTCTCTTGAACAGTTAAGTTGTACTGGAAATTGCCACAGGAAGTTGCACTGAAAGTTATGCCCACAGACTTCAAAAAGATGAGTCTGAAATCCAGAGAGGAGGACTATCAGTGGTATCACCTCTACCACACAAACACTTTTACCAACAAAAGACACTTCAGAGTTCTTCCCACCCTCAGAACAGGAGCTACAGGCAAGTTTTCCCTGACGTACAGTCCACTGGAATAGTGGGTGCTATGTACCCTTGAGACATATAACTTAACTTAAGGAGCTAATAATGGGGAGATAGAAAAATAAAAAATGGTACTTTGAGTCCGCAGGCAAATATTTCACCACAGAGAGAACAAACCTCCAGAAGCCACCCACAAAGACATCAATGTTTTTTCTTTCTTTACAATACAGAGTTCAAAATTTTCATGGGAAAGAACCTCGAAGATATGGAAGAAAACTCATAAAACAGGTGAATGAATGTTCTGAGAAACCTAATTAATGAACAGAAGATAGAAATTGAAGTTTTAAATAAGAAAAGGTTTAAATAAGAAAATAACAGAGAAACAGGATATAAAAAGATAAAGAGAAAAAGTGGAATTCTGGAGAAAGCTATAGAAGTAAAATAGATCAAATGGAAAAGCAAATCATTGATCTTAAAAATGATGGTATATGAATAATTTTGTTTCAAAAAGAAAAATAAATATGAAGGAAAATATGAAGAAATATGTCCAGAATTATCCAAGTCCCTGACAATAGGCATTATAAGAATAATGGATATCCCAAAAGAGATGAGTGAAGGGAACAGAAAACTTAAATAAACAATAGAGGAATAATTTTCAAATCTCAAGAAGGAATTAATATACATATTCATGAAGCTAAAAGAAGATGTGGTTACCTAAATGCAATAAGACCTGCATCAAGACACGTATAGTAAAACTTACAAAAGTTTAAGACAAAGATAGGATATCAAAGATGACTAGGGTGAAGATGCAGACAGCTTGAAATGGGACCACTATCAATCCTATAGCTGGTTTCTCTGAGGAAACTCTATAAACAAGAAGAGAATTAAATGAGTAATCAAAATACTTACAGAAAAAAAAAAAAAAACTACAGCTAAGAATACACTATCCTGCAAGACTCACTGTCAGATATGTGAGAGAAATAAAAACCTTCTCAGACAAATTGAAAGATGTTGAAAACATTAGACCTCCCTTCCAAAAAATACTGAAAGGAGTTCTGATATCTAAAGGTCCACAAAAAAAAATGAACAAAGAAATAGAACTAGAAAATTAAGGACAAACTGTCAGTAGCAGATCTTAATATATCAACAAAATGTCAGTAGCAGAGCTTAATATATCAACCCAAAATGTAAATGAACTCCACTCACCAATTAAAAGGTACAGAATGGCTGCTTAGATCAGAAAATAAGATCCGATTTTCTGAGGTCTGCAGGAAACACACCTGAACCTTAAGATAAATATGGGTTGAACTATTACTAAATATCTTCTCTGCTCACAATGTTATCAAACTAACAATTGATAAAGAAAAGAAAGCAGCAAACAATAATATGTAGCGACTGAACAACACATTATTGAACGACAGTTGGGTTAAATGGAAATAACAGAAGAATTTTAAAAATACCTCAAGACAAATTAAAATGAGGACAAACCTATACGAACCTATGTGATACAGTGAAAGCAGTTATAAGAGTAAAGTTTACAATAATATAAGCCCTTGTTAAGAAACAAGAAAGAGCTCGAATAAATAAATTTATCTGTCAACTTCAGGAACTAGAAAAAGAACAACAACAAAAAACAGTAAAAAGAAGGAAATAAAAAATAGAGCAGAAATTTAAGTCAAAAAGATTAATGAACTCAAAAGCTGCTGCTCTGAAAAAATAAAGAAAACTGATGGACCTTCAGATGGACTCAAATAAACATGGGAGAAAACTCAAATAGAGTTAAGAAATGAAAGAGGAGAAGTTAAAACAGACATTTCAGAAATTCAAAGGATCTTAATATATTACTATAAACATATCTATGGTAGAAAATTTAATAACCTATAAGAGATGGATACATTCTCAAAAGTATATAACCATCTTAAAATGAATTAAGAATAGATCTGAAAAGACATTATCAGGAAGGGAATTGAGACAGTAATCAAAAGTCTCTTGAAAAACAAAAGTTCAGAATCAGATGGTCTCACTGCCAAACATTCAAAGATAAGCTAATGCCTATCTTTTTCAATGTTTTAAAAAAACTGAGAAAGAAGAATTCTTCCAAACATTTTACGAGACCAACATGACCCTGATAGCAAAACCAGACAAACATACCACAAAAATAAAATGACTATAGACCAATTTATCTGGTGAACATAGTTGCAAAAATCCTCTACAAAATCTAGCAAACTAAATCCAATAATATATTAAAAGTATAAGATACTATGACCAAGTAGGAATTATTCCAAGAGTATTAAAGTGGTTCAATATCTAGGAGCCAATCAATGTAATTCACCATATCAATTAAAAGAAAGATAAAATTCACATTATCATATTAGTAGATGACAGATTTGACATCCATTTATGATAGAAACATACCTTAATATAATTAATGTAACATACCTTAATATAATATTGTATATCAAACTTTTGTTTTGGGGATGATAAATCCATAATTAATATCATTCTCAACTAAAAGATTTTCCAGTAAGATCTGGTACATGACAAAGTTAGTATCACATACTTGGCTGTAAGAGCTGAATCCAAATTATGCCAGAAATAAAATATATGAAAATCATTACACACCATAGTCTTTAATGCTGCCTTTGTGGATTCATCTTAAACACAAAGGACAAGGGAAAAAATGTAAACAATTATAATTACATCAAACTTAGAAAAGCTTCTGCATCTATGTTCACCAGATAAATTGGTCTATACTCTTTATTTTTGTGGTGTGTTAGTCTGGTTTTGGTATCAGGGTCATGTTGGTCTCGTAAAATGTTTGGAAGAATTCCTCTTTCTTAGTTTTTTAAAACATTGAGAAAGATAGGTATTAGCTCAAACAAACACTATTACTAAAAGAAAAGACACCAACTGAATTATAAAAAAATATTTACATGCCATACTGCTGACAAAAGGCTGATGTCCAAGATCTACAAGGAACTAATACAACTTAACAACAACAAAAACAAATAACCAAATCATAAAGTGGGCTGTTTAAAAAAAAATTGAGAAAGAGGGAGTTCTTCTAAACATTTCATGAGGCTAGTATCACCCTGACACCAAAATCAGACAAAGACAACACACAAATGAAACACACAGCCCAAGTGCTAGACAGGCACTTCTCCAAAGAAGATGTACAGATGGTCAACAGGTGCATGAAGAAATTCTCATCCTTACTTATTACCAGGGAAATGTAAATCAAAACCAAAATGAGATACCACCTCACCTCACACCAGGAGAATGGCTTCTATTAGAAAGAATCAAGTGTCACTGAGTATGTGGAGCAAACAGAACCCTCAGGCTATTGGTGGGAATGTAGACTGGTCCAACCCCTTTCATGTTTGGTTAATGTTTGCTTTCTTTTCTCAAGTGTAGTCCCCATAGACTTCTCACCACCAATTCACCCATGTGAAATAACAATAGTGTCTTGTGTTCTTCCTGCCATTGTTTTGATCGCTCTCTCTCCACCTCCCCTGCAAAATATCTCTGATTAATTTTATTTTGTTTTGATTGTTGTTACTATTTCCCCCCTGATTCCTTATTTGGTTCCTCTATATTCCTCCTGCAAGTAAAACCATCCAATATTTTCCTTTTCCTTCAGATTTATTTTACTGACTTATTTTAGCTCTATCCATGTTGCTGTGAATGGCATGAGTACATCTTTTTGATTACTGAATAGTATTCCATTGTGTATATGCACCATATATCTTCTTGAGCTACTCATCTATTCTCAGGCATTTGGATTGTTTCCAAATCTTATCTATTATAAATAGTTCTTTAGTAAATATAGGGGTGCAGGTATCCTTTTGAATTAATGTTTTTGTGCCCTTTGGGTAGATCTCTAGAAGTTACATTTCTAGGTCATGTGGTAACACCATTTTTAGTAGTCTGAGAAAACTGTACAGCTTTTACATAATGGTTGGGCCAGTTGGCATTCCCACCAACAGTATAGGAGAGTTCTTTTTCACCACATCCTCACCAACATTTGTTGTTGTCAGGATTTTTTTAAATAATATTTATTTATTTATACCTACAAGAACTGGGGTACAGGCCAGAAATTCTGGGGGTAAGAGATTAACCAGAACCAGAGTGGAGAGCAGAAGAGGTAGATCTACTGAAACACACAGCTGAGGGGAGCAACAGGCGAGACAGGAGATGTCTGTCAAGCCATATGGATCACCTCCCTGACCAGGGATCGAACTTGTGCTGCAGAGGCTGTAGATAGCTTTATAGTGTTGCACTTTAACCCATTGCACCACCAGGGAGGACCCTGTTGCTAGTTTTATTCATATGTGCCATTCTCACTGGTGTAAGGTGGTATCTCATTGTTGGCTTTGATTTTCATTTCCCTGATTATGAGGGATGTTGAACATTTTTTTTTTTCATATATCTGTTGGCCATTTGCATTTCTTCTTTGGAGAAGTGGTATCTTTTTATTTCACCTGCCTATTTTTTGACTGGATTATTTTCTTTGTTTTTGTTGTTTTTGTTTATCTTTGTGATCAGTTCCTTATAGTTTGTATGGAGTGCAAAATCTTTCTCCCAATTAGTAGGGTGTCTCTTTGTTTTGGTTAGTATCTCTGTTGCTGTACAAAAGCTTTTTAGGTTGATGTAGTCCCAGCTGTTTATCTTTTTCTTACTTCCTTTGCCTTTAAATATGTTACTGAGTCTTTAAATATGTTAATGAGATGGATGTCATATGTAGAAAACGTATTACCTATATTTTCTTCTATAATTTTTATGGTTTCCAGTTTTATGCTAAATTATTTTATCCATTCTAAGTTGATTTTTATTTTTGCATAGAAGAACTGGGGTGTAGATCAAAGGTGGGAGAATGTAAGAATTCAATAGAGATAAGGGAGCAAAACAAGCAGATTCACTGAAATATACTGCTAACGGGAGCATGGGCGAGATAGGAAGGCTTGCTATGACATATGTGGGTCGACACACAGGCCGGAGATCACACTGAGGCCATAGTGATGGTAGCACTGAGACTTCATCTTTAGGCTACTAGAGAGGCCCAAAATACTAATTATTTGGCTAAGTAGAATCAGCACCATATTTTTTTATCTTCTGACATTTTGTCTATGTCTGGCCTTCATTCATTCTCAAATGATAACTAATGATCATTTAGCATGCACCTTATCTGTTTCAGTGAGTATCTGAGTCCATGGCTTCACATAGCTTGAAGAATTGCAGGGACGCAACAAAAGAGGTCATTTTATTCAGTTTGAAGTGGTTGTCACTCACGTCTGGATAAGCACAGGAGGCTGTGTGAGCATGAAGCAGTGAACCTCACCCAGTTTGAGGGTGACCAGGGATTCGTCTCAAATGATCGCTAAACTTATATCATCCATTCTCTCATATATTAAATGAACATTTATTTAGTGCTTAGCAATCACTAATCAATGATCTTATGACATGCCAGTAACATGAACAAGATCTAGTCCCTTTTCTGACATTTTTAACACAATAAATTTGAATGTGATGTTGAGTGCTATGAAGGAAAACTAATATGAGAAGAGAAGTGGTGGTTCACCAGTGAGTGGGTGGCACATCTGTAGCAGGGTAGTCAGATCAAGCCTCCCTGACTCCCAGGTATTATTTTGAGCACAGAACTAAAGGAGATGAGAAGCAAGCAAGAACTCTAGCCACAGTAGTCCAAGCCCAAGGCCTGGGACTTAATAGCTTCTGTGTCAGAGAAACAGCATGAGTGACTAAATGGGGAAGAACAGAAGGAAATGAGGTCAGAGATGGAGGGGAGTAAGGATTACATACAAAAGCCCTGGAAGGAACACGATGGAACTTTATTTTTTTTTAAGATTTATTTATTTATGCTTACAGAACTGGGGTACAGGCCTGAGGTGCAGGGGCAGTGAGCGGATTCACGAGAGATAGAGTGGGGAGCAGAACAGACAGATCTACTTAAATACACCACTAAGGGGAGTAGTGGGTGAGACAGGAGAGGTCTGCTGTGCCATATGGTTCAGCTCACTGGCCAGGGATCAAATTGTGTTGCTGCCGTGGCTGTGGTAGCTTGCCATAGTGCTGTGCTCTAACTCATTGCACCACTTGAGAGGGTCCCATGATGGGACTTTAAATGGAAAACTATTGGTGGGATTCTATACAAAGGAGTGACAGAAATTAATTGTTTTTAATGGAGTGTGATGTGTGTGAGATGTATGTTTGTTTGAGTGTTTCTGTGTGGTAGGAGCAGAGAAGAGTAATGAGAGAAGTATGAGCAGCTGACTAATTTTGGAATTATTTTCAGAGCAATGCACAGCAAAAAGAAAAGTTCCAAAAAGAGAAAGGATTGGAAATTGGTGAAATTGGAGGTAGCAACACTCGTTTGGAAGCTGTTTCAATAATCAAACTTGATCTCCAGATATATTCTGGATAACTAATCCATCCAGTATTTAAAGTTTGTGACTTTGCAAGGCACCCACTCCCCAGTCAGCTGAAGTTCTACTAATTCTTCATGGGTGAAACACTGCTTTTCACCTGGCTTTAGAACCCGAAACCATTTTTATCCATCAAATTATGGCTACTTCTGTCCCTTGGGATTATACTCTCATTGAAAACCTGATAAGGAAGCACATCACCACCTGTAATAATCCTGACCCTAAGCTGATCTTCATCTACTTATATCAGTTGGCAAGAACATGTTCTACTCTCTTTGAGGTAATCCAGTGTCCAGGCTCTCAAGTATGCTTGACATGAAAAGTCTCTGAGCAACTTCTCCCTGAGAGAACAGTTGTAGATTCTACTTTAAAGTCAAAGTGTGTCATAGATAAAGATAGTCTTCATCTTTTCCTTCATTCTGCCCTGTCCCAAGCATGTCTCATCTTCATACTCTCCTTCCTTCCCAAGGGCACAATGATCTTAGCCAAGAGACCTGGGCTACACAGTTTTCAGTGAGAAATCAGGAACTCCTAGTGCTCACCTCCACCTTCCCTTCATTATACACACGAGATATTTGCCCACTGCAGAATGAACCTGGGAAGAAACTGAGGGTAGAATCTATATAAATGTGGTCAGTCTTGAATGATGGAAGTGTGATTACTCAGGAGAGTGTTTTTTTTTTTAAGATTTATTTATTTATGCATACAATAATTAGTCTAAGAGTGCAGAGGAGGGGTGGTGAAAGGATTCACCAATCAGAGTGGGGAGCAAAATGGGAAGAGCTACTGAAATACTTACTGAAAGGAGTAGCAGGCAAGACAGGAGAGGTCTGCTGAACCATATGTGCCATCTCCCTGGTCGGGGATAGAATTCGAGCTACAGTGGCTGTGGAGAGCTTCATAGCACTGTGTTTTAAACACTTGCACCACCAGAGAGACCACTCAAGAGAGAATTTGAGCATCAAGTCTCCTCTGCCTTTTGCATGCAGGCTCATGGTGCCTGCTGCCCACGCCCACCCTGTCTGCATTTCAGTTGCTGTACCTGTATTGACTGAAGCCATTCATGCCTCTAACTACATTTGAACTCTGACAAGTTGCTTAAAAAGTTCTTATTAATTGCATTTTAGCCAAGATGCTTTCCATTACAAAAATTATCCTTTCATATCCCATGTTCCTGAAAAAGGGAATGAAGAAACATAAAACACATTTATTCATTTTTTATTTCAATTTTTTGAAGCTCAATCACATGTTGACCATTGTTCTGTGTATTTTATATGTATATGCATATGTATATGTATATATATATGAATGTAAATATACACATACATACATACATACATATAGTGTATATGTATATAATCAGTGGAGTATTATTCCTGATTTAGAGTTGAAAGCTCCAATATGGCTTCCATGGAAATATGTAATCAGGCTCTCCAGATTATATCCTTACCTGTAAGAATAGTAGAGCTGGGATTTGAATCAAGTCTAAGTAATTTTAGTGTTCATTCACTGTTGAGAATTAAATACCAGGGTCCACCCTGGTGTCGCAGCAGGTTAAAGCACAGCACTAAGAAGCTAAAGCCACTTCAGCATGAGCTCCATCCCCGCCCTGGAGGTGACCCACATGGCTCAGCAGACCTTTCCTATCTCACCTGCTGCTCCCCTCAGCAGTGTATTTCAGTACATCTGCCTGTTCTGCTCCCCACTGTGTCTCTGGTGAATCCTCTCACTGCTGCTGCACCTATGGCCTGTACCCCAGTTCTGTATGAATAAATAAATAAATCTTTGAAAAACAAAGAATTAAATACTCTTGGAGGAACATTCCTCCCTCCCATAGCATCCAAGGACCTCTGTAATATGTGATGCATAAAAACACCCCTCAAATAGGAGTTATTCTTATGATTCACTCAGGGGTTACCTAGAGAGATAGAGAGGGGGTCGATGGGAAAGCCAGTTGGTGGGTGAGAAGGGAGAAAGTTGACAGACACCCTAATTCTAAAATCCTTTACTACTTGACTTTAGACAAACAGACTGAGCATTGTCTTTTTCTCCTTAGCATAACTTATTTGACTGCTTGGTCATAGAGAATCACTTTTATGCAGATAGTAAAATCTTCAAGATTATGAACTTCTGTCAAAAGCATTGATTCATAGTGAGTCAGTAGTAATCAATTGGAAAATATTTGAAGCTGACCTGGTTAGTGCACCATCACACCATGACCCAAAACTGATGGATGTTTCTCTCTGGAGAAAGAATGTCTTCTCACCTCAATTTTTCCAACCATTATTCTACTACTCTCCCTCCCTGAATCTAGTGACCTACTCATTTTGGTATGAAAGAAACCACCCTGTCTTCTTTCAGAAATGCCAGGGACCCACTGTTTAAGATTTTGACCTAATTCTTTAAATGTGCTTTTAGGAAGTTATTATCCCCTGGAAAGTTATTATTTAATGTGTTTTACATATGTGTGTGTGTGTGTGTTCTTTTAGTCCTGTCTTTGAAAATACCTACTGTAATTTAGCTCAGAGATCACAATACCCCATTTAGGCCAGAATTTCTCATCTCAAGTTTCCCAGTTTCAGTACACTTCTTGAAATTAAAAATGAAGATGCTATGGTTGATAATGATGGTTATGGCGGTGATGAAAATGAGGATTATGATGATGATAAAATAGTAATTAACCATTTCTGAATATTCTAGTTATTGCACTAAGCATTTTGTATTCATTATCTTACTCCTTACAGCTGTTTTATACTATTTTTCCCACATTGCAGCTCAGGAAACGGAGGATTGTAAAGGTTAAATTCCTAGTACAGGATCTCACTGACATTAAGTGGCTGAATCAATATTAAATTCAAATCTGCCTATTAAAAAGCATAAGTCTTAATCATGTTGCTTTCAATAATTTAGAAAGACTAATCCAACAGAACTCTCCAAAATACTGTGTATTCTAAATAAAGAAACAAGTTCCTTTCCTTTTGGCTGCAGTTCTAGCACCCACTCTGATGCAATGATGTGTTCAGCCTGATTAGAAGCTTGTTTTGACAGTTCCAGATATACTTGAATGTAGTTTAAGAAAAAAAAAAATCACATTGTCACTGGTTATATGCATTTAGATTGGTAAGAAAATTCTTTAGTATAGACTTGGGATAAAATACTAATGGAAACCATTTATTAATAATATAATAATGTTTGTCTGCTATGAAATGTAATATAGTCCTTCCTGAAAATTCTTGCATTTATGTTATTGTTATTGTGTGTTAAATTGTTTTTATAATTTTAAAAAATATAAAATATTTGTGTTATATGAAATTATTATTTACTATAATAATTTAGAAGTTTATTATAAAAAAGGCCTAATCTTTTTTCATACTTACTTAAATGGCATTTTGAAAATCCTCCAGAATGGCACAAGTCTTGTTTTCTTTAGTAATCATCTTAAACATCTCAACAACAGAACAAAAGAGTAACAAAATTTCTGCAGTAGGTGATAAAGAGATTTAAATGTCAATGTGGATCTTGGAAAAGGATCAGGTCATAATACCAAGGAAAATGAATTAGGTGGGAAAAAAAACCTGAAACTGTCAGGCTGAGAGATTTAGAATGATAATAGCAAGAAAACAACATTTTGGCAGTTTTTAGAACCATCGTATTTGACTGCAAGTCAGAGTTGGAGATATATTTAAACTTTGTGCTCAGCACCTCAGACCATGAACACAAGTGCCATTTGTCTTGATCATCAAAAATGGTCCAGAGAACACTTCTCAAAGAGGAATGCTTTATGTCAGATGTACTGGAGCCATATAGAGAATCTATAACAAGCAAGATGTGGTCAGACAATTATCCTGTGTCCTGTCCCAGCTGGGTCTCCTTCTAGTCAGTAGCTGCCACTGGTGTCTGATCTCATCTGAATGCCATATATTCGGACATTGTGGCTAAGTTAAGAAAACAGTACATTATACTACTCAAAGGACATCTATGTACTCCAAGATATATAGATAATGTTCTGTATACCTTAGTATCACCATTATCCTTTTGAACATGCATAATGAGTGCTTAGTGCAAAGATAAGTAACTAATGCAAAAGAAAGATAGTACAGTGTCGCTTGTTTTATAGTGTCATAAATTTTAAAATACCTTTCTCCACTGAGTCTCAAAGACAAAATAGTGTTGGATGGATCTGTGCTATAGTGGGAAGAGGAAAAACAACTAACCTGACTCCTGCTATTTATAATACAAATAATTTTGGATTAAATATTCAATATTTCTATACTTTGTGGACTGTTTTTATTGAATATTTGACCAGTTATAGTGGATCAACTCCCATATTCACATATTCCAATTAATCATACTTTACATGGATTCTCTTGAAAAAGAGGAGGCATATCTTCATCCCCAAATTACATTTAGTTTATTAGGTTAGTTATATAAGTATTAAAGATGGATTTAGGTACACAATTATAGATCTCTGTAAGCTACAATGTCTGTTACTTCTGTCAACTTGGCTCAGAAATCTTCCATCATCCTTTTTCACTCTTCTGTGGATCTGTGTTTCCCCTTTGACCAGTTCTTTCAGATGGCTGAAATGAAGGCCCTCTTTACATCCTCATACCTCCTGTGGATTCTTGTTTGTTTTCTGATTCTTAGACAGTGAGGTGGTGAAGGGGAGGTAGAAATCTGTCTTGCGAATTACCTTGACTGTGGAAAATGAAGGATGCTGCCACACACAGAACACTTTAACTGTGGATCCATCGGGCCCTCCCTGGTGGTGCAGCAGGTTAAAGCGCTGCACTAAGAAACTTAAGTCACTTCCGCATGAGTTCGATTCCTGCCTGCCCTGGAGGAGCTCCACATGACGAGGCAGACCTCTCCTAACCCGCCCACTGCTCCCCTCAGCAGTGTACTTCATTGATCTGCCTGTTCTGCTCCCCACTCTGTTTCTGGTGAAGCCTCTCACCCTCTGCATCTCTGGCCTGTACCCCATTTCTATATGAATTAAAAAAAAAATGTGGATCTATCCAAGTCAGTGCACTAAGGAAAGAAATCCTTCTCTTGAATAAATCACAGCCTTGCAAGATTGTGCCTGATAGCAGGAGATCATAGGAGAACATGCAGCATCCTGGATTTGACCAGAACCATCTAGCAAGGCGTTCCCCAACTCCAGCCAGATCTGAGACCTTCTCATCATTTTCCTCACCCCTGTATCACCTCCCAGATACCAGGAATTCTCGTTATGCCACTTCATGCTTAACTGTGAATGGAAATTCGCTCTTTAGCCTCTTATCAAGGCTATAGTTCTAAGGAAACTCTTCACAAAACTTCCCTTTGTTCTTTGATTTTGACATTTGGCAACTTGTTTTATAATTAAAAAAATTAGACTGACTGTGTCTGCCTTGTTTTTCCTTTTGTTTCCATGGACTCAGCGGTGATGCTGGAATTTCTTTTCATGAAAGTCAGGGAAAGAACCAACAAATATTAAAAATAGAATTTCTTGATACCTACAAATTTGCAAGTAATATTTACTCTACCATTCAAATTCATTTCTAATTGTGTCCAGTTCTGACTGTCCAACTTCTACTTCCACCAATCTCTTCTCTGGTGAAATGGAATTTTCTTTCTAGAATATATTAGGTGCCTTTTGCTTCCATGCTTCTTCATTTGGGATGCATTTCCCCTTCCTCCAATTGGTTTGGTATATTTTTTTCTCATCTACTGAAGTCCTCTCATGTATTTTTCAATGTCACTTTAATGGTACTAACTAGATGAATCTTTTACTTCTTTTCTTAACTGAAGGCCTTTAAAAACTCCTCTGATTCAATCTCTTTATAGTTGTCTTTGCATTTCTCTCAGTATTCTCACTGGTTTGTAACTATATGAGGACTCAAATAGTCTTCTTGTACCTTACATCCTCATAGATCTTATATTTTCTTTTATAGTACCTCTATTTCAGAAATGTTGAGTTGAGCAGCTTTTGGAATATACCCAAATCCTTAGGCCATCCTGCAGTGAGTACGCTTTAGAGTATTGTTTTAAAATGTGTTTACAAAAATGCCCATTTTTTTTTCTACCTGGTAATTGTCAGCTGTATATTTCCAGAGACATTCACTTTCATTTTACTGTTGTTGGGATTAAGATGCCAATAATGTTAATTCTTGTGTAAAGGTGATCACTGTGGCTAATTTCATCAAGCATTTATTTGTGTCAGGTACTGTACTAATTTTAAATAAATTTATAAGCACAGAGCTCATGGTTTAACTTGAATTACTTGATGAGTTTCATTGCCTTTGGATCAATGTAAATATTTTAGAGCTAAATAAACAAACAATAACTTTTAAAACCCAGATTCTATAAAAGAAGATTAAATTGCTATTGATTATCCACTTGTTGCATTTTTTTCACTGTTTCTCTTATTTTTGTTATTTTGTAAGTGCTAGCTAGGTAGGTGAAATCAAATATGGCAACCAAATACTGCTTCTGAAAACAAAAACTTTCTATGTAATTTTCCTATTTCAATCATTCCCAATTAAGAGGAATAGATTTCTTATGATTGTTTTTCTTGATTTTTCCAGTCAGATTAAGAAGAATCTATATCTTTTTTGAGGTCTTATTAATTGCACATTATCAACCTAGTAGGAGACACAATACATTGCTTTGGGTCCATTGAGAATGGAGTCTTAAATATTATTCTAGATCCAGTGTTTTACTTAGTGGCTATACATTGTGGTTGAATGAGCTGTTATTAGATTGAATAAATGGGAAGATGTCTCTGTACTTTATCTTGGGGTGCCTGACTTTTTAAGTTAATGATGATGACTTTCCTTTGGGGGAAGGATTATGCCATCATTCCAAAAACCTAACATAGGACACTGTTCTGCCTTATTTAAGGATGTGTAACCTTTTCTGTCCCTGTGAGGGAAAACTGTTACTTTTAGGCAGATTTTTACTCCTATGTTCAATAGGATAAATTCATCTTGTTACTCAAATAGATTTATAAATAATTAACACAATGACTCATGCCATCTTGCATGTTGGGTACTTATTCTTGCTGTGTTGCTGAAGGACCAAAGGAACAAGGCAAATTAACAAAATCAGCAAGATAGCCATCTCCAACTGTCTCTAATTTTGGATAATATTTTCAAAAGAGAAAACTGAAACATTATATATTAATTTTGGCCAGTCTTAAATGAAACCCACCGATACTGGGTTAAAATTCAATTGTGGGAGTGAGCTAAAGAAATAATCTTCAAAATCTAGCTGCTTAAGCTTTGCTGAAAGTCTCTTAAAATGACTATTCATAGGTAATATCTGTAGCAATCAATACTTGAATGAGGTCTACCTTGTATATAAGAATAGAAAAGATATGGCAAGAGACTGGCTACCCCAATCTGCCAGTCTACATTGCTTAGGACCCTTGTAGTAAAATGGGTTATATGAACAATTTTAGGTCATATGTGATTAGCCAACAATTTGTGGGAAAAGTGATAAGTGCCAACACAGGCCAGCATACCAGTGCATCTTCTATCCAGTGTGTTTTTTTCCTGACACAGAGATCAAAAATGCCTCATGTTCCAGATAACGTAGCTACAAAATGCAGCCTGTTCATCTAAGTCTCTGAATGACTACATTAGAAGATGCCCTGCAAACCTGCAATAATGTAGCATGAGTGAGAATGGTCTTGTTTTTAAGCTACTGAAATTTCAGGGTCATTGAATTCTTGCTGCAAACTTAACTAGTGATAAAGGGAAAGAGACAAGAAATTAGCTTTTACTGAGTACCAACTATGTGCTTCCAACCTACTTAAAACTTCACATGGTTTGTTGTTTCTGTAGTGACTTTACTTTTTGAAAAATCTCTGTAAGGTCATTTCCATAATTTCCATTTTACTGACAAATAATTTGAGACTGAGATTTGGTAACTTTATGAATAGTAAGAGTTAAAGATGGCCCTCCCTGGTGGCGCAGCGGGTTAAAGCACAGCACAGAGACTCTAAAGCCGCATCCTCATGAGTTCGCTTCTCGCCTGTCCCGGAGGTGACCACATGGCGTGGCAGACCTCTCCTGACCCGCCCACTGCTCCCCTCAGCAGTGTACTTTGTCGATCTGCCTGTTCTGCTCCCCACTCTCTCTCTGGTGAAGCCTCTCATCGCCCCTGAGCCTCTGACCTATACCCCAGTTCTGTATGCACAAATAAATAAATATAAAAAAAAATGAGTTAAAGATGACCATCAGTAACTTTCTGCATGATGCTCAGCTTGATTCTGTTTCAGTGACACCACGATGACTTCAACTAGCCTTTACTTCCTTATTTTTAAGGCCTAAGAACTTTTGAGTTGGGTACTATAGTACTATGGCCTACGAAGTATCTTTATTCCTAAAGAGGAAGCTAAGGTAGCAGAATGTGTATGAGTACAGTTATCACAACAAATAGGACCCAACTATATTGAAGGCAGGAACAAGTGACAATTCTGTGGTCTAGACTAATACCTTTGAGTGTAGAAATCACTGTCAAAAGAACCCAGTCCTATTTTGAAAACTAGAAGTAAAGTTACAGACCAACTTTCCAACAGCTGTACACATGGCTATTTACTCCAGAAAACTTAGTGTGGATTAGTTCCATGGCAACAATCAGGATAAGCCATTCTGAAATGATGTGAGCATTTTTGTGCCATCATGCATATGCAATAATTATCTATTAAATGAACTTGTGGCAATAGCTGATGAGGGTGTCCTGATATGTCAACTAAAACTAAATGAATACATTAAATAGTTAAAAAATATTGTGGCTTCATATAACTATGCAATATGAAGAACCACATATTTCTGTCTACAAAGTGAATATAGATTAAATTTACTTTGGATGGTTTCCTTGGGAATTATAGAGCAGAACATGTACAAACAGTTTTCCTTTTGGATACATGGGATGTACTGTCCCAGTAGATTATTCAATCAATAAGTATTGTTGAATTTTCTAATAACCTGGTGTGGACATAGCTTAACTGTGTCAGAAAGAATCACTTAGCTTCAAAGAGTCTTCAAACGAAAGAATTACCTTGAAGGACTCCTCAAGCTCCAAGGTAGACTTTAGTTTGCAATCTCAAAAACTCTAACTTGGCAGTGTCAGAGTCAAATTTAGAGATATTGATTCATATTAGCAAATCTCATAAGACACTGGTATATAGACATTAATTTTAATGAAAAAAAAAATTTCTAAATTGAATGCTCACACTCTAGCCAATTCATTATCCTTCTGTAAAGACATTATAAGGGGAGACAAATGATAGTATTGAGCTTACATGTATCTGGTCTGAGTTATATTTGGATAGACAGTTATAAAATATAGTGTCTAGAAATAGCAATGCTCACTTATCTCTTAAACTTTATGTCCCATGATAGTGGGGCATGGGGAGATGTGTGAGAAGATTGTCATAGAAAGTCACTTCTGAATTAACACTGATCAGTGTTTAGCTAGAAAATAGAAGAGTAAAGGCCTTTTGGGTAATAGTACTGTGTATCAATTGTGTAATTGTATGGATAGCACTATTGAGGTCATCAATGAACTTTAATACAAATTACCTCCACTACTTTGTGAGGCAGGAACTTATTTTCCCTCTTAATGATGTGTAGGCAAAAGGAAGACAAGAAAGAAGCTTGTGAAATTTCCTTAGATAGTTATAGGACTTTGTAAAAAGCTTCTACATGACAGAGTTTTTACAGGATAGACATAATGAGGATTTATAGTAACCAGGAATAAGGTAAGAACAACATTTCATAGTTTTAAAAAATGATTGAAGTTGAAGAAAGATATAAGAAAAGGGTTGAAAAGACACTTAGAAACTCCACACATAATAAAAATCCAATGACAGTCAAAATATTAATCATAAATGGTACTAGTTACTGAATATTAGCCACATTATAGGCCTTATTCTAGATGTTTGCATTTGTTATCTCTTTTCTAATTCTCAAAACAATCCTGTGATAATTTTAATTTGTCTATTATTTTAAAATTTATTTATACTTTATAAAAAGATGTATTTATTTATACATACAAGAACTGGGATACAGGCCAGAGATGCAGAGGTGAATATATTCACCAGAGACAGAGTAGGGAGCAGAACAGGTAGATGTACTGAATACAGAGTAGTGCACAAGACAGGAGTGGTCTGCTGTACCATGTGGGTCACCTCCCTGGCTGGGGATTGAACTCGTGCTACAGTGACTGCAGATAGCTTAATAGTTCTGTGCTTTTACTCATTGCACCATCAGGGAGGGCTCTTATTTATACTTTTATTCTGGTTTTAGTGACAGCAATTAAAACTATACCCTGCTTAATTTGGTACTTCACGCGGGTATTGACAAACAGAAGCATCAATAAATACTGTTTCAAGAATTCTAATCAGATTATCATGCAAAACTGTACTTATTTCCTTTTCTTTGTTTTTGTTTATCTGTTTTCTTTTTTTATACAGAATATTTTATTATCAATTCCACAACTCTGTCTCTTCTAATTATATGAAAATTCACATTCTTTTGGTGCATTGGCATTTTTCTAATTTTATAAATTAAAAATACTGGATATAGTTGACATAGAAGATTTTATTAGTTGTAAATGTACAATATAATGCTTTATTATGAATATATACTGCAAAGTGATCACCATATTAAATATATAATGTCTATCCCCATACATAGCTAAAATTTTCTTTTTTTTATAATTAAAACTTAAAATCTCCAAACAAGTTTCAAGTACTCAATATGGTACTGTTAACTGTAGTCACCATGCTATGCATCACATATCAGAAGCATATTAATTTTATCCTGATAGTATAACTTATAGTCTAGTATAACTATAGCACAGTGTAATTTAGAAAATGTACACCTTTTGACACTAGGGGGTGGGTAAATGGATTAGTGAGTTCAGTGGTATCATCTTTATTTACCTATGAGGATAATAATGAATGAAAGAGCTTAGGTGAATATTTGTCACACAGTAAGAAGCAAGGATGGGTTTTGAACCTAGAAATGCTGGCTCCAGAGCCCAGGCACTTAATGACTGTTTTTGAACCTCGTGGATACTTATGGTGTTATTAGCACAGTCTGTAACTCCTTTGTTAATATTTATATTTAGCTATATCTTGCTGAGACTAAACCCTATTTTCTATTAAGGAATTAAGCCAGATCCTACTCTTCTATCTGATTTGAGAAGATTATTTTATTCTTAGTAAATGTAGCTAATCTCACCACTGCCTTGTTCCCTGGTGTATCTCTCAGGAAGCAAAGAGCCCAGAACACGGTGGTTTATTATTGTCAGTACACACTGGAGCTTTCAACAGCTGGAGCGGAAGTCACTTACTTTTTTGTTTTCAGAGATATGACAGAACAGCATAGGATAGAGTCATGAGTAAAGAAAAGAAAGGATTTCAATGATTAAAAAATAAAGCCAAAAAATAAAATAAAGCCATATTTTTTCATATTATATGAAGTTGTTACGGAGTGTAATAAAGGCCCATTTAAAATCATTTCATTCTGTGCAGATTGTCCGTGAAATAATATATAAGATGGGGAAAGTGTAAGCAAAGCATCTCTTAAGAGTCTGAGCTCTTTATGAAATGAGTATATTTAGAAACATGGGAAATGAAATTCTCAATTCTAGTAAAGAAATGAGAAAAAGAAGGGTAGATTAAAAAATAAGGTGTTATTTTTGTTCCTTAAGTGCTTCCTTTTGTTTCTCCCTCAAGAAAAATAATTGTTGCTCTTTATGGCAATTATGGCACAACACTTTCATTTGATTGTATTTTTAGTAGACTGATTGGTTATGCTATGGATCCAGTTAAGCTATCCTTCTCTTCTATTTAAGTTTCCATAATAATTTATAAATTTTAAATATGTCAATGGCCTCAATTAAATTTTTTCTACCAATTCCCTTCAGTTAATGTATTCCCTAAATATCCCCTTTGTGTGTGTTGCAGTTTTTATAACCACAATACATAGCACCTGCTTTATCCTAGTTTTAATTTATAAGGCATTATATTTCAGGAGGAAAAGTAAGGACAGATTCTCATCCTGTTAGGAGTTTCTCAAAAGAAACTATATTCTATTCTCTTCAGCTTATATTTCCAGAACTTAGTCATCAAAACACATTTTAAGGAATAGGCAATTAAATGATTAGAAATTAATATGATTTATTTGATTGCATATAAACAAAAGTAGGAGAAGATAAAGCAGAGAAGTTCACCTTAGTAAATATAGGTCATCAAGACCTTTAGCATTTCTTGATTCAAACCTGACAAATAATTTTTACTAAAAGTATTTAGTTAATTGTGCTAGGGGTAAAATAACTTACAATAGAAATAAAACAAATGGACAAAAATATTAATTTCCAAGAACAGTCTCAAGTGTTGTTGTGTTCTTAAAATCTTGACCACATGAAAAAGCACAAGACCATACTAAATGCTTGATTGAGTGATGTTTGGGGACTTAAAATACATACCAGCCATCATTAAAGAAGGTATGCTTTCTCATCATTAGCAACAAACAGTACAATTAAGTAGTACATTGAGTTTCCTTTTATGTTCTTTTTGTTGCTTTTTATTTCTTTTAAATATAATTGTGACTCATGAAAATAGGAAGAACTCAACAGCTATGTCCATTAAATTCCTCCCTTTGAGTGTATCAAGCCTTGTTTCCTTGTATGGCTTCTAGCTAGAAGTTTGGGACTCAAACAGACCTGATTCAAATGCAGGCTGATCTTTTACTGGTTGACTGCCCTGAGTCTTTGCATTGAGAGAAAGGATATAATTACATAATTGTGGTTTAAGTAGCAACTGTTTTAAATTAGGTCACTAATCCTGGTTCTGTCAGGTTTTTAAATAGGTCATTTAACTCCTGCATATGATTCCCTTCTATTATTAAAATTAGATTATTCTCTTCCAATTCAGAACATCTACTCTTAGGGATTGCAGTTGAACAGCAGAGATTTGTGTGTAAGTGTGAAACTGTGCTGTTTACACTAGGAAACAAGCAATGGGACATATGTTGAGCTGTCCTACAGTTGTATGTTGATGCATTGGAATACTGCCAATAAAAATGGTGATGCATTTTACTTATGTATATTTTTTAATTGAGGTAATATTGGCTACAATACTGGAGGGTTTCAGGAGTACAGATTCAAACTTCCTTAAATATTTGTTACCACACCACACCCAACGCCAGTGCACTAATAACACTCCACAACAATCTACTAGACACCGTTATCCTTTGCTGTCCTCTGCCCTGGTAACTTCAGTTCTGCTGTTGGAATCTAAGTGCTTGTTTTTTCTTTTCCTTTTCCTTGTTTCATTTTTTTTTTAAGATTTATTTATTTATGCATACGGAACTGGGGTACAGGCCAGAGATGTGGGGGCGGTGAGAGAATTCAACCAAGACAGAAGGGGAGCAGAACAGGCAGATCGTAGAAGTACACTGCTGAGGGGAACAGCGGGCGGGTCAGGCGAGATCTGGCACGCCATGTCTATCTATGCTGGGTGGTCAGGGATCAAACTCATGCTGAATTGGCTTTAGCTTCTTAGTGCTGTGCTTTAACCCACTACGCCACCAGGGGAGGGCCCTGCTTTGTTTCTTAATAGTACATAATGAGTGAAATATGTGATATTTGCTTTCTCCTTCTGCCTTACTTCATTCGGCATCACCGTCTCAAGTTCCTTTAATGTTAGTGCACGTGGTAAGATTGTGTTTTCTTTAAAGCTATGTGGTATTCCATATGCATTTATACCACATTCTCTTTAGCCAGTCATATAATTTGTAAGGCATTGTATTTCAGGATATTTAGGTTGTTTTCACATTTGGCCATTATAAATAGTGCTGACAGTGAACACAGGGATACATACATATTTTAAAATTATATTTTATATTTATTTTATAAATATTTATATTTTATATTTATTTTTATAAATATTTATATTTATTTATTTATACATGCAAACGACAACTGGGGTTATCTGCCAGAGGTGCAGGGTTTTGAGGGGGGGTAAGAGGGTTTACCAGGGACAGAGTGGGGAGCAAAACAGGCAGATATATTGAAATACACTGCTGAGGGGAGCAGCTGATAAGACAAGTAAAGTCATGCCTCAGTGGCCGGTGATAGCTTGATAGCACTGAGACTTAACCTGTACACCACCAGGGAGGCCAAGCCCTCCCCCCCCCCTTTTTTTTTTTTTTAAAGATTTATTTATTTATTTATACAGAACTGGGGTACAGGCCAGAGATGCGGAGGGTGAGAGGACTCACCAGAGACAGTGGGGAGCAGAACAGACAGATCGAGGAAGTACACTGCTGAGGGGAGCAGCGGGCGGGTCAGGAGAGGTCTGCCACGCCATGTGGATCTCCTCCAGGGCAGGCGGGAATCGAACTCATGCGGAAGTGGGTTTAGATTCTCAGTGCTGTGCTTTTAACCCGCTGCGCCACCAGGGAGGGCCCCCTTTTTTTTTTTTTTTTATAGATACCTGGAAGTGAAAAATGCTAGATCATATGGTATATCCACTTTTTCCCCCCAGAGACTAAAACAATTTATATTGTAAACCACATTTTCAAGGGTTTCTTTCTTATCACATCCTCACCAATGTTTGTTTTTTCTAATATTTTTGACATGGGTTATTTTCACCGGTGTGTGCTGCTATAGCATAATGGCTTCAAGGATGTATTTGCCTCAGTTTTCTGTTCTCTGTCCTAAGTGGAACATATTAATTTTTATCTCTGCAGAAGAAATTACCTCAGCTCATGTTTTAAGATTTATTTTATGCATCAAAGAACTGGGGTACGGGCCAAAGGTACAGAGGGGAAAAGGATTCATTAGAGACAGAGTGGGGAGGAAAACAGGTGAATTGACTGAAATACACTGCTGAGGGTAGTAGCAAGTGAGACAGGAAAAGCCTGTTGTGCCATGTGGGTCACCCCCCCTAGCTGGGGATGAAACTCTGGCTGCAGAGTTCATCAGGTTATGCTGAGACATAACCCCTACGCTACTAGGGAGACCCTTACCTCTCAAATCTCAGTGGCTTGAAACAATCATACTTTTATGGATTTTATTTCTTATGGTTTCTATGGCCAGGGACTCAGGTAGGTAACACAAAGGATGGCACACATCTGTGTTCCATATGTCTGGAGTCTCAGCTGGAAGACTCAGAGAAACAGGAGCCATCTGGAAGCTCATTCATTCACATATTTGATAGTAAGTGCTGCTATCTGCCAACTCTGTAAATGGGACTGAAGTCTGAAACATCTCCATGTATCCTGGACTTGTTCACACTGTAAAATGTGAGTCCCAAACACAAACATTCCAAGTAGGCATTCAGGCAAAAAGAATCCTTTTACTGAACCTAGTCTCAGAAATCAGGTAGCATGACATATTATTTTTCATTTTCTTTTTTATTGAGGTAACATATTGGTTTGCAAAACTTTCTACAACTATAAATATAAGTTCATAACTCTTCACATGTATGTTGCCACATCATGCTCACCACCAAGTCATCCATAGTCCTCCACCATGTATGCAAACTTTAAAATTCCTTGTACATGTTTTTGTTGTTGTTGTTGTTGTTGTTACAGGTGTTCTATATGGGCCATTGCAAAATTTTCAGTTATCTAAGGACAATTCTCAATTCTAATTTCTCAGAGTTTGGGTTTTCTTCTCCATAAAGTAAAACAGGGGCAATGATTACAACACATCATAATGATACAAGAAAGGAAAAAATATAAAATCATAGCTTAAAAAAATACAATGTATTTTAAGTGTTTATATTTTTGTCATAGATTTTGAAACTTTTTCAAGAATATGTATTCTAGAGAAAAAAAAAAAAAACTTCTGTTATCTATCGTAGGATGGTCATCATACAATTTAGGAGAATCAGAGATATTTTGGTATGAACTATTCAGGTGCTACCTCAATAGGAATTTGTTTCTTTTCAATTATATTGTTTTTGTTGAGCTACTTTCAGCTTATGAAAATGCACATGGTTGAAAAGTTCATACTCTCCTCAGATGTGTTGATGTTACCATAACACACTCACCACCAAAGCACTCATGATTGGCCATTGCCCATTGGGCTTTCTTTCCCCTTTGCTCCCCACTTTCTTTCCCCTCCCATCTGATAGCCTCAATTCTGTACTCATATTAGATTTCAAGGATATGTTTGATTTTTCTGGTCTTAGATTTTTCTGGTCTTGTTTTTCTTTTTCTACTTTATATTCCACAGGTGAATGAAATCATATGTGCCTTTGTCCTTCTGTCCTGTTTTACTGTACATAATCATCTCCAGTTTCACCCATGTTGCTGAAAATGGGGTGATTTCATGAATTTTTGGTAGCTTAGTAGTATTCCCAGTGTGTGTGTGTGTGTGTGTGTATGTGTGTGTCTGCATATATACCATGTCATCTTAATCTCTTATCTGTATTTAGGCACTTGGTTATTGTAAGTAGTTACAAGGAATATGTATCACTTTGGCTTAGTGTTTTTTACATTCTGTGGGTAGATTCCTAGGTGTAGAATTGCTGGATTACATGGTTGATTGATTTTTAATGTTTTGAGAATCTTCCATACTATTTTTCATAGGGACTATTCTTACCCAGAATGTAGGAGGCTTCCTTTTCCTCCACAATCTTGCCAACAATTATTGTTTCTGGTTTCGTTTTGTTGCTATTTTTGTTTTAATACATGGAAAAAAAATCACAGACTAGTAACTTTGAAATATTGGTTTTAGAGATGTCTGAGAATTCAACTCCAATGGCCAGGGAAACAAAATCAAAACTGAACAAACCAAAACTTGATGACTCTACAAGCTGAACTTTTATGATTGCATCAAAGTATAAAGTTTCTTTCTGCCAAAAAAACTATATTTAAAACAAAAACACCCTGCTGTACAGAGGATCATATTTGCATATCATACACTTGGCAAGGGGCTAGTCTCTAAGATCCACAAAATTTTCATACAACTCAAGAAAAAGAAAACAATAACCTAATCAAAAAATGGGCAGAAGAACAGACACTTCTATATGCAAGACATAGATATCCAGTAGCATGTGGGGAAATGTACATCACTTGTCATCAGAGAAACCAATCAAGATCACAGTGAGATACCATCTCACGTCTGTAGGTCTGTAGGGATGGTCCCTATCAATGAAACATAACAAAGTATTGGCTAGAGCGTAGGGATAAAAAAAAAAAAAAAAAAAACCTCTGAGATTTTTTGCCAATGTAGCTGTGTGATTTTGGACCCGTTTCTTAACTTCTCTGAACTACAGTGTACTCATCTGTATCACAAGAAATAGTTATTCTCAGCACATAAGTAGTATTACCCAGTTAATAATTTTATTTTTTGTCATTAAAAGAATAGGGCACACTGATGTGGCATGACCAACATTGACTGCAGTTGTGAAATTGGTAATGATTTGTGGGACATCAATGTAGTTATGTGTGCAATCTGACTTAGAGCCACTTCTTGCTCTAAGGCAGTTTTTATTTGCAAAATGCATAGTAAGAACTCTTTTAGAATATCACAGAACCAGCCAACGCATAGGACTTGGGGACAAGTCTATAACCTGGATTTCATTTTTCAGGTCCAAGTTGGTTTGTTTGGATACCGATTAGCTTGCACAGTACATACTGTGGTTCAGTCCCTTCCTATTTCATGATCATTTCATGCTATTAAGGTCTTATAATCAGAGTTAAAACCAGTCATACACTGTAAACAGTATATTTATAAAGCAAGCTCCAATTTGTAGCATTTGCTGACATCCATACTGCTAATACTCCCACGCTGGTCGACTTTAAGCTACCAATAACAACTAATTCACTAAATTCACTACTAACAACTAATTCACAAAACAGTTGTGTTTTTTGTTTGTTTGTTTGTTTGTTTTTTGTTTGTTTTTTGGTTTGTTTTGTTTGGTTGGCTTTTTTTCATTTGCTTATAGGAGCTGGTTCCAGGACATCTACTAGTAAAGAGTGAAATTCAAGCAAGACCCTGAAAATAGTCCTGAGACTGCATAGCAACCATTAGACACAAAACATCCTACACTGAAGTGCAGTTATTATGGTCAGACAGAAAGGCTTCCACAGCTCTGAGCAGTTTCACAGGAGGCATGCCTCTCACTCCTAGTGTTTGTCTATTTGACGAGGGGAAAATTATCTTAGGACTTGAACTGGTATCTTAAGCAAGACAAGTAGAAACATTTTAAAACATCAGATTTCAGAAAAGAAATGTGTTATAATCACATAGACACAATCAAATGCACTTCTATAAAATGGGTCAGGTGGGGAGGAGACAGGAAATGATGTCACATTATTGCTTTGGAGAGAAACCGGGCCATGGTAGTCGGGAGGAAAAAGAACTTATTTGCTACGATGGGTTAGAGCTCAACGTAACTTTTGGTTTACACTTCTAGTTTTTGGTCATGTTTGGCAGATTTTTTTTACAGTAAATGTCATTTTTTCATTTGTCATCAGAACTGAAGGTTAAACAGTAATAAAATATTTGACAAAGGATTATTTACTTGTATGTTTTTGGTTTTGTAGCTTCCCACAAAGGAGGTAGAAGGGTTTAGATACTGGCATTTTTCAGTAGAAGATATTTGTTAGCAAGCTAGTATGAACTGTATCCATTATGTGCAAAAAATATCAATATAAATAGGACATGGCTCTGCACCTATAGTTTGAAAGTCAGGTAAACTCAATATAACAAAGGGCTAATATTGCACTATCAGAAGTAGCAGCAGCAGCCACAGGAGATGGGTCCGGCTTGTATTTATGATCTGCTGCCTATTGAGCAGGAGAGCTTGAACATTTCTTGATTCTCTGAACGTGCCTCCTCTTCTATAGAACGAGCCAACCACATCACATCTCAGTACCCTGACACAGAAGAGGAATAAAATTATATTTATGATTAATATGTTTAATATTTTGTTTATTTCTGTGTATTTTACATCATTGTTCACTTTTTTTTTACCATGTTTACTTTACTTTCTCAAGTGTAGTCCCCACAGAATTCCCACCACCAATTCACCCGTGCACCATCCCCAAAGTTCCATGTATTCTCTCCACCCTCTTTTTGATCATCTCCCTCACTCCCCTGCAAGATGTCTCATGATTTATCATTGCCTGTTTATTTTTCTTTTGTTTTGTTGTGTTTTTTCTACCCCTGGTCCATTATTTTGTTCCCCTATATTCTTTCTATAAGTGAAGTCATCTGATGTTTTTCTTTTTCCTTCTGGTAGTATCTACAGATATTAATAGTATCATCATCAAAACACTGTTATGAGAATCAAACTGGATAGCATCCCTTTAAGACTATTCAAGAATAATTTAAAGAACACCATCATGTGTTGCCTGTATTGACATAATTGATCTCAGCAAGGAAGAAACACAAGGTCTTGAACCTCTTTGTCCCATATCAGCACTACCATAGTAAGGCAAAGGCTATAATTTAATAGTGACAAAGTCTGTGGGAGACAGAGCAACTGGAGGTCCCACTTGATGAAAAAGATCAGGAATGGGGGTTAAAGAAAGGTGATATTGAGGAATCAGTGAAGAATGAAAAAGGAGAGTCCCGCCACTCTTGAAGTTATGAATTATATAAAACTGTGCCCCTTGCCACCATATACCAAAAATATGATGGTAAACTTCTTTACCATTTCATTTAGAACACAGTTCGGAAGCTGCAACTCACCAACAGTGCACCAGGAAAATCTGGTTTAGCATTAATCAATAATTAAATAAAGATTAATAATCAATAACTGATAGATTGTAGATTGATACTTTAATCAAACTTTGGAACAGTTGCTTTCAAGGTATACTGATAGTGGAGATATTTGGAAGAACAAACAATTTGGAAGTCTAAGTAATTCTATGTTTTCAGGTATTTACACATTTCTTCTTTTACCTCATTTATAATATTTAGTATCATTTCTTTAAAATATAGAGGAGATACAGACACCATTTGCTTTTTAGTTTGTTTTGCAAAGTCTTGAATTCAAAAAGCAATCCAAATGCATATGCTAGATTTTCTTTTCAATTGCTCTTGGAGAAAATAGTTTTGGACTGCTTATAATAGAGCTAATCTGCACTCTTCTCTGCTTATTTGACATTACAAGATAATTGTGACAAGTTGCTTACTTATTATGCAATTTCTGTGAATGACATCATGCACACAGTCAGTCTCTATTAAGGTATTTAAATAATTAGTGCAACAGTAACATTTCCTTTAGGAAGTTTCATGTTCATTTCCATAGAAACATGTCTTTATATGAAAAGATAGAAATGCAGGCACCTACGTTAGGTCATTTGTAAGTGAGTCAGACTTTACTAGCCTCAAAATGAGGGCAATGTACTGCAATCCTACTGGATATGTTTAAAGAACAACCCCCTTCATGAAATAAGTAAATCCAGTTTGCAGAATGAGCTCTATCCTGGAAAAAAAAACAAACAAATAAACAAACAACAACAACAAAAAAAAAAAACCTTAAAACTCTAGTTCTGTTAAAAACTAAAAGTAGTTGTATGAACTATGACAGCTCTGGAGTTCTACCTCCCCATTTGTATAGCTGAGATTAGACTACAGGAAGCCCAAGGTCCTTCCAGGCTTGGCATCACAGTCCCTCTAGTTCTGGAACATCTCTGGCTTGCTTGAGGTGCTTCACATTCTAAAACTGTAAAGTGTTTAGATTGCTGGAATTAGGTTATGTAATATTTGCTTATATACTCCTAACAATAACAATTTCAACTTGCAACAAAACCAATGATTATTGCTAAAGTTAGGAGGAATTTGATGGCAAATATCAATGAGAAAATATCAATGGGCATATTTTTTATTTTTTGGGTCATTGGCATAGTCATATTTCCATCCCCTGACCTTGATTGAATACCCCGTAAGTATCTTGTCAACACCTATTTTTCTGAGGGCTGTTGAGCTAAGTATATGACAAACCAACCCTGTGGCACAAAAATGTAAAGTGCTAATAATGCACCACCCTTGTGTTAACACTACGTGCATTAATGGCTTCTGAATTGTTTTTATGATTGTTTCTCCTTAGAATTTTCAGTTACTTGTCTGTTAATTACAAAATACAGTACAAAATCATAACTATACCATTAAAACTTTTTACAACTTACCTTCTAACAAATTGCTCATATGCTTTTTTTTAACTAACTCCCCCCCTCCCCCGCACACACTCCAATCATCCTAAATTCCTTTACTACTCAGGTTCCTAGCTGTGTTGAGTATGTGTTTACACTGCCAGCGAGCATGGTACTTACCATTTACATTAACGTATACTTCATCTATAAACATTGCACATAAAGATTATTTTACTAGAGTGTTCTTTGCTTTCCATGCCTAGTGCACTTTTACTCAAACTTCAAATTGCAAATTATTCGAGGTCTGCTCTACCCCAAGTTTGTCTTGAACTAAATTTACTTCACCAAATCACAGTCATTCATTGATATGTCTTTTCCCCATTAAACTGTGAACTCCTAAACAAAGGGAACAATGGCTTATTTATTTCCAGTTATTTTGGAACTAACATAGCTGACACAGAAAAGATTTGTGAACGCTCAGTAACTGATTGGACAAATGAAGGATGCATAAATCAATGTCTTCGTTACCCTCAGCACATCTCTGAAATCTATCATGCCACCTCACTTTCTGGTATTTCCATTTCACTCTTATCTGTACATATTTGGGTTCAACTGCATTTGCAAACTCTTGTTCTTTATATATTTCATTTTATTTATTTTCATTAGACTACATTTCCATATACTTGTTTTTTCATACATCTGCCCATGTGACTGTTCAAGAAAGCTGTAGATATTTCAATATGAATGCTAATTTTTATGTGTTCACATCTTTTTATATCCATGTTATCTATTTTGTTTATAATTAGATAGGAAAAATGTAAAACTTATTTCCATACAGGAACTTAGCAGAAATACTGGATAAATATTTAATGATGGTAATGTTGATTCACTACAACATAAAGGATGAAAATAAAGCAGTTGTTTCCATAATACAATGTAAATTATTTCCACTGCAAAGATTTGCTGCCAATGAAATAGGTCCCATGCAATATCTCCCTTTTTTGCTGAGACTATAAAGCTTAATATGATTTCCTGAATTTTAACTTTAATCCCAAGGCAACACAAGTAAATCATTGCTTTTGCTATGCCATCAGCCGAATGTTTTAAAGATAAGAATGGATTGTTCCTGATCTAAGATTCAATCTCTGAGCCTAAAGGAATTTTTGTAGCATTGAATACAAGATTTATAATAAGTTTTCCTTATTTCTTCAATGCATTCTTCCTCAAATTCATCCCTCCATCCAGAAATTCTTGCCAAATTAATCTTCCTAAGTATATTCTTCACATCATTTCACTCTACCAACATAAAAATATTCAACATTAGATCCACTGAAGGGAGACTGATATATAGAAGCAGCTATACCATGGTATGAAAAAAAAAATTATAAGGATGGATACATTTTTCATGCTGAAATATTTAGTGAGTTTATATGTTGCCCTGTAATGTGTTAAGTACTAGAATATAGACTAGGTTGGTCTCTGCCTGTGTCTGGGAAAACTCACAAAGGAAACATGGTATCAGTTGTTGCTTACAAATGAACTAGGAATTCACTACTGAATTCAAATTTCTTAATAATTCCTTCCATGTGTAAATGGAACTCTCTCTTCTCTACATCAAAATAGAGTATTTCTGGAAGGTTAAATGACAATGACTAAATGTTAAAATAAATGGAACAAAGGTGAGTCTAGTATTTGACCTAAAGTAGGAAACTTAAGTTATGTATATTCCATATATTTTAGCACTTTTTGGTAAATTTGATTTTTTTGAAACATAGGTAAGTTTAGGAAACACTGAACTTTCAAAAAGAGCTGAGCTACCAAAGCATGTCTTGATTTAAATCCACAATAGGAACTCAGTAAATAACAAAATTGAAATTGTTTAAAAGGTACTTGTCTTACACATAGCAGCTTCGGCTGTGTTGAGAGTAAGAGAGTTAAAGGAACAGATACAAGATTATGGTAATTGTAATTTTCAATTGGAGTGTTAAATTAGTGTAACATGGGTATGTATGTGGGAGTTTTGATGTGTAAAGAGTACATACTTAGGGAAGATTATTGTCTTCACTTGACCGAGTTTAAATGGAAGGGGTAGAACAGGGTATAAAAATAAACATTCCTTTCTTCCTTTGGGAAATTTAGAATTAGCCAACAAGATCCAATTAGCACACATGAAAGTCAAGGGACTATTTTATAGTAATTCAACCCACTTAATCACATGTTCACTAAACTAAAAGTTGTTCACTCAACCCAATATGGCCTCCACAATTTCCCTCCATAGGTTTAATTGCATTCTGTCTAAAAACTATAGAGTAACAAATACAGTAAAATAATATATATTCAGAATCTGCTTACCATCATAGATTATACATTTTATTTCCATTCCATGCATAATAAACCTCCCAAATAGATGCTGTTCTTAATTTTTATATTTCTGGCATTTTATCAGAATGATTCTCCAACTTAATGTAATATTGGAAGAATAATAGAATGAGCTCCCATACTTGGATTCAATGACTGTTCACTGTATGCCACATATGTGTTATCTCTCTTCTGTTTATAGGATTGTCAGTTTTCCCCATATACCTTATAGTGGAATATTTTTCACCAAAATAACTTTAAAAAAATCCATATTTTCTTTACCATAACATTTACCACACAAAAGACAGAAGGCACTCCCTAATGTGATTTAATATTATCTATATCAAGTTCTTCAAGTACATCCCAACTTTATAGTATTTTCAAAAAATATTCATGTTCATATCATGTGTTTTTTATGTTTTCACTGAAATGTCTCCTTAACTTTTTCCCATGGCACTGATCTTTTCACAACAATTTATTTTAAATAATGAAAAATAATAATGAAAAACCTAAAGGTGAAAGAATGCTAATCTAATACCATTTTACTGTTCATATTTAAATTTTTTTAATTTATTTTTTGTGTAGAAGAACTGGGGCATAGGCCAAAGGTGCAGGTGGTGAGAGGATTCACTGGAGACAGAGTGGGGAGCATAACAAGTGGATCTACTGAAATACACTGCTGAGGGGAGCAGCAGATGAGACGGGAGAGGTCTACTGTGCCATGTGGGTCAGTTCCCTGGCTTGAGAACAAACTCAGGCAATAGTGTTGATAGTGCTGAGACTTAACCCCTAGGCTACCAGAGAGACCTTCTGTTCATCGTCTTCACTCTTGGTTAGCATTATGTCATATTTGTTCTATGTTGCTTGCTAGATGACATTGTTCTATAAAGTTTTCCTTCATTACCTTAAGATGTTAACTTCCATGAGTGTAGATGATTTAATACCTTTACCTTAATTATCAATTTTGAGAATAAAGAGTTAGAGTAAAAATCAATTCTAATGATACAGATAATCTTTACATAATGTATCATCATATTTTCCATACCCAAATAGTTAACTGTTGTGGGGCTGGGGGACTCCTTAACTGACTCTCATGTTATACAACTTTCTTTGTTTCAAATATAAAGTTATAAAATTTCTCCAAGGAGACTTAATTCCTTTCAATAGAAAATGATATTTAGAACCCAAGATCTGAGTACTAGCTCATTTTTACTGTTGTCATTGTTTCTTCATGTCTTTTAGTGAATGGGGAGAGAATATTTATTTTCAAATGTCATGAGTAGATGTTGCTATTTCCAATTCATACCTAACATTAAATAGTCTCCCCTAAAAAAATCATTAAATTTAGATTTATAATAATTTTTGATTGTACTAATAGCTTATTAATAATAGGTTTGCCCCTTTGGTTTACTTTGATTGTATTATATATGTGTGTGTGTTATTGTATATTATATATAACACATATATTATGCACACATACATATTGTAGTTCATTATCTTCTCCTTAGAATATACTCCAAATAAAATGAAATATATTCAAGAGTTACTTCAAATAACTTTTAGTGTTAAATAAATTAATAGTTTGATATATATACTAGGTAATATCAGTTTATTTGTATTGTTAGAGTTTATTGTTTTATTTTTATTTTGAATACTTAGATTCAAAACTAAAAAGTATATTAAATGATATAGCAAGCAAGTGTTGCTTCCATTTTCTTCTATTTGCCCAAGCCTCTATATTTTACATATATAACGCATGTAAAATATCCAAATAGAATACCATTGAGAAGTATAGAAATTACTTAAAATAATTAAAATTTATAATTTTTGAAATACTTATGTATTGACTAAAACTGAATTTTTTCATATCAAAGATCTGGTAAAACTTATTCCTAAAAATGTTTAAGAATATATAAACATTCTGCTAGATTGAATAAAAGAAACATTTATGTTTAATAAAGCAGATGTAAAAATTAAAGGGTCTATCCCGAGTTGGGGGGATGGGGGGGAGTCGGTTTCATGACTACTAACATAGATATTCATTAAATTGTTACTATTTTTGATTTGCCATTGTTATCTCTTTCTGCAAAACAATCAAATGTGTGTGTGTTCTTATTTCCCTTATGTAAAAGGTAAACATCTTGCTTGTCATTTCACTTAATAAAATTTACTGGAAATAATTCCATAATAGCCTATAGAGGTTTTCATTCTCTTTTATAATCACATCGCGTTCTATGGTTTGGATGACAATTACTTAGCCCACAAATTCCCTTTTGGTTAGATATTTGGTATCTTCCTGTCTTGCTATTGTATACAATGCTGTCAAAAGAATAAAGGACCTTATTGGTGTAGGAATCTGTTTGTTGTTTTGGAATATAGTTGTAAAATGAATTCCTAGAAATGGGATTTCTGGATTAGAAGGGAAGGATATATGCAATTTTGCTAGATGTTTTCAAATACACTATATTCTGTGGGGCTTTCTCTGGTGGCACAGCAGATTAAAGGGCTGCATTGACAAGCTTTTAGAAGCCACCAAAGAATGAATTCAATTCCCGGCCAAGATGGTGACCCACTTGGCGTGGCAGACCTCTTCTGACCTGCCTGATGCTACCCTCAGCAGTATACTTTGCCAGTCTGCCTATTCTGCTCCCCACTCTGTCTCAGGTGAATCCTCTCACCTACCACAAATCTGGCCTGTACCCCAGTTCTGTAAGCACAAATAAATAAATCTTAAAAAAAAATACACTATATTCTACTACTATTGTACTTCCATTAGCAATATATGAGAATCCCTACCTCTTGCCAATATGTCAAGTTTGGAATATTTGCCAACCTGGTAGTGTGAATTGTCTTTCCTTATATGTAATATAAATCAATTTTTTTTATATGTTTGAGAGTTACTTGTCTTTCCTTTTATGTGCAATCTGTGTTGGTCTTCTCGCTGTTAACCAGAATTTTTAATATTTTTCTTCCAGATTTGTAGAGATTCTTTCTATATCTCCATGCCTATTTACAAATACATTTTTATGTTATTTACAATTTAAGAAACATGTATTTGTACTGATCATGTATAGGTGCACACACACACACAATTGCTTTTAGGTTTTACATCTTAGGTAAACAAGATAATCGTGTTTTCCTCTTTTGTTTTCAATATTGCATTATTTTATAAGTAGCTTATTCTCTGATTCATTTGGAGTTTATTCTAGTATATAGTTTGTGGGACTACTTTTATCTTTTTCCAAATGACTAATCAGTAACCTCAACATTATTCTTTTTAAGAAAAAGATATGTCTTTTTCATGTTGATGTGAGATGTCAGCTTTCTCATATACTAATTCCATAGATCTATATATTTTCTCCAAACTCGTCTGTATTTTATTTTGATGTGTTGATATCATATTGTTTTAATTATAGAGATAATTGGTGTGTCCAAGTTCAAGCTACTGTAATAATGTAAAAATCAGGACTTTATTTGTGGTCACCCCAGTCAGTATTTAAGTAAAATTTTAAGCAGAATCTTTGTCTCAATTACACAACACTACAATAAGTGGCAGTAACTGATGGTTGTAAACTATAGAGTTAAGAATGAGAATAGACTTTGCAGTGCTAAATGACTATTTTGTTGTCTTCTTTTGTATTATTTTATATAATATTCAAATATCTATACGATTATTTAAAATCTTCTGAGGAATCCTTTACTTCATAGAACTGACTTTTTTTTTTTTAGAAGATTTATTTATTTATCCATACTGGAGTACAAGCCAGAGATGCGGTGGGTGAGAGGATTCACCAGAGACAGAGTGGGGAGCACAACAGGCAGATCAATGAAGTACACTGCTGAGGGGAGCAGCTGCGGGTCAGGAGAGGTCTGCCACGCCATGTGGATCTCCTCTGGGGCAAGCGGGGATCGAACTCATGCGGAAGTGGCTTAAGCTTCTTAGTGCAGCGCTTTAACCCCCTGCACCACCAGGGAGGGCCCCGTAGAACTGACTTTTACAAGGGCTTATTAGAATATGTATACATAGGGCCCTGGTTGGTGGCGGCAATGGGTTAGAGCCCAGCACTGCAAGCTAGTTGCAGCCATTTCAATGCCAGTTGGGAATTCCATCCCCACCCTGCCCGGGAGGTGATCCACATGGCGCAGCAGACCTCTCCTGACATGCCCACTGCTCCTCTCAGCAGTGTACTTCTTCATTCTGCCTGTTCTGCTCCCCACTCTATCTCTGGTGAATCCTTTCACCACCCCTGCACTTCTGGCTTGCACCCCAGTTCTGTCTGGATAAATAAATAAATATTTTGTTTTTTGGGCAATAATAGAGAAGGGGGGAGGTGGAGAGAGTCTTTATCTTTGTTATAGCCCCTACTCTAATGCCCACATAAGTGAAAATCCCTATCATGACTACATTCTTAAACAGATATGAAGACCTACTCATAAATAGATATGAGACAAATAAATACTGTCTCCTAAGTGTTGAACAATTTAAATCAAAAACAAAATCTCACTACCAGAAGCCATCTGGTCCTGGCAATGTTCCTAGTTAAGTACTTTTAATTGCTTCTGTGATCTTGGTGGGTTGGTGTATGTGGTTTCTAGAGATTTGGGAAAACTGACCTTTATGAAGTAATCACAGTTTATTGTACAAAAGAATCATGAGTTACCAAAGCTGGCAGCATGCACTAATGTGGGACCATAGTAATAAGAATAGATCAAATGTGTGACAGTTCCCTATTTGGATTAGCATTCCTGCATCATTTTACACATCAGAGCAACCCAACAGACAACACCATTACAAGCAGAATCCTTAGGTGAGATCTGTTTATTACTAGAGTCACTCTCCTGTGTCTCCAAAGTCTCATTCCAATAAATTATCTTAAAATTTTTGCTTGCAAGTTTGGGAGTGATACAGCTTTGTTTGGCATCTATTTTCATTTCTCACCTACAGCTACTTATGTTAAATTTCATTAAGAATAAGTTTAGTTTATTGCATTGCATGCTAATTATCTCCTTTTAAATTAATATTAATCATAGTAATACTTAATATTTGCAATATTTTAGGCATCATGATAAATATACTTACATCATCAGTCTTCAGATTTCTATATGATATAGGCATTCTTCAAATTTTTACTCTATAGATGAAAGAGCAAAAGTTCTACATTATTAAAATTTTTCTGAAAACAAATAGTAAATGATTTATTTTAATATAATGTGTTTGTTTTTATATATTGTGCATCATTGCTCATTTTTGCACAATGTTTGCATTCTATTCTCAGGTGTAACCCACATAAAATTCTCATCACCAATTCTTCCGTGCACCCTCTCCCCAGTCCCTTATGCTCTTGAATCTCCTCTTTTGATCCCTCTCTCACCCTCTTCTGTATTGTGTCTCTGACTTAAAAGTCTGATGATTTTTTGCTGTTGTTGATGATATTGTTATTTACCCCAATCTCTTATTTGTTTCCCCATGTTCCTCCTATGAATGAAATCATCCAATATTTTTTTCTTTTTCATTCCAACCTGTTTCATTGAGCATAATTCATTCTAGCTTCATCCATGTTGCTGCAAATCTCATGAGTTTGTATTTTTGACTGCTGAATAGTATTCCATTGTGACTATATGCCGCATTGTCTTGAGTCATCAGATATACTTATGGGCATTTGGGTTGTTTCCAAATCTCACCTATTATAAATAGAGATGCTATAAAATTAAGGTTGCAGATATTCTTTTGAATTAGTGTTTTTGTGTCCTTTGGGTGGATTACTAAGGTTTTCTGGTAACTTCACTTTTAGTAGTTTGAGAAATCACCACAATGTGGAGATACACAGTGGTTGAGATGGTTTGCATTCCTACCAACTGTGTAGGAGAGTTCCTTTTAATCCATATCCTTGCCAACTTAATGAAGGTTTGTGAGATGCCAAACCTTTGTTGTTGTTGTTCTTTTTTTTTTTTTTTTAAGTTAAGGTAGTATTAGTTTACAATACTGTATTGTGATTCAAGGGCATATAAGATCACAACACAAAGTACCACACACACCATACATCAAACATCAACCATAATCCATTGTGCCCCTTCCACTCTGTTTTCCTTCACACTTTTTCCTCCTGTAGCCTCATTCCACAATCATATTTCTAGAGTTTGTTATTGGTTTGATTTTTTTTCTTTTTTTTTAAGATTTATTTATGTATACAGAAATGGGATACAGGCCAGAGTTGCAGGGGTGGTGAAAGGATTCACCAGAGACAGAGTGGAGAGCAGAACAGGCAGATCAATGAAGCACACTGCTGAGGGGAGCAGCAGACAAGACAGGAGAGGTCTGCTGTGCCATGTGGGTCAGCTTCCGGCTGGGATTGAACTGGCACTGAAGCAGCTGTGGCCAGCTTGCAGTGCTGTGTCCTAACCCCTTCTCTCTAGTGAGAGAAGGTCCTGGTTTGAGTTTAAATGATCCTCTGTTTTGATTCTCTACAAAGTGAAACCATAAATATTTGTCTTTCTCCTTCTGATTTATTTTTCTTAGCATTATTTCAGTAAGTTCCATTATTGTAAATGACAAGAATTCATCTTTTATTTTATTTTTAGTCAGTGCATAGTATTCCATTGTATTTTCCAATCAATTCCTCCATCCTTAGGTATGTAGGTTTTTTTCTATAACTTGACTATTGTAAGTGGGGTTTCAATGAACATAGTGTATTATGTTTCTTTTAAAGTTTTTGCATTCTCTTTATAGATTGCAATAAAGGAAATACAAGATCATATGGTAGATCTAATTTTAATATTTTTAGGAACCTCCACACTGTTTTCTATCTTCCACGAAAAACACCTTTAAATAGAGTTGTTTGGGTTTGTTGTTTTTGCTGTGAGGAGAGTTTTACTTTGATGTGGATCAGATTGCTTATATTCACTTTTCTTTTATTGTTTGAAATAAACCTACAAACTTATCATCAAAGATAAATCCATAAGATATCCCAATGTCAGGGATGCCTACAATTTCTTCAATATATATTATGGGTACAAGTATCAAATCAATTTATTTTATCCATGTTGAGTTAATTTTCATTTAATGTGTGAGATGGTGACCTAATTTCAATTTTTTTGGTATGTCACTGTCCAGTTTTTCCCAGCACCATTTGTTAAAGAGACTCAGAGACTTTTCTTTCTACAATGTATACTCTGGACTCATTTGTCATACATTTTCCATAGATGTGCAGGTTTAAATTTGATTTTGCAATTCTATGCCATTAGTCTGTGTCTATTTTTGTTCTACTACAATACTATTTCAACTGTTACAGATTTTTCATATATCTTGAAGTCTGGAAGTGTGAGGCTGCTACTATTCCTTTCTTTGTCAGCATTATTTTACCTATTTTTGAAAGTTGATTTTGTGCCCTATTATCTTACTGTATTATTAACTATTTCATTAGCAGTGTAGTCTTTAAGGTACTTTATGTATATTGTCATGTTACCTGCAAATTGTGATAGTTTTACTTCATTTATTTTTTGCAATGTGAATTGCTTTTATATTTTCCTCATTTCTAATTGCTCTAGCTAGATTTCTAATACTATGTTGAATGCTAAAGGCGAAAGTGGACATTGTTGTTTTGAATCTGATCTTAGAGGAAAAACTTTCAGTGTTTAACCACACTATTGACTTTCATCAAAAAGTGAAATATTAACTGTGGGCTTTTCATATACAGCTTTATTTATATCAAAGTATGTTCCATCTTTCCTTAGTTTTGGGGTGGGTTACTATAAATGTATGTTGAATCATATCAAATGTTTCCTTTTCACTTATTGATATAATCACATTTAAAAAAAAATTATGCATACAGAGCTGGAGTACAGGCCAGAGGTGCAGGAGTGGTGAGAGGATTCAACAGAGACAGACTGGGCAGCAGAACAGGCCAACTGGGGAAGTTCACTGTTGAGGGGAGCAGCGGGCAGGTCAGGAAAGGTCTGCCGTGCCATGGGGATCACCTCCGAGGTCAGGGATCAAACTTGCACTGAAGTGGCTTTAGTTTCTTAGTGCTATGCTTTAACCCACTGGGCCACCAGGGAGGGCCAAAAATCACATTATTTTATCTTTAGGTACAATCATGATTTTATCTTTCCTTTTTTTTTTTTTTTTTTATTAAGTGAGTGCAATTACTAGTGCAGATTATCTCTGTTCCTGAAACTAGGATAATGCACTGCAAGAGTGACAGTTTCTGAATGCCCTAAGTAAAATCACATTGAAACCTTTTTTATCTGATGCATGTTGCTGTATACATAACTGCAAATTCAATCACTGAAGTGAGTTTCAGTTTATGCCAGAAGTTGAATACAAGAGGATTTGAATTTTGCTCTCTTTGAATCTACTAAGGAGAAGACTAAGAAGTTGATCAAATCTGGCATGATAAGTCTAGTCCATTTCATTACAGTTATGAAGATTATTAAAAAATAATAACATCGGGTATCACTAGAAATTGTTATCAGACACACACTATTATAAACCCAAAGTTTTTGTTCAGATTGGAAATTTTGTTCTAAGCTCAGCATGTACCTTTCTCCAACATTCACTGAAACAACAAATATATTATAGACCCTGAGTACGGGAAGTGAATTCATAATAAATGTGTATCATAACTAAATAGCTATAGTGCAATAAGCCTTGGTAGAGAATGGCAGCTCTAGCTAAGTAGAAATAATCCATCAAGCCTACCTCTTACACCCCTACCCTTTGCACTAGCACTGCTAAGTGAAATACTATATGCTGGTTATTGGTCTCCTGGCAAAAAAACCTGGCAGAGAGGATTCACATATGATCAACCTTCAAGACCATCATTCTTGCTTTATAGAACATTATCTCCTCCTTCTTTTTGCCTCCTTTTCTTCAACCTTATCTGTTATTACTGAAGAAAAGGACCCTGACATTACCTTGTTCCTGAGCTAATTAAATTCAACTGGCTATATTTATAAAAACTATATCCATGAGCAATACTGTCCTGAGCAAGACTCTGTTAGAAGAAAAGAAACCGAGTGGTAATAGAGGAAAGAATGTCATGCTGGGACACAGGAAGCAAAATCTACTACTTGGTTCTGCCTCTGAGAATGACCTTGGACAAAGACCTAAGCCTATCTAAGGCTTGGATCTTTCATCTCTAAGCCAGGGAACTGACTCAGAAATATTTTTGGTCCTTTCCTCCTCTGATATCCCATGTTTTTGAAAGTTATTTTGTTATCAGCAGACTGTATATTATATATAATATATAATCCTATCAGCATCTGACAAAATGCAAAAGCAAAAACAAAAAAAAACAACTGGCACTTTTTATTGCTAAAATTTGATATAACTCAAAATTACACCATACCACTTTTTATCCACCATTCATAATTACCTTCTTATTTCTGTGGAACCCAAATGACATGCCTCTAAATACTAATAAACATAAACATTTGCCTTAAGTATGGAAAGTGATTAATAATGACTTTGTAGTCATGTACAAGGAGGATGATTGAATTAGTTCATTAACATATTGTCAGTTTTCAGTTGTTGGATAAGGAATATATTGGGGAGATAGGGTAATATGTTTCTGCTTTCAAGGAATCTATATTTGTATACATGTTTAGAAACACTAAATATTGAGCACAATTAATTATAACTCTTTTATATATTTATTTCCAGTATTATTAGTTGTGGGGAAAATTTAAATTAGCATATATAGCCATGGAATATAATGTCAAAGGATAGTAGAGATACAGTCCCTCTTGCACGGCACTCTGGGAAGCTTGGAAATAGTTCAAATTATTGTTAGAATTCCTAATGGCCTACAAGCCATTTTGATAAATGGGAGTGTTTCCCTTTGGGTTGGTAAGAAGGCTTTGTAGGAAAACACTATATTTGGCTATTTTGTGGATATCACGGAAGCTAAAGCATCTGTGGGAGTCGGGCAAGAAGATGTATTGGAAGGTGAGTGGATGTGAGTTTCTGCATCAAAATAGTTCATTATTCCTGTCCCTTAAACTATTAAGGTTTATGTGGGCAATGTTGAAGACAATGGTAACAAAGCTGAACTGGAATGACATTTTGGCTATCACAGATCATTTCATAGTATGTGGGCTGCAAGAAACCCTCCTGGCTTCACTTCTGTTGAATTTCAAGATCCCATAGGAGAACACTGTGTAGCTGTGTCTAACAGTAGAGCTGTCCAGAGTGAAGAGTAGTAGAAATAGTGGCCACTGCCTATTGAGATCTATGTCCTCCAGATGATTAGTGGAGTCATGCACCTGCCTCAGATTTCCAAGACAGAGAAGTTATTCCCGAAGCTGGAGTAGACTCCTTTGTAGAGATAGGGAGAGAGAGCTCACTCTTGGGAGAGAAACAGAAGCCATCCTGACCCTTCTCTATGTTTTGTAGATTTTCTAGGTCAAATGAAAGGGAATAGAAGACCAGTTTGCAAAAGGAGTGGCTTACAGGAAATAGTTTTATTTGGCAGGAGTATGTATGAAAATTTCAGGTCTTGTTTGAAACTTCATAAGCTTGGTGCATTTTTAAGTTGTTTTAGTTGTTCACATTTGATTATCTCTTGGAACAGTATCACATAAAAGATTTAAGCCTCCACAGTTTGAAATGGATCATAGGAAGCATATAATATAAGGAATCGTTACCTTATAATGTCCCCTCAAGCAAAAAAGAGGGAAATTCTGCCCATCTATAAAATGTGATTAATATTATGGTAATAACTGGCAAAAGTTGTACCATGACTTTTGCTTTGTACTGCTGAGATATAGTTTGCAGCTGTAGTTGAAAAAGCAAACTTTAAAAGCTGCTATGCATACCTAGCCAGTAGGTAAAGTTAAAAGATTCACCATTAAAGATAGATTGTTTTGCTTTGCTTTATTTTAGTATATGGCATATGGCATATTTGGTATATGCCCAGTAGGTATAGACCCTTAAATTTGAAGAAAATTAGTTTAGTTTGTACTCTTAGTAGTAAGTTCCTTCTGCAATTTCCCTCTATCAATGTGTAGTTCTTTATAGCAGTTTTTATTTGGAAACCTCAGATGAGATCCTGATTTCCTGGAAGTTTAAGGACACAACGGAGAACTGAATTTTTGAATTTTTGTGCAAGATATTTTTTTAAGCTATTATTTGTAATATGTTTTGTGACAATCTTTGGAATTAAATTTTTGGTTACAGAAAATACTGAAATTATGAAAAATAGATCATAGAATTTTAGAGCTAAAATAGATCTGCCAGTTATTTAGTTTAACCTATTCACAAAGGATAAAACTGGGGCATAAACAAGTTTAGGATATATTCAGTTGGTGACAATTAGTAGCAAAGAACTAGACTACTCACTCTCTTTTGGTTGTCTTTTTTTTTTTGTGAATAGCACTGATTTCTGTAGATTCAGAGGAAGTTACTGAATGACTTTTATGTGACAAGTATACCAAGTGATAGAGACATAATGATAATAAAATATGGTTGCTTCACTCTCAGAACTCACTGCTCCATCTATCAGAGAAAAGCTATTAACTTGTCTCCTTCTTCATCCCAAAGGAAAATTTCATAACTGATTGATTCAATAGAATTGTGGTAAAGTTGCATGAGTTAACTTTTAACCTTAGGGTCTTCACTCCTTGAATAAGTTCTAAATTCTTACCCAGAGCTGCTTCTGAATTTATCAAGAATTCAATGAAATATTGAGTCTATCCTATTGGATCAATTCCTTAATCTTTATTTCAGTAATTTGACCTTAGACAAGCCATTTATGTCTTCTGAGCTTTGGTTTCTTCATTTGCTTAATATAAATCAAAAAGGCAAATAGAACCTTTAGTTGATACATTCTGATTGACAGATCATTTATTTCACATTTCTGGCCATATACTTTAAATTATCTGAAAGCATAAATATTAATAATAATAATAATAACAATAAATCAACTAATTAATTTATGCATACAAGAACTGGGATAGAGGCAAGAGGTATGAGGGGTGAGACCATTCACCAGAGACAGAGTGGGGAGCAGAACAGATAGGTTGATTGAAATACACTGCTGAGAGGAGCAGCAGGTGGGGTCAATAGGGGTCTGCCACACCATGTGGGTCACCATCCTTGCCCGGAATCAATCTTGTGCTGCAGTGGCTGTGAATAGCTTCATAGTGCTTTGCTTTAACCTGTTGCACCACCAGGGAGGTCCCCTAAATAATAATCTTTACAGAATGCATTTTATACATAATATTATTGCATTTAATATAGTCATTAGATATATACATGGTAAAGGCAGGATAGAAAGACAATACGACCCATAGAGACAAACTGACCTAGATTGTATTCTACAGTTTATTTGATACAGGTGTTACATTGACAGATTTGTTTTAAATACTGAGACTCCATTTCCTCAAGAATAAAACGATGATAATGATGCCTGGAAATGTTTTTTGGATACTAAAATGAGTGCATATAGAGCATAGTAGAGGCTGTGAAGAGACTTATAGTAATAGCTATAACTCTGGGATTAAAAATAAATATTTTTATAACTTTGTTCTTTTTCATATCCTTGATAATATAGCATTAATGGAATTTCCATGGATAATCCTATCTTATTTATTTGCCCTTGGGTCAAACTGATTATAAAATATTGCACATATTTGGAAGCTGCATCCCGAAATATTTAGAAATATATATCTATTAAAGTTGAGTAAAAGAAATATAAAAGGGCCCTCCCTGGTGGCACAGCGGGTTAAAGCACATCA
>NW_004567116.1:47177125-47182985 GCF_000260355.1 Condylura cristata | reverse complement strand
TTTTTAAAAAAAGTGTTAATTAACAACAACAACAAACTTTCCCCAATTTAAAAAAATGGCCCAGTTTCTGGGCAAGAACTGGCTAGTAGGTCAATAAAAGGGAATGCTTTTGAAATTTAATGTTAGTGAATAACTAATGTCAGATAGGATGAAGGGAGCAATCAAAGAAAGAACAGAGACATTATTCTCAGTATGATGTCCAGAGAATTCACAATTTGCAGAAAAATCAAATTAGAGTCATTCCATAGTAAACTAACACAATTAGTCAAGAAAATAAACTCTAAGAACTGCTGGAATTCAAACACCCAACTGCATCACTTACTAGTCATGCAATTGTGGGTATGTAAGTCAATAATATTGAACTTTAGTTTCCTTATATATAAAAAGTTTACTAACAGTTATCACCCAATATCTATTAATGTAAGATGTCATCAGTTGCTTACAAGGAATAAATAAATAATTCATGTGGAAAATTTAATATCTTGTTTGAAAAATTGTCTTCATTAAATAAACATCAATTGTTTCTACTATCAACCACCAAATTAGTAATGGATGTATTAACAGGCAAATATAAAAACATAAAATAGGTGCATAGCTAATTGGTCTTGATTTTTAAGAGAACTTTCTAATCATACACATGTTTAAGACATTTACAAATATGCAAAGTTGAAAAGACACAAATATAAGTTAGTATACCACAATTGTCGTATGACTGCTTAAACTTCAGATAACATTTAAAAATCAGTATAAAAATCACCGTTTTTAATTATTCATAATTTTAAACAATATAAATAACAATATGAATGGGCATTAGATGAGGGGGGAAAAAATGTGGCCACATTCCAGGTGACAAGAGTGTGGGAAGATGCTCACTCCAGGATACTTTTGGACAGGATTTATATCATGTAACATTTTGGAATACAATTTGGCAACACTTAATAGAAATCTCAAAAATGTTAAGATGCTAGTCTTATTCTAGGAATCTATCTAGGGAAATAACAGAAAAGCAAATAAACATTTTTGTGTACTTATATTATCATGTTTTTTATAATAGTTGACAGATTATTGAGAAGCGATGTCTTGCAACTAAGAGAGACCATAGATTTGAGGTACATTACATGGCAGTCTAATATTCAGAAATATTGGCTGCAACACTGTGCATATTAGGTCAGTGGTAAATATCCACTCCTGTCACATATATCAGTGCATCCGTAGCTATATCTGTACCTATATATATAGGAAGATATTTATGAATATTTTAGAATTTAAGTAGATAACATAATTACAGGTGAATCTTATATTTTAATGTTATATAGTTTTAGGTTTTCTACACTAACTTAGTGACATTGGTTTCATTTGAGAAAATAACCAAGATACAGATTATATTCAGTTTGGCTACTTTTTAGAAAGTTAATAGTTCACAAGTGATATAACAACTTCTGTTTATAAGAGTCATTGCATTTAATCAATTTTCATAAATTTCATTATGAATTTAACATTTAGAAAATTAGTAATAGATTTTCTCTTTAGTATGTTTGGGAAATTTTGGAGTAAATAACAAAACTGATGTTATGAAATGGCTCTCATCAATGGCTGGATGCACATTTCTCAAGGTTGTACACTTTTTAGCTTTTACTACCCTTCCACAGGCAAGTAGGAGAAATATGGGTCTTGGTTATATGCTATTTTCCGCATGAAAACTTACCAAAATCCCTGATTTATTTCATTTGCAGGAGTGACAGCAGTAGCATTTTATTGTCTCTGTCATACAGTTTGGCATTTGATTATATTCAGTTTAACACTTTATAATGCACTGTCTTTGAGATTTCTTCCTCTTATGAGCCCTCAAAGCATTTTATCTTTTTACTTAATTTTAGCACATTTAATCCATCAAAAATTGTCTATGAATGTGTCATGTTTGATGTCGAGGTTTATCCTAATTCTTCTACCAAAATGCAAACCCTTGAAGTCAGGAGCTATATCTTGCTCACTTCTACACTCCTTGTACTTCACCCAAAATGTCTTGCAAATAAAGGTAGTATCTTGTTACATGAATGATTGAATTAATAAAAATTATTTATTCTATAAAGCGTTTAGATTATAATTCTTCCTAACAAGATTATAAGCATCAGGAAGGCACAGTCTAAGCTGTCACATATTCTTTGGTGCCTAGTATTTGCAATAAACAGCTCTTGCCAACTTAGAACAATGGTTTACTTAGATATTTTGCTTTTACGTGTAGTTTATGAATTTATAACAAATGGAAGTTACTTAACGTCACGTCACTTCCATTTACCGCTTCCAAGGATTTTATCAACACCAACAATTTGGCAGGCATCACTATAGGTAATGAATGAAAAAAAAAAAAAGAAGAAGAAGAAGAAGGTAAAATCCCTGCCTTCAAAAAGCTTGCATTATAATGAGGTCGGTGGGAGAAAAAGATATAAATAAGTGAAATATTATGTTAGGTGCTGGTAAATGCAATGTTGTAAATGAGAGAACAACCAAAATAAAAGCCTTCATCAAAAAGTGCCATTTTAGTAAAGATCTGAAGGATGGTAGAGGCCATATGAGATAAGGACATTTTGAAATTTGGATCCCAGGCAGTATAGAACAAGCCATGAAGCCTGGGGAAGACGCGTATTTACTCTCTTTAAAGCCCAAGAACCAAAACAGTAACCAGTTATGAGGTTAGTATCATAAGGGTAAAATTAGTCCCTGTCTTTGCAAAATTGTGATGAGTATGCACTTCAGTGAAAAACACTTCATATAATGCTTTACATATGTGGAAGAATTAATAAGTGCTACATATTATCATTATGTGAATTATATAATCTAGCTCTTAGAACACTGCCAAGAAAAAAAAAATGACAAATTGATATTGTCTTTTGAGGGTGAAAACTGGGGGATGTCTCTACATGTTCTGGTCAAGGCTACCTGAAGGAAATGCAGAAAGCCATAGCATAACAATTTTCCATATATTCTCATTCATGATGGATGACTTTATATTCATAATTTTTAAACTGTTTGAAAAGGCAATCCACAGAGCTTCTGTGAATGAGCTAAGGGGATTTAAATTTGTCCCATCCAAATGCCTGGAGATATCCAACAACAGATTGGTCAGCAGGTTTCCATGCAAAGTTACAGCACACTTATGCAGGCCTTCCTGCTCAGAACCAGTCGTTCTGTACTATCTTGGCAAAGGTGATTGTAGCTCTCATAGACATTAGGTCTTACAGGCCTTCTCAACATGAGCCAAGTTTCCCTAATGGACATGCTGGAAAGAGGTCAGTGTTACTGAGTCAAGAATGTAATTTGAACTGTGCCGACAGGAAACAAATTGATCATTTTGGCCCACATTCCTAAATCTGAAGCAGGCTTTACCCATCAGGGAAGACTTTTCAACAAGATAGAGTTGAATTCCCAAATATTCCTGGATATGAAGTCTAATTTAGATCTATTGTTTACCCTTGGTTGTATTTTCATTTAGTGTTTGTGCCTTTTTAAAAGCTCAATGTAAAGTGAGAGGAAACTTTAATGTGTGTTGTTTCATGCATGTATCTTAATGGCATTTTCTCTTTTGTTTTCTAAATAGGAAAAAAATAAACAACCTTTAATTATCTTGCATTTGGAAGCAGAAAGCATTCTAAGGGTCTCTTAGGCTTATCTGCCTAAAATTGTTAAGATTAATAGAATATATACTTTCAAAACTTTATTTCCTAAGCAACAGCAGAAAATAGATTAAAAATCGATTTCTGAAATCAAAATTAAGGGCCATAGTTAAGGCTGTTTATGTACTGAAATCAAACTAAATAAAATGAAAGAAACACAACATTAAATTTTTTCTTTAATTCTTTATTGATCTTCTTGCATTGTGGCCAGGCAGACATTTATACCCAAAATATGTTGTTAATACCTTTCATTGTTACTAAATATTAAGTGGTGTCAGAAATGGACAGGTATGAAACTTCTTTGGGACGATTTCAGTAGGTGAGAGGGAAGTGAAAAAAAAAAAAACAGAAGTTACTTAGAATTATAAAAGGAAATAGAAGTTTTTTTGTGAAATTGTCCTAGTTTTTGCTTTTCTCCTTCTTTATTTTATATTCCTCCTTTTTCTGAAATTGTCTTTAGCCTCCCTTCTGCTATTTTTTTTTAAGATTTATTTATTTATGCTCACAGAACTGGGGTACAGATCAGAGGTGTGGTGGATGAGAGGATTCACCAGAAACAGAGTGGGGAACAGAACAGGCAGATCTACTGAAACACAACTGCTGAGGGTAGTGGTCTGCCATGCCATATGGGTGAGCTCCCTGGCTGGGGATCAAACTCATACTGCAGTGCTTCTGTGAGCTTCAAAGTGTGGTGCTTTGATTCCTTGAGCCACCAGGGAGAGGCTCTCTTCTGCTTTTTAAAGTAACCAAATGCATTAAAGGGTTACATGGTGTTTTTTTTTTTTTTTTATGCTTTGAAGAGTCACTGAGGGATAATTGATACACTATATTAACTGCACATATTTAAGGCTGATATATTCTGACATCATCATAATCAAGATAATGGACATTTCTGTCATTGTCTAGTTTCCTCATGCCCTTTTGTTAAATTTTCCTTCCTCTCACCCATTCTATCATCAGTTCAACAATTGATGTGATTTCTGTCACTACAGATGTGTTTACATCTTCTAGAATCTATGTGCTCTTCTTTGTCTGATTTATTTTAGTCAATGTGATTATTTTGGGATTCATCCATGCTTCTTGCTGATATCAATAGTTCATTCTTTTTTATTGCTGGGTAGTATTTCATTTTATGTATAGATCAAAATTTGTTTATTCATCCGTTGATGGACCTTTGTTTAATGTCTATTATAAATAAAACTGCTATGAAGTATGTATACAGTCTTTGAATGAAGATATGTTTTCATTTCTCTTGGGTAAGTGCCCAGGAGTGGTATTGTTGGATCATCATATAAATACATGATTAACTTTTTAAGTAACTGCCAAACTTTTCCAAAGTATATGCACTGTTTCACATTCCCAAAGAGGTTGTTTAATTCCACATTTACACATATATCTTCTCTGGCTGGCTATTTTTCCAAGTTCAGTTGGTAGTTAAGATTTTCTCTAGATTACAGCCACCCACACTGTGAAGATCACTTCCAAATGTCTGCCCCTACTTATTATTATATTCCTCTGAAATATTAGCCCTCTCTTTCTTGCTTCTAATTAACTACCTGTTAATTAGTACTTGCTTGAGACCAACTACTATATGAGACTACGGAGCTGTCACATAATTCACTTTAATCTTCTCCCCCTTGGGACAGCCTAGGATAGAATTCTCACTCTCCTGACATGTTCTAGGACTCTTGTGAATGAAACCTTTCTTAAAGTCTCTTCAGTGCATCTGACTCAGTTAGGAACTTCCACAAATTATTCACTAAATGCTATGAAAGTCAGTAAGAAAAATAGACTAATGGGGTGGGGTTGCTCTCCCCAATGCTATCATCACAGTGCCACAGTTCCTACCCTATGTACAAAAGACTGGTGTCATAATGCATGCAGGCACCCAGTGCCCACTGTGGTTGGGGTTGGGGATCCCAAGTCAGACCTGGACTGCCATTCATACTGCCACTGTTATTGAGTGACTTCCAATAAGTTACATAATTTCTCTAGATCTAGAGAAATTAACTGAATAGTACATAGAGTTATTTGGACAGTAACTTAAAACAACAAGATAACTAGTGATTTTTCTCAAATCCACATGGATCATTCTCTAGAATTGACCACATACTGGGTCACAAGATAAATATCAATAGATACACTAAGATCGAAATCATACCAACTATATTCTCTGACCACGAAGGAAT
>NW_004567116.1:47164280-47173390 GCF_000260355.1 Condylura cristata | reverse complement strand
TGAGAGGATTTACCAGAAACAGAAAAGGGATGGGCCCTCCCTGGTGGTGCAGCCCCCTTCAATGTGAGTCCTATCCTCCACCCGGAGGTGATCCATATGGCACAACACACCTCTCCTGTCTCCTGGGCTGCCCCACTCAGCAATTTATTGATCTGCTTGTTCTGCTCTCAACTCTTGTTTCTGGTGAGTCTTCTCACAGCCCCTTTACACTCTGGTCTGTATCCCAGTTCCATTAGCATAAATAAATAAGTAAACTTTTTTTCAAAAAGAAGAAATAAGATGGGGATCTGAATAGGCAGATTTACTGCAATAAGCTACTGATGAGAACAGTGGGTAAGACAGGAAATGTGTGTTGTGCCATATGGGTTAACTCCCTAGCCTAGGATCAAACTCAGGGAGTAGCAGTGAGACATAACCCATAAGCCACTACAGGGGCACTCAATTTATTTCTTCTTTAATTCAGGCTCTTAGTAAATCTTTTTAGAATCTATGCACAAAACACTTTTTTGGGAGAAAAGGGCCAGAGTGGTGGAAATATAGGCATGGTCTCTGATTTAATAGAATGGCTCACAAGGAAGGTAAGAGAAAATCATATACTCAGTGGAGAATTTCAATGCAATAATTATTGTGAAAAGTAATGTATTGTGCTATGAAAGTGGTCTTGTATACATTATCTTACTTCTTAGAAATTTAATTCCCTGCTTGGTAAAAGGTAATATTATCTGACTCAGAAATTTCTTGAGTTGATTAAATGAGATGTATTTCCTAAAGACAATATATGTATGGTGGTACATGCCAAATATTTAATATATTTATACTTTAATTTTGACTTAAATTAGATCAAACAAACCTAGAAAACTGTCATTTTCTGCATTAGCACATGGAAAGTTTATTAAGGAAAAGAAAAAATGGTAAAAGAAACATCTGTATAGTTACAGGTAGGCAAGAGAGCTGCTCAATTATTTTTTCAATTACATTTTAAAAATTATTTCTGGTATATCTTTACTTTTAAATTTTGTTTACATTGTTATTTTATTACTGTCTTATTTATGTGTTACTTATTATTTATGGACTATGAGGTTTTTTTTATTTATTCTAATAATACCAAATTCTCTTTTAAAATAAATTTACTTAATGTAAAAGTGTAGCAACTTAAATATAAGAATAATATTCTCACGATGGAGGTGAATATTTACTATGTGGATGCAGTAAAAAACTAGGTGATGTTAGAGTAGGACTGATTTAGGGATTCAGGTATGTTAACGGGGAAAGTACTTTATGTCTCTTTAAGGAAAAAATGTGATTGAATATAAACTAGCAGACATAGTTTATAAAAAATATGATTGAATGTAAACTAGCAGATAATGGAGGTACCCAGCAAATTGGTCCCCTTCCCTTTACTCTGCGCCACAAAGGATATAACATGGTACTCTATCACATTTACTTTTTTTTTTTTTTTTAAAGATTTATTTATTTGTGCATACAGAACTGGGGCACAGGCCAGAGGCTCTGTGGCGGCGAGAGGCTCCACCAGAGACAGAGTGGGGAGCAGAACAGGCAGATTGACGAAGTACACTGCTGAGGAGAGCAGCGGGCGGCCAGGAGAGGTCTGCCAGCCATGTGGTCACCTCCAGGGCAGGCGGGAATCAAACTCATGCGGAAGAAGCTTTAGATTCTCAGTGCTGTGCCTTAACCCACTGCGCCACCAGGGAGGGCCCACATTTACTTTTTTATGTGTATATAATCTTTGTATGGGATAGCAATTGCAATAAATAATCCCAATATTCTCAGTGACATATCTGTAAGTGACACTTGAACTGAGGATTTTACCAGTGATTGATTCTGTTTTACATATGTGGAAAATGAATAGTTTATAGGTTTTTCTTAAATTTTTTTTTAAGATTTATTTATTTGTTCATACAGAACTGGGGTACAGGCCAGAGGCTCAGGGGCGGCGAGAGACTTCACCAGAGACAGAGTGGGGAGCAGAACAGGCAGATCTACGAAGTACACTGCTGAGGGGAGCACCGGGTGGGTCAAGAGAGGTCTGCCACGCCATCTCCTCCGTGGCAGGCGGGAATTGAACTCATGCGGAAGTGGCTTTAGCTTCTCAGTGCTGTACTTTAACCCACTGCACCATCAGGGAGGGCCGGTTTCTCTTAATTTGATCTCATTTTAAAGGAAATACAAGGAAGTTTTTATGATTATGGCTTTATTTACCAAATTTTAGAAAATAGCCTCTGGTAAACTCAACTCTGTAATCAGATTTCTAGAATTTGTTAGCTTAGTTTTGTCTTTTCCTTTATTTTGTTTCCTACATCCCACATATAAGCTTTTTGGCTTAGTTTTGGCTTAGTTTTGTCTTTTCCTTTGTTTGTTTCCTACATCCCACATATAAGCCATTTGGTATATGTATTTCTACTTCTGACATCTCTTGCTTTGCAAAAGCCCCTGCAGTTTCACCCATGTTGTGATGGCTGGCAAGATTTCATCTTCTATTTTTTTGGAGATCTAAGAAGCATTTGTGTGTGTGTGTGTGTGTGTGCATATACACCACATCTTTAATGCACTCATCTGTCATTGGGAACTTTATATTTTTGTTATCATATGTTGACTATTATCAGTAGTGCTGTAAGGGATATAGGAGTGCATCTATCACTTCAAATTAGCGCTTTTGTATTCATCTGGTAGATACCAAGGAGAAAATGCTGGGTCATATGGAAGATCTATTTTTAGTATTTTGAGAAAATTCCATACTGTTTTTCATATTGCCTGGGTCAGTCTGCATTTTCAAAATTCATAATGAAGTTTTCTTTTTCTCCATACCCTCACTAACACTTGTTTCTGTTTGTTGAGTCATCTTCATTGCTGTAAAATGGTGTCTCATTGTGGTTTGGATTTGCATTTCCCTGGTGACAGCAATGATAAGCTTTTTTTTTTTTTTTTTTCCGTGTGTCTATTGGCCACCTGTATGTCTTCTCTGGATAAAACTGGAGAGTAACATGCAAAAGAATGAAACTAACTTGCACAAAAAATAACTCAAAATAGATTACAGACTTGGATGTCAGGCTGGAAAGATATAGAAGAAAATATAAACAAAGCAGCATGATGTCAGAATTGTCCTTGGGGACACAACTACAACAGCGAGGGAAATAAAAACAAAATAAACATGTCAAACTAAAAAGATTTTGCACATCAGAAAAACTGTCATTTAATTGCAAATGCACCCTATTAAATTGGATAAACTATTTGCAGATGCATCGACAAAGGACTAATACCAAAGATCTACAAAGAACACATAGAATTCAACTAAAAGATAACAATTAACTCAAAATGGGCAGAGTAGATAACCAGACATTCCTCCAAAGAAGACATAGATGTACTTTGAATGCTTTTTGCAGTGATTTTGATTTGTCTCTTTTATGTGGAGATAAGTATCAGGTAAAAGTAAAATAGAGGGTTATAATAACAGCTTAATGTGTGTATGTATCATGCTTCCCCTTCCTCTTTCAGGAGTATGAAACAGTCTAGTTCAAGTGATATGCTTGTTCACTTGTTCACTCTTTCAATAAATAAAACTTAATGTATTCAAGTATATTTATCCAGTGTCTGACATGTGTGAAGAATATGGAGCCATTTGACAATACAAAATAAATAAGGCATGGAATTTTTTTTTGGAATTGTTCATAGCCATTTAGGGGGAAACATTTTAAGTTCAATCAAAAATAAATGCAATGAGCTAACCCTAAGATATTCGCAAAGAGAAATAGCAATCATAGAATATATTAAGATTTTCTACTAGGATTAGGAAAGGCTTTATCTAGTGGGATTAGAAAAGGTTTTGAGGAGAGTAATTGAGCAAAGTCTCAAAAAAGTGTAAGGATATGTCACATGCAGATTGGCAGGGAACAGGAAGTGAAGTGGAAAGACAGAGCTACAAGCAAAGGAAATAACATCTACAAAACCACCATTACACAGGTTATGTCAGAAAAACAGAAAATACTTTTGTGAAGATTCAACAACACAGTGTGGCAAAACTACATGTTCAACAAAAAAAATGGCCATTTAACAGATCCTTGCCTTACAGATCACTGCCTTACAGATAACTTCTTAGGTCATAAATCTCATGGACTAATATTACTTAAATTTAAGGACAAGTTAGAAATTGATTATGTAGTTCAATACCCACAGGTGAGACAACTGCTAAAAATAAAATTAACACTAAGTACTGACTCTCAAATTAGCTCTCAACCTTAATAAGTGAGAAAAATTCTGTAATTGTAGACCAACCTACTAGCTGGCCTAACTGAATTATATCAAGACATGAGACTTGAAGAGACTGAGTTGCATACTGTTATGGAATAAATCAACTAACTCTCCGTCAGCATTGCGTTGTTGTTTCAGGAAAACTAAAAAAAAAAAAAAAAAGGTTTATAGCACTGTCTTTTTTTTGCACTTTCAGTTCTTGTATGCTTCATAGATACACATTTTTTTTTAATCTGGCTGTTTGCTTGATATTCTAATTTGCTCTTCACTTATATCCACTCAGCTCTACATTCCTTGTGATAATCATTGCAGATGAATCAGTATCGCCAGTATCTGGATGAATCAGTATTTCCATTAAATTTTAACAAAACTTAATTATAAGCATTTGGACAAATCATTACATGTATATTCAGAACTACCATGTAAGTTCATATTCTATTTGAGATTTTTTAGAAGGATATCTATAAAATAATGTGCTGATAGACTTTCAAAAAGAACTTAGGAAAATTGACATTTTTTTAAAAATATTTTTTTTAGGCCCTCCCTGGTGGCGCAGCGGGTTAAAGCACTGCACTAAGAAGCTTAAGCCACTTCCACATGAATTCGATTCCTGCCTGCCCTGGAGGAGATCCACATGGCGAGGCAGACCTCTCCTGACTCACCCACTGCTCCCCTCAGCAGTGTACTTCGTCAATCTGCCTGTTCTGCTCCCCTCTCTGTCTCTGGTGAATCCTCTCACCCTCCGCATCTCTGGCCTGTACCCCAGTTCTGTATGAATAAATAAATCTTTAAAAAAATATTTTAAAAAATATTTATTTATTTAATCTGTGCATATAGAACTGGGGTACAAGCCAGAGGCACAGAGGCAGTGAGAGGATTCACCAGGGACAGAATGGGGAGCAGAACAGGCAGATATATGAAATACACTGCTAAGAGGAGCAGCCAGAGCGTCAGGAGAGGTCTGCCTCACCATGTGGGTTAGCTCCCGGGCAAGTATCAAACTCATGCTAAAGTGGCTTTTTAACCCACAGCGCCACCAGGGAGGGTCCTGGAAACTGGCATGGTTTCTTCACTAATGGCAGAAAAGACTTAAGAAAGAATGTAGCCTTTCTAACAGGATGGTTAAATACAAAATAGAGTCTTAAAAATCATTCTCTGTTTCTTCATAATAGTGAAGGTACATCATTTGTCAAACTGTTTCTTAATCTTCCATGAAGATTAGAGAATGAATAAATGTGGGTTCCTATGAGCTGGCTACTCATGCGCAACTGTGACCTATTTATTACCCACAAGTTGCATCAGAGCATTCTTTTACTACAGAGGATATAGCTCGTAACAGGAGTCAGGCCCAGGACGCATAGGCCGCTGTTGACATGATTATATGACTATCTCCATGGAGATTTTGAGATAATTCTGCCTGGGATAACATCATACACATGGTCATGATGTCTCCTTGCTTTTCCCTTGTACAACTTCATCCCCCCATTCCTACTCTACCCTCTGGATCCTGCTCCTCATACCATTGTCCCATGATGAGCTTTTATTATCCTGTATGATTTCAGTAAATGGCACAAGAACTGACCTTGCAAACCTGCTACACTACTATTATGTCCCTTGTCATGTTCCCTATGCCAAAAGCTTCCTGTCCCAAAAAATAAGTACAAAGCTGACATTTTTAATACATACATCCTGTGTGTCAGCACTGACCCAGATAGTTTGCTTGCATAATATCTCATTTGATCCTTATTATCAACACAATAGCATTATTTCCTTCTTATGCATTTAAACTTGCTGTTAGTTGGGCCCTCCTTGGTGGCACAACGGGTTAAAGCATAGCACTATGAAGCTACCCACAGCCACTGCAGCACAAGTTCAAACCCTGGTCAGTGAGGTGTCCCACATGGTATGGCAGACCTCTCCTCACTGCTCCTCACAGCAGTGTATTTCAGTCCAACTCTCTGTTCTGTTCCCCATTCTGTCTCTGGTGAATTGGTGAATCCTCTCTCCCCCTCACTCACTCTCTCTTTCTCTCTCTCTCCCACACACACAGACACACACACACACACACCCTGACTTATACCTCAGTTCTTGTATGCATAAATAAATAAATCTTTAAAAAATAAACTTGCTGCTAGCTATCTAAGTTTGCAAATATGTGCCAGTGAGTCTAGCTCATCACTAATTTTAGGTAATTGTCATGTGCTACTGATTATTGAATAGTATTTTGAATAGTATCTTTCCAGAAACTCCTGGATGAAATATTTCACAATAAATCTTACACATCCTCTTATCACACATGCTTATTAAACACTTTAAACTTCTGTGTAGGCCATGTAAATTCTCCACTTTGTTTTTTGGGTTGCTTTAGAAGAATGCCAATATTTGTTGAGTTTACTGGTCTGACTACGGTAATCCACTGGTACAGAACCCAATAAGGGCCCCTGGAGTAAGAATATGCAGTTCTGCTATCCATGCAGGACAAGATATTTGACTTTAGGATCACTAAAGAAGAGAGAAAAAAATGAGAAACCTGAATAAAACTGGAAACATGAAAGGGTTCTTCCTTAAGAAAGGACATTTTAAAAATTTTAATTCATCGGCCTAGAAAAGCAATAAGAATGGGGTTTCTATTATGAGTGGAAAAAGGGAGAAAAAAATTAACCCCTTTGTGTGGAGAGGAACAGCACTAAGAAAATATTAAGATGAAATAGTTTCTGAACTAGTGAAACCTCTGAGCTACTAACTGAAGGAGGTACAAATTATTCTGTAGCAATTGGTGCCAGCTCAAGTTCCTCAAGTCTCCCCCAAGAGCTAAAACCTGAGAGTATAAATGTAAAAAGGCATACAGAAACTACCAGTATAATTGGAATCAGCAGGATTAGGCTTCCAAGAATACTAGTTAGTAAGTAATTCAGATAAAGACTAAAAATAACTGTCTTAATTTAAAAACATGACAGATTAAGGAATAAAAATCATAAAAGAACAAAACACCAGAATAAAAGATTTGGTGGATTTAAAGCATACAGTAATTCAATAAAAATAAATAATCTGTAGAGTTAAACTTATACATTCAAATTTATGGTAAAGTTAGTAAGTAGATAGATCTGAGGATATAATCCTGAAAGTGGAGCAGTGAAGGAAGGACAAGAATAATTAATAGGGGTCTCTCTGGTGCAGCAGACCTGCTCCCCTCAGCAATTTATTTCAGTGGATCGGTTTTTTCAGTGGATTGGTCTTTGCTCCCCACTTTGTCTCTGGTGAATCCTTTTACCCCCCAACAAATATCTGGTCTACATACATCCTAGTTCTTATATACAAAATAATGATAATGACAATAATAATAATAATAATAATAGGAACTATATGAAGCAATGGGTTGGGTCAAATTAAATGGTCCAGGAAAATCAGAAAACTTACAGAAGGAAGTAATAGAGAGAATGAGAAAGTATTAAAAAGGTAATGACAGAATATATTTATAATCAATCAGATTAAAGAACCATAATTAGTTCGAAGCAGGATGTCAATAAATATACTGTATTTGAAATTATAAAGACAAGGAAAGAAAATCTTCAATCATATCATAGACAACACAAAGCATTAGTCTTTTTTTTTTAATGGGACAATTTAACTGACGTCCATGTTATCCTTTTTTAACTGAAGTAATACTGTATTATAACAATTTCAGTTGTACTTAATTGAAATTCAACATGAATATATATTACACTAAGTTCACCACTATCATTCATCATAGACATTTTACCATAAAGAGGGATGCCAGTAGATTGTGTGAAATATCTTTAAAGTGTTAAGAAAAAAGTCACTGCCTATTTATAAATAAATCTCTATTTATCTATGCTATTATTCATATGTAGGATGACGCTAAACAGTTCAGAAAAAAAATAAAATGATTGAACATGTTTAACGACCACAGACCTTTATAGGAGAAAACATTAAAATATGCACATTAGTAAGAAGAGAATGTAGGAGTGCTAGATTGTTAAAATTATATGTTAGCATTATTTTGAGTAAATTTTAATAGTAAAAAATTGAGGTGATAGTAATACAGTGATTTGGTGAGAAATAAAACTACTGCAAGACAGAAACTCCAATACTTTAAGATAGTACTATAGACTATTGAGGATAGTAATAGAATGGACAATTATACAACTTGACAAAAATTAATTCCAAAAGTTATCAAGAAAGTGGATGACTTTAGCTATTCAGATATCAATATTTATCATGAAGCATAGTATTCAAGCTATTATGGTATTGGTACAGGTAAATAAAAATATTATCAAAGAGACCAGAAACAGTTCTATGTAGATTCATATTATAATTAGGGATAGAGAGCCATATAGAGAGGATAAAAGTAGATTCTTATGATTCCTATCTCCATATTCTTTTAAAAGATTTGTTTATGCATACAGAACTGGGGCATTGGCCAGAGGTGTGGGGAAGAGAATGAAAGGTTCCACCAGAGACATAGTGGGGAGCGAAAAAGGCAGATATACTGAAATACACTGCTAGGGGGAGCAGCAGGGGGGTCAGGAGAGGTCTGCCAGGCCATGTGGGTCACCTCCATGGCCAGGGATCAAACTCATGCTGCGTGGGTGTGGTAGCTTCATAGCGCTATGCTTTAACCAGTTGTGCCACCAAGGAGGGCCATCGCTCTGTTTTTTTTTTTAAGATTTATTTATTTATGCATACAGAACTGGGGTACATGCCAGAGGCTTAGGGACAGTACGGAACAGAACAGGCAAATGGACAAAGTACACTGCTGAGGGAAGTAGCGGCAGGTCAGGAGAGGTCTGCAAAGCCATGTGGGTCACCTCTGGGGCGGGATC
>NW_004567116.1:47106868-47163895 GCF_000260355.1 Condylura cristata | reverse complement strand
TTTTTTTTTTTTTTGGTTTCTGTATTTTTTTTAATTGAAGACTTATTTGTGAAAATAAAGTTTTCATATTGTTTAGAAGAAAACTTAAGGTATTGATAAGCTTAATAAAGTTCTTAAGATACAAAAGTGCACATACATAGAGGAACACATTGATACATTTCCATATACTTGAAAGTTTGTGCAGATTCTGTATGATAAAACATGAGTGAGGTTCAGAGATGACTCAGAGACTGGGAGCAGACATTTTCAAAGCTTGCAATAAAAAAAGAATTAGTGTTCAGAATAGAAAGCACTTCTACAAATCAGTAAGAAAACATAACCAAATTTAAACATGAGCAAAGGTTATGAATAGAACAAAGTTCAAATAGTCAATAAAATTGTGAAAAAATGCTAAATCTCATCAATAATTGAGAAAATATGCATTTATACTACAAGAAACTAGTATCAGGCATTGTATCTGAGATCACTTGTCTGACTATACCACATCATTAAGAATATAGCATTTACAAAAACTACTACTAATGTAAATTAGAGGGAAAATTATAATAAAAATTAAAAATGGTCATATTTTCTGATCCACTAAATACATTTTGAAGTATCTACTGTAGATAACCTGTTATTTGTTTAAAAAGAGGTAAAAGAATGTCTCTTGAACATTTAAATAAATTTTATGTGTGTGCATTGGGGATATTTTAACTATATCATGAAGAGTTCATCATAAAATTAGTCTGAATGACGTGTGGAAAAATGTTTGCATGCACTAAATCTAGATGGTAGGTAAATGGGTGTTACATTACTTTTTTACATTTCTGTGTGCTTAAATATATCATGAGTAAAAGAAAAGAACATGTGAAGATACTCAAACACTGAATAATTTGTTTCATGATTTGATGATTCTGAGAGCAGAAAAGAAGAGGTAGATTTAGTCTTTAGTTAACAGTAAATGGGCCTAGTAATTGTAGTGATTCAAAACATGTTTTTCACAATTATGCATGACTGGAGCAGAAGTTTCCTCTAGCTGAGACCAGTCCTGTTTGGGCACACCAGGCTTGACATACATGTAGATTTATTAGATTACTCTTCTGTTGTCCATGGAGATAACAAAAATGCAGAGATTTAGCCTTTTTTTTTTTTTTACTTTATGCATACATTGGTTCTAACTGCAGTTTTTCCAATTAGCATTTATCATTGACTTTTATTGAATATAAACTGGAAAAAGTAACTTTCTTTCCACATTATCTTCTACACATTTTGTATGTTATTCTATAATGAAATTTATTTCTTTATGCACATGTATTCCCCAACTATATTGTATTCCTTGAGAGAAGAGATTGTATTTTATTCCTTTGGGCTTTTCCAATGGAAAAAAAATGCTTTTTAATCATATAAGTAAAGACAATATAGTCTCATATAGACTAAACTGTAACTGTTTTTTCTTCCCCTTTCCACTTCTCTGGAGTGGTAACTAATATCAACATTCATTCTTTCCTGTGAATTGAAGTTAAATATTACTATTTACTTTCCCTAACACACACATTCCAAGCAAGCTATATATTAAACTATTTATTGTTTAATCATAGACTAATATCAGAAGTTAACCAGAGGGTTATTACATACACACACACACACACACACATAAACATATAACAATATACATTATATAATTGTGTGTGTGTATAAATGTTTTGTATATATATATATATAAGCAAATCAAACAAATATTTGAATGAGTTGATTTGGTGCACTGACTGACATATCTTAAACATGCTTAGTTTAGTGGTTTCTAAGTACCTAATCTATATAGCTTTTTAGGCTATCAGATATTAGATCCCATGACTTAATGTTTATTCTGCTTTTATAAATATCTATAGTAATTTTAGATGATTTTTGAGAGAAAATCTTTCAGATATGAGTGATAAAATGTAGTTGTATTATACTAAATGACTTGATTTAAACATTACATTTACCTGAGACTTCCGAGGAGGCTCACACTGAGTGTGTGTTGAGGCATAAAACCAAAGCTGCTTAAAAGGATTAATGTAGCGTCTCAAGCTTAGCTGAACTAGTAGACTTCTATCATATGAGAAGCATTAAAATGAAAGTATAAAGGAAAAAGTCTGTCCAGGTATTGATATAGAGAAAAGAACTGAAAAAAAAAATTCTTTAACATGACTGAGCTTCAGAAATTATTTATGTGAATCAATAAAACAATGGTTAGAAACTGTTATACTTTACAATAGGCAGCTGCCACTTTTTGCTACAGGTGTGATTGCACACAGATAACTTAGGAGAGATGACTGTCTAACTTTGGAAATTACTTCATTTCATTGACATAACACACATCTTCTTTAGTTCTGTTTTTATTTTATTTTTTTTAATTGAGGTGACTTTGGCTTATAGCACATTATATGACTCAGAGGTAAGGACCACATCCTTAAGGTGTGTGTTATCACACAAATCTGCCACCCACACACCCATATCCTCTACCATAGTTCACTGTGCATCCCCACTTTGCTCTTTCCATATCCCTTTCCCATCTGGTAGCCTCAATTCTACAGTCAGAGATGTAGGGTTTGTAATTGGCTTGGATTTACCTCTGTTTCTCTATTTTCCACATACAAGAGACACCCATCTTTTAAGAAGTTTTTACAACTGAAAATTGAAGAATATGCCTGTGTGGACTCTTCTAGTCTTTCCAAGTTTATGAATTTATTCTACTTTATCATAGAGACATTTGGGAAATGTATTTTCACACTACCTTGTGTGAAGCATTTACATGGCACAGGGTAAAGTCCTGACTACAGATGCCTTACTCTGTGATCCACTTTTCTGTTTCCAGCTGCCAATTTAATAAACAATATTTATTATTATTATTTGTCACTATTATTATCATTATTATTTAGGATGAAGCATAGTAGGTGGGTCCAGTCTATTTTCTAAATAATTCTATTTGTGTCATATATGTGGAGGAGGTCAGTAGAAATTCAATAAAAACAAGCCAATAGGGGCCCTCCCTGGTGGTGCAGCAGGTTAAAGCACAGCATAAAGAAGCTTAAACCACCTCCACATGAGTTTGCTCCCCGCCTGCCCCGGAGGAGATCTACATGGCACAACAGACCTCTCCTGACCTTCCCGCTGCTCCCCTCAGCAGTGTACTTCGTGGATCTGCCTGTTCTGCTCCCCACTCTGTCTCTAGTGTATCCTCTCACTCTCTGCATCTCTGACCTGTACCCCAGTTCTGTACGAATAAATAAATAAATCTTTTTTTTTTTTTTTAAGATTTATTTGTGCATACAGAACTGGGATACAAGCCAGAGGTTCAGGGGCGGTGAGAGGCTTCACCAGGGACAGAGTGGGGAGCAGAACAGGCAAATCAACGAAGTACACTGCTGAGGGGAGCAGCAGGCGGGTCAGGAGAGGTCTGTGGCACCATGTGGTCACCTCTGGGGCAGGCGGGAATCGAACTCATGCTGAAGTGGCTTTAGCTTCTTAGTGCAGTGCTTTAACCCGCTGCGCCACCAGGGAGAGCCTAAATAAATAAATCTTAAAAAAAAAAAAAAACAAAACAAAAACAAACCAACGGATACATAATTAAACATTGAATATTTCTCCCAGTCCCAATTTTAGTGACTTAAGGAATCTTATGGAAAAGTACAATAGTTATCTTATCATCCAGCAGTCCATTCAGAGCAAATTAACATTCTTTGATTCCCCATAATATTTTGAAAGCTGAATACTTTTTTTCTCTCTTTTTTGTTGATTTCATCTTAAAATCTTAAAAACAGAATTTTGTACTCACTAATTTAGGGAGGATTTTTCACATACCCCCCTCTTTAATTTTAAAAGACAAAGTAGTCTTTTAACTCAAGATGACTTAGACAAACTTGTATGCAGGAATAATGAATATTCTTAACATCATGGCAATATTAGAGCAAGCTGTGGTCCTGCTGAGTAGCTCTTTGAAAACGAAGCAGGAGATATCATTTATTTATTTGTTGGATTTCTGTGGCTCTTTTGCTCCAAAGAGTACAGGATGTAATGTGGAGAATTTTGCACAAGGGTTGCCTAAGAGTGTCAAAAGAAAAATTAAAGGAAATTGGAATTCGTAGGAAGTGAGGACACAGAGCAAAAGAAACAATTAATGACAAAACCAAACCCTAGGTGGCAGCTAAGCACATAGAAGAAGGTAGAAGAATCCAGGCTGCCCCAACAGTGCCATTGTTGACTTTTCAGAACACTGAGTTATTTTGTCACAACCTGTGCCTCTGGTAGGCACTAAATATTTCTCTCCAATACTCACATGAAAATCCATAATCAAAATTAGACTCATAGGGCAAGAAGGACACTTAAAAACCTTCTGCCCGAGTCTCTTAATTTACAGGTGACTCACATCAGGCTCTGAAAACACAGGGAAGAAAAGTATAAGCAAATCCAGGATTAGAACCCAGGTCATTTATTCACTCAACAAACATACATTGTATGCATTGTGTTATACACTATTCTAAACACCAGGAGTATCTTAAAGACTAAAATGAACATGGATCCTATCCCACACTGCCTTGTTATACCTCAGTTGCCTACTAGGATATCAGTATACATTCTGCGTCAATATCTGATTGATTAAAATTACAACCCTCTTTGTGTTAAGAAGGGAGTTATTTTCCAAGTTTCTGTAAATGTGTTGATATTCTTTGGTCAATAGGCCCTCATAAGTCACTTTTATCAGATGATCTGGGAAATATTTACTGGACTGAATCTCTTTAATGTCACTGTAAGGAAGTTTGCTTGCTTAGATGAGAAGGTTTCTTGTCCTCTAGTAGGATGGGTAAAGACTTCAACATTTTCTCTCATTGGAGAAAAATATTTATCTCTTAAAACTGACCTGACATTTAACATGGCTCATGCGTATCTAAACCCTAGTAATATAATTAAAGTTGGAAACACCTAGTGGTTGAACAAAATGTGAAAATTCTTCAAAGGAGTAGTTTAAGAGCATTAATAAAACTACTTTCCCAAAAGTGATATTACAATCCTCCATTTAACATCAGATGTCACTGGAAGAAAATTCGGGAGTTAAAAAAAAAAAAGTAGATTTCTTTATTTTAGTTTAAAGGTATATTATCCCCCCCCCCCTTTATCTCTTAGTCACCCCTACCTTGCCCCTCCCCCCAAATCTGCACTTATGAAAGAGACCCCAGTTGCTTTAGAGGTGTAACTAATGAGTTTGCAAACTAAGGACCTTTATCCTGGCATTTGGGAAATACATTTTATCCTGCTCACTTTGCCCTTTGTTCTGGGCCATTCTCCAAAGAAATGAAATGTTACTTTTGCAAGCTGTGGATAAGGCTGGCTGATGAGCAGAGATATGACTGTCCTTTGGCCAAATGGAGTTGAGGAGGGGGCAAGCAAAGGATACTTTTGTTTCCAGACACCATAAAGCCTGATATTCTCAGAAGACCAGAAAGGATTGAGACTCCAGGGACACCTGTTTGTGCCTGCAGGACCAGGTCTATGGTGCCCCTGCCTCTGGCCATGCCCCCTGGCAGCTCCAGTATTGGCTGATTTACCTGCGAGGCTGTGTGTAGTCTCTCCGTGGCCGCTGCCGCCAGCACGTACTGTCAAGACAGAGGCAAGTCAAGCGAGGAGTGCAAACTGCCGATCCTCCAGCGGGAGGTGAGCCGCCTCTCAGACGAGTTGACTGCGGCTTCTCTTTCTCCTGACACACATGGAGTTTGGTGGTGACGGTGCTGAAGAACTGCAGGCAGATACTTAGCAGACTGGATGTGTGTGAGCTGGCTACAAGGCAGCCCCAGCCTCGCTCGGACCTCCTGCTGGCAGGATGTAAATATACCTGCAGACTGGCCAAACAGGACTGCCTCCCCTCATCCCAGCCCTCTCCCTCCTCCCACCCTCCCCCTCAGCTAACCAGCATGAGAGGAACTGAGAAAGCAACAGCCTGCAAGTGACAGCTCCAGCGGATACCGTTTGCCTCGGAGCCCGAGGTGGGAAGTTGATTGTGCAGCAGCTTCATTGTGAATTCCTTCCACTGGCATCGCTATGTTTGCCTCTATCTGGTATGCCAAGAAGCTGGGTCGCAGGTTCGTGCACAACGCCAGGAAGGCGAAATCAGAGAAGGTATGGATGAGTGGGGATGAAGATTGCCTTTATGTTTGCCAACTGCCTGCTCTGGACAGCTGGTCGGGGCACAAACGCAGTCTTTATTAGCCTGGGCTGAGAACCTGCCTGTCCCTGAGAATTAGTCCATGCTACTTACGGAAAAGGGGACTCTTGGAGGCCAGATACTTGGGAGGGGAGTAGTTGATGAAACCATCCATCAGCAGAGTGTCTTGACAGAGACTTAATGTTCTTTTAAATAACATGGGATGAAAGCAATTGAGCTGCTGAAATGTCCTATCTTCAGGGAGCATTCTAGTAAACTTGTTGCTGTATTATTTTTATTACTGGGATCTTTGATTCTGAGGGAGACATTCCAAATCCCATAGGCTTTCTCTAGTACTTGTGTCCTAAGAGACTCTGGGTAACACTGGCAAGACTCCACAGAGGTGCTTGCTCTCTCTTCAGATCAGCAAAGCCTTCAATTCAAAAGTGTTTACAATGAACAAGAATTGTATTTGTAATCAGCTAGTCACAGTGATTCCAAGAATGGCTTTTCATTTCTTTTAGTCAAATAGATAGTTGTTTCCAGAGAACCTTTATATATAGTAGATTTGCTTCATGAGTTATCTTTTCTAAGAAATTAAGATGGCCTGTAAGTTCCAGGGGCATTATATGCTTGCACCTCTAATTTAGTCATGTGTTTTCAAAGACACTGGTCAGATTGTCATATTCAGAAAACAGAGAGCCAATTTGGTAGGTGTTGGGGAAACTTCCAAAGGTATGAATGGTGCTGTGAATCTGAGATTTTTCCACATCACTTAGAGGAAGCAGTTTGGCCCTGTCTCCTTTCTGTCTTAAATTTGCTGATGAGATTGGCTGAGAGATGGCTTTCCTGGCTCATGACACATCCCTTCCTCTCAACTGCAACAACCCCTTTACTTTAACTGGACATATGTATCTTCAGAGAAGGAATTTTTATAAAATAAGTAAGAATCTAGTGGTTAACAGAGACATAATTGTAGTATGAAAAGAGAAAAATCATCACTGGAGTTCTGACTTCAGAATTGTTGCCTCAGATTGTCCATTTGTGAGGACTGTGTGCTGATGGCAGATTTGTTATTTAATGGCATATTTGGGGAGAGGGAGGGGGGGAGAGAAGAGACGCCATTGGTGAGGTCAAATTGACCCCTTTCCTATTTTATATCTCGCAGGAGATTACAAATCTAGTTGTCATGAACCAGCACCATGTAGATGGATTTTGGGGGTTTGGTTTTCTTTCCCAAGTAATTTTTAAGGGAAAAGACTTGTAAGTAGATCTTTTTATTGGAGTAAAATGCTTTCTTTTTATGAAAATTATAGGTTGTATGGTTGAGAAGATTGTCAGGACTACAAATGACTCTGAAAGCCACCGGGAGATAATACCTTATACCAAATTAGTATGCAAAGAAAAATTGAATCTCCCAGTGACACTTAATTCAGGTCTGGGCCTGATTATGGAGAACAGCAGTTCTCTGAAATTCAATGTATAGAGTTTAGATGTTTGCCAGCCCAAGGAAGTAACACAGACTTCTGATATTAAGTGTTGGATGAAACTAGTGAGGGACCTTCGATAACTCACTTTCATTTCTGTGATGGCTAATGTTTAGAAAAAGCAGGAAGAAACCACATCTGGGTGAAGGACTTAAAATTCTTTATTTATTTTACTCAGAGAGTAAGGAAATCAGCATGAGGGAGCTGAAGTTTTACTCTCTGAGTAATAATGACCAAAAGCAGAGTGTTAACTCTAATGCCTTTGTGTTAACCAGGGAAGCTAGCAGGAGTTAATTTGAAACACTAGGTGATGATAACTAACATGAAAATAGCATCTCAGTTATTTCCATGGAATTTGTATTCATAGGGTTTCTGGAATTAATTAAAAGGTGTGTTGCCTTGAACAATGAAGGCCTCAGTCAATTCTTGGTAAATGGAAATAGTTTATTCTATGTACCTAATTTTATCACATGGCCACTTACACCAATTATTGTGAAATAATATTCTGTCTAATGAATTTAGGAATATACTTAGTTGAACAGATATTTAACAAATGATACAGCGAGCTGAATAAATTCATATAAACTATCAATATAGTACTAGTTATCATATAATTGCAAACACAGAAAAGAATATAAAGTGATCTTAATAGTGGAGAATCATATTTTATTATAAAGTAAAGGAAGATATGTAAAGAAAGATTATTGTTGAGTTTTAGGAAGTAATCATTTTACTCAAATGAGAAAATCCCAGATAGATTCAGATCATATTTTAGCATTTGAGGGGATACATCTGTATTATAGACAGTGATTGGGATTTTGCTTTGGCACCACTTTCCATTTTGGCTTTTTTCTTCAGTAGGTGACAGTTTATTTCATCCTACTTTAATAAAATAGTCTACACTCATCATAGTCCATCAGTCTTATTTTAGTATTCAGGTGTGGTCTGGGAACTATATTCCTCAAGGCTGAGGTTAATTGAAAAGCTAATTGGGAATGTGAAGCTTAAATGCCATTCCTAAACATGCAGCATGCTTTATTCATGTCTGCCTAGTCCACAGTTTTACCTCATCTAATACCAGTGCATTTAAATGACAACATGTAATGCAATCATCATCTTCATCATCATTGTCATCATCATCACATTAGTGATAATATTAACTATAGTGCTTACTCATACATATTATTCATCAGCTGCAGAGTATCATGTAATCCTCACAGCATTCCCACAAGTAGCAATCATTTTTCCTCAAGTCTTAGAGAGAAGAGAAGCTAGCCCAAGGTCACAGAGTTAGTAGCAAGAATCAGTACTTGGATTTGAACCTGAGTTTATACAAGTTGTTTCAAAAATTATTACTTTCTTCTTCCATCTACCTTTTCATTCACGCGTCTTGTTGGAATAAGGTTAACATTCATCCTGTTCTCCCCCCCACTTTTTTACATTACAATTCCAAAACCATGAGGTTTACTATTCATTACTTCAATCCCCTTCTCAAATATATCTATACTTAAGCTATCCTCAATAGAGAGATGTCTATGTTGTTTATTAAAAACCTTATACTCTATGTCTGCTTTGGTTGGATAAATGCATCAAGCCACCACTTTGTTATATATATTTTTTCCTACTAAGTACCTAGTAACTGTCATAGTACCTTAACCTAAACATTGGCCATTTTATGTGTTGTTTATCTTAACAGAAATTATTGATGTTTTTCATCAGAATAGACCCAATTGCCTGGCATTTGTACCTACACTTTATAAAATGAATCAGAGTTGCTAAGTGACTTACATTACCTTTTTCTGAAATAGAAAAACAAGTGGTATTTTGTTACCCTTTTGTTAAAAAAGTTTGTTCAGAATAAGAAATTCTGTGAACAAAATTATCTTGAATATGTTAATATGAAATCAAGATTGTCTGCCTGGAATGTAAAATCTCCATTCAAATAATTATCCTTTCTTTTTGACCTTGTATAATTAATACAGAAGTTAGTGTCTTATTTTATGGCTGTTTGTCACATTTCAGCTTAAATTGCTTAATTTAGTTAATCTCTGGACTGTATTAATCAAAAAGGTCAGCTGAAGTAGCTTTAAGATAAATTGAAATACAATTTTGGTGACATAATTATATAAAATACTCGAAGTTGAAAACCTTTGCTCCCTTATCAACATTTCATTTGTTCATGTTTGGATTTTTATATGTTTATTAATTCTATGCATACATATATTTAAACATAATGAAAAATGGATGAGTGATGCAATTAGAAAAGGCTGTCATCAATATCCATCATCTAATAAACAAATTGTAAATGAGCTTGGCTGTTGATATATAGCCTATTAGGGATCTGAGTCCAAATATCCTTATATTTGGCCACATTCACCTTGAAAAATTAGAACCAACCCACTGATTCTACTGTTTCCCCCCCATCTAAACCAAACACATTAATTCAACACAAACTAAAATGAAGGGTTAGCTAGTAATGTTTTTCTTGGCAGTATGGGCACGAAGAGAGAATAATGTCCTGAGTGATCCTGGTATAACATAAAGAGCATCAAGCTTATGATGAGGATTTAGAGCCTTGGAGTTAAATTAGTCTTATTCTTTCTTTAGTCTAAAAATCAATCATTTGGTTCCCAAAGCTTCAGTTTTCTCATGTCAAATGTAAATAACTAAGCTACAGTAGAACCCTGATGTCCTAAGGATATCGTCCAAACCTTTTAACATAGTCTTCAAAACCCATCAAATAAATGGCCTCTGTTTTTCCTCCCTGCCACACTGTGATGCTTTTCCATAGAAACTTTAAATCCAACATTCAGAACTACTTAAAATTTAAATCCAACATTCAGAACTACTTAAAATTTCCTATGCTTTTTGTAGATTCTAGGATTCTGCTTTTCCTGCTTGGCTGATTTGCAAACTGCAGCCTAGCCACTCCCTTTACTAGATGCACTCAACATGGACGAGTTGCCAACACTAGGAAGACTTCCCTGGCCTCGACCAGCCCAGGATGAACTTCCACCAACTCCCAGAGCAACTTGCATGTTAGTCACAATTATCTTCATTTCTCTGTCTGCCTCACTAGAGGCAGACATTCTAAAATGAAGAATACTAAATCTTATTTGCCATATTTCTAGGGTGTAAGAGAATGTCTGGGACATAGATATCTCATTTTCTATTTCAGCAACTCTACATGTAGCCAGCTGCAAGATTCACTGTTATTTCATGTGTTACCAATAAAAAATAAAAGATTGTCAGTGGAACTATAACACATCATCAAATGCAGGAAGCATTCGAATGTTAAAAGTATTAAAATGTGAATAAAGTTTAATTTTAGAATCAATGAAATATGGCATAGCTGGAAGAATGAACAATGGATGGGCTTCTTTTGAGGATATTATGAGTTAATATAAATAGTTTAAAGCTATAGTTGATATCAAATAACTTATCTCTTTGTAAATTATAATAATCATTTGCATAGGAAATGTAATTGATAATCTTAAGATATATATTTCCCCTCTGCTAATAATACTCAACCAGCATTGTATGTTCTATTCTAGATTAAGAAAGACAAATAGAGATCAAATAAAAAAAATTAGTTAAAGGATGGAATCATGCAATCTAAATGAAACCTCTTAGATTGTAGAAGAGAGCTTACCAAGCATCCTGGGTTCTTATTTTATATTTACATAGTTAAGCAGCAACAGCAATGATCCTTAACATTTATTGAATTCTTTCTAAGAACCGAAAAAAAAAAATGCTCATAGAATAATCTAGTGACATTAATACCATTCATTATTATTTCTAGAGTGAAACACATAATCAGTAGGTATCTGGGTTTGGTGCTTCATCTGCCTTTAGAACTCAAATTCTTAGGCAGTAAACAATATGCTGTATGAGTCTGTACACATACTCATACATACAGAGTATTATATGCCATATATCATATACTGGATGTACAGTATGTTATGTTTACAACTATTTAGATATCAAGTTTATTTTCCCTATGAAATAAAAATTTGAAAAGTGAATTTAAAAGCAAAATTAATCTAGCCCTAGGGAAAAAAGGCCCTGATGTTGAAGACTAACTGTAAGCAAGTGGCCGCAGCATGACTCAGCACCAGGACTGGTGATGTTCACACTGAATGCCAGCCCTGCAGTTCTCCTCAGTCACCTAGCAGGTGAATCAAGAAACAAAGTGGGAAGTAGCACCTGTTCTGAGGTCCCCCAACTGCCGCTCACCCTGGCAGAGCACAATCACAAAGGTTATTAGGACAGAAAGGGAGACAAAGGAAAAGGAAGGGATCAGGGAGATGGCCAAAATGAAGAAGGAAGAGAGTAGACTGGAGAGGAAGAAAGGCAGGTAGTAATGTAACCACTGTAAAATTGTGGTTTGGTGCTATTTTCCTCCTCAACAAATATCTATTTATTGAGCAGTCCACTCATGTATTATGGCAAACACTACCTGTACTATCTCTTTAATCTTCACTATAACCTCCAAAGGCAATAATATGATTAGTCTCAGTTTTATAGACAAAGAAATTGACATGTAAGATATTCTACAATTTACCCAAAGTAAAAATATTCAGTATAAATTCTGAGTGAATTGAGTCTTCACCCTAATACTTCATAGCATGTGCTTTAAAAAAACTTTCTTGGATTAGATGAACCAGTGACATGGAGAAGGAAAGACCAGTGCAATGGGCATATTCTCATTTACCCGTGCACATAACTCATGTCAATAAAGCCTGATTTCTCACTGGGTGTCCGACAGGAACTAAACAGACAGCCTACCTTCAGTCCATTTACAGAATTTTAGATGCAAGATGGTTTGTTTTTGTTTTGTCCTTAATATTCTTTGAACATGATCTTCTTCTACTTGGCATTATCCTGTGTCATTATATTGGGTGATGAAATGAAAGGAGGTGCTCCCATCCAAGAAGTGTAACTCAAATTGGATAATCAGGTAATATACATGTTATTTGCATGTGTATTATATGTATGGGGTTAATAGAGAAACTATCTCACTTTAAATTATGCCTTCCAATAAATTACTAAATCATGAAATAAATTATTAAATCATTGCTGAGTGTATGCCATTCAGTCTGGATACGTAGCACAGAGTAGGCCCTAAAGAAGTCTTGGTTGTATTACTGACTTAAATGAGTTTTATAGGAAGAAAGGCCAAGTTAGCAGTCAGTAGGCTATCCCCAACTCTCTCTGACAACTTGGTTAAATTTCTTAAACTCTTCAGGCCAAACTTCATCTGAAATAAAATAATTTCTAACTCCAGCCTTCTGTTTTGATTCCTTATAAGACTGCAGAGTTCCTAAAGAGGTGAATTTCATCTTTATGTTCCATCACCTAGCAAGCATCTAGCCCAAAGAACTGTTGTGAAAATTTAGGTCAAATGAAAGTATACAAAAGATCTTGAATGCCATTAGTAAGAATAATATAATGGGGAATCTATCCGCATTCAAAGTGGGAACCAGATAAGAGATTCTCAGGGACTCCTCTTTCTTTACTGACTTTTTTCCCCCTGAAGAATGAGGGAATATGAAACATTTATAGCTCTAGGACTGGAAGCCACAGATCTGTTCCTTTCTCACTCCCCATGCCACCAACATTGAAATGAACAGCCAGCAGCACAATGAGAATCCTCTTCAGCAACTAACAATGATATGTCAAATTGTAAAATTTTCCAGCTGCTTGCCCCACATGCCAAAAGACTGCAGGCTTATATTTGAGCATTACATATTTATTTCTTGTACTTTCATATGAAATTCTAGTTATATAGAGAATCCCCCAACCCACCTGCTATGAACTGAACAGTGTTCCACCCCAGTTCATAAATTGAAGCTATATACTTCATTGTGCTTATATGTGGAGATAATAAGCACTTAGGCAATAATTCATTTAAATGACTTCATGGCTGTAAGGTCTTAATCTGATAATAGTGGTGTTTGTATAAGAAGAGAGAGCTCTCGTCTTCTCTGCTATATAAAGATACAGTAAGAGTTCTAATCAGAAATCAAACTCTGCAATAAACCTGATATTAGATTTTCCATTCTCCAAAAATGTGAAAAAACAAATTCCTAACTGTTTAACTCACCGGGTCTGTGGAATTCTCTTAAGATAGTTAGGGAGGAAGACTGATATACGGTGAAGGCATAATGACCTTTTATGATGATAGCCAATGAGGAGTGATCTCCTAGTGCCTTGGGTCAGATGTTATAGCTCAGAAGAAATATAATTAGTTAAGTATTATTTTTTTATCCAAAGCATGTGCGTTCTAATAAACACTTAGCCTCTACAGGGTCAATGTCATCTACTTTTGTTCAGGATCTAAGAAGGCCTATTAAAATTACTAATATGATCGTTTATTTCCACCCCTATTTGTTCTTTAATTTAATTGGTTGGTTTTCCATACCATCTGCTCCACAGTTTCACAAACTTGATTATGGAGAAGGTTTCTACTATAAGAAAACATCTGATTTTCACCAGAGTTTGTAGCATGATTGGATGAAATATGCACTATTTGAGGTAGGATGTCCATGTTGTTCTCTTCCATAGCAGTGTTTAACGATGTCATCTGGTCTGAGAAATTTTGGTGATTCCCTAAAAGGAAAGAGTGGAAACGGATGTGCAATGTGAAAGGACAAGAGTGAGGGAGTTGGGGGAGTTAGAGGGGGCTGTGCTTGTAAAGTTAAGTCTTTTCCTTGCCCTTTCTCTGCTTGAATACTTTCTGGTGTAGGATTTATTTTTCTTTATTTTCTAAGCTAAGCATCTTGGATAGGTTCTTTATCATCTTTCCTTCATACATTGTTGTGAAATTATCATTAGCACACCTAAGAGCAGCAGTGCAGTAATTAAACACTACAGATTCTACTCAAATCTGACTGAACAATCTTAGTGGCTGAGTGACTTTGAGCAAGTAACTGTGTCGTCTTAATTATTAGTGTCTTTATATGTTAAAAAAGGATGATAACCCATCTTGCAGGATTTTCTAATGCAATTAAAAACTATATGTGAAGTACCTAATCTATGTAAGACAATTGATTTCCCTTCCTCCTGCCCTTCTTCCTCCCTTCTGTTTTCCTTTCTCTCCTTTTTTACCTTTTCTCTCCTCCCCACTCCCTTACCAATCACTTGTCTCTTTTCCTTTTCATTTTAATAGAAATCTGCATAGACAGAAGAATGAAAACAGCTTTTGATAACTTTATTAATAATTTATTTTACTTTACTCCTCTCATGGGCTTCAGGGGGACTTAACCGCTCATCCTAATTTTATAGAGTTAGGACTTGTGCTGTTATATCTTTGCTGCTAGTTACAGGGGAGAAAACTACTGAAAACATTCTGACAAATGAAAATTGTCAAGTCTCTGACTATTAAGGAATTGTAGGTTTTAATTTTCTTTTAGATTCTAGATTATCCTTATAAAAAAAAAAAAAGTCTCCTCCCTCACATTCCCCAACCTTTTCTTTCTCAAAACACACCATGACATTTTTTAAAAGAGAGTAATTCTTAAATGTCAGTACAGGTACATTACTTTTCATTTGAAGGGAAGTTTAGTGTGCTGGCTGGCAGGAGGACTCACCACCTAAATGGTGAAAAAGCATGTCAATGTAGTTGCCTTTTTACCTGAATTGTGGGAAAAAGGACAGGAAAAATCTCATGCAATGTTGCTTTGAATTGAGAATCTGAAAGAATATTCCTTTCAGGGGTCGGTCTCCCTGGTGGTGTAGGAACTAAAGTCTCAGTGCTATCAAGCTATCACCAGCCATTGCGGCATGAGTTTGATCCCCAGCCTGGGGGCTGACCCACATGGAGCTGCACACCTCTTCTGTCTTGCCGGCTGCTCACCTCAGCAGTGGATTTCAGCAAATCTGCTTGTTCTGCTCCCCTCTCTGTCTCTGGTGAATCCTCTCATGTTCTGTATTACTTCTTCTATGCATAAGTAAAAACAAATAAATCTTTTTAAAAATTAAATGTCCCTTTTACAAATGATAGTAGTACCATTGTTGAATTATTTATTGAGCACCAAATATGGGATAGTCATTAAAAAAAATTCTACGGCCCTCCCTGGTGGCACAGCGGGTTAAAGCACAGCACTGAGAATCTAAAGCCGCTTCCGCATGAGCTCGATCCCCGCCTGCCCCGGAGGTGACCACATAGCGTGGCAGACCTCTTCTGACCCACCCGCTGCTCCCCTCAGCAGTGTACTTCCTCGATCTGCCTGTTCTGCTCCCCACTCTGTCTCTGGTGAATCCTCTCACTCTCCGCATCTCTGGCCCAGTTCTATATGAATAAATAAATAAATCTTTAAAAAAAAAAATTCTACATGTGCTAACTCAACAAATCCTTATTATGATCCTATGGGTTAGGTACTATTATCTCCACATGTTTACAGATGAGTCAGACAGGACAACTAATGTGCCCAAAGACAAACAGCATGTTCTAGAACCAGAATTTGAATTCAGGCAACCTGGATCTAGCTTTCAACCTTAACCCTGGGACTAAATTATCCTCTATATCTTTCAGATAAACAAGCTGAGTTCTCAGAAATTATGAGATTTGTAATGTTTGTAGACAATCTCAGCTGCTGATGCCAAATTTCTGGAATTCAAATTCACATCTTTCCACTACCTGTCAATTCCTTTTGACAGTGGGAGTTTTGGTGAATTTCAGTGGTTCTATACACCATTGAGAGAGATGCCCTTATTTATTTCCCATGATCAGATCTCACGGAATTGCAAGCACTATGTTTATAGTCTGAGATAAACAACATCTGCTAAGTTTGTTTTTTTTTCTTTTTTTTTTTTCCGTTTCATTAAAGGTATCTTCGGTTATATTTATCTGATTGGACTGTGGTATTAATAACATAAGATGATATTTTCAGTAAATAATTGATCCAAATTCAGCATGACTTCTGAGCCCTGCTTCCATTAAAAAAAAAAAAAACAAAAAACAAAAAACAAAAAAAGAGTTATCCAACAAGATGATATTTGGAAAACAATTCCACACCAGTGGTTGCATTAATTGCTACTTTCTATGTTCCTGCTGTGAATTAAATGGAGCCACTTTGGATCTATTTCTTAGAAATAACCATCTTTATTACCTCTGCTCTGGGATGCAGTTTTAAGAATTTTAGAGGCAAATATCTTCACTAATCTGTTTGTATTTTCCATTTTCTTTCGATGAATAATCCTTTTCATTCTTATCACTACTTTTTATGTCCTCAGATTTAATTTATGAAGGCTATGCAATGTTATAGGAAAATCTCACCTCTTGGTCTCTCAGCATATAACATAATGTTAACTCCCTAAGTGTAACATTTGGAATAGCACATTTAATTCATATATGATCCATTATTTTATTAAAGCTCCCCCCCTTTGGGGGAGCTAGAATTTGCAAGAGTTTTATGAAAGTGGCTTATATGACACATAGAATTTCTTTTCATATCAATCATTTTATAGTATTTTGAGAAAAGCAAGATAAAATGCAACATAATGAACCATATGAAATGGTTCTTGCCCAAAAAGTATGAACTATACTTTGCCTTTTTTAAAAAACAATTTCAAATATATGTTAGATTAGTTTATGCTTTTATTCCCATTGTCTCCTAATTTCTTAAAAATCTACCTTTGTGGTTGTCTTGAACAGTTTCAAACTTTTTTTTTCTTTGGTTCTAGGTTGATTTTAGACTTTTCCTAGGAAAACAAAATTCAAATAAGTGAGTTATCTGTGCTTTTTAAGTCAATCAATTCAACAAATATGCATTTGTGTTTTGATATTGAGGAAGACACACTTGCACATCACTATTAATAATACTCCAAGTAAGTTTTATGAAGAATATACCAATGATCAAGCCATAGTTCCAATGCTAGGAACGTAAAGGCATAGGTTAGAAAGAAAAGAAACATACAATTAATGCAAACTCTTAACTGTGCTTCCGTAGTAATATCAATGTGTATAACATGTCAGTCTTTTATGTCTTTTGTCTTGCATTATAAGTTGTGGGCTCATGCCTGGTTGCAAACCACTTGGCATATCTCTCATTTACAGAATCCCACTTTCCTAGATTACAATAAAACAAGCCTAACTATGTTCTTAAGTAGCATATTTGGACATCCAGTGGGTCCTTAGATGGAAAAACTGCCTTTGGTTAAAGAAATGTTCCTTATTTTTAATATTTCTATTAAAGATGGATCAAAACAGGAAACTCAGTGGGCCAAGCTTCAGTCTTTGCTTTTCTGAATTTAACATACAGTTGAGCAAATGGGAAATGCTTCAGGCTCACATGTTCCATGACCCCAGCATAGATGGTTAAGCAAACCTGCCCCGGTGCAAATCCCAGCTTTCCTGAACAGGCTTCCAGAAGGTGACTCTGATCTTCAGCCCTGTCTTAATCAGTTGATCTCATCAGAGATGCTAAGATTACTGCCATTTGGTGGTTGAACCATTAATTTGAAAAGCATCTACCCAAGAGTGCCTGACTTGATAGCTGCCCAAGAGAACATCCTCGTAGGAGGTAGGGCAAGGGATTCTAATTAGTGTAATGAACTTCTGTCTTTCCAAAGTGCCAGAACTGCTTTTGGAAAGAAATCAATATCCATCATCACTATTTGTTTCTCAGTATTTGTAGATACTTCCACGTGTAACTGTGCTCTTAGAGATTGTTCAAAGGATGTGTGGACAGAAATACCAAGGGATGGATGACTTTTTTTTCATTTATCATTAAAATTCTATGTTCTATTTTCCAAGTCATACCTAATAATGTATACAGATTTATCATTGGTTGAACAAATAATTCTTTCTAAGAAAGAACTATTTTTTTAAGAAACTAGATATTAACTTTGCATAATTGGAAGAATAAAATCTCAGCGGTCCCTAAATGTATTTATTTGATAGTTGCCTTAGAATATGATCAAAACTTGAGATGTGATTGAGACATAAAATATTCAGTACTCAAGGAACACATAGTAGATGAGAAAGACAATAGTTTTTTTGATTTGTTATATAACATATATAGCATAAATTTGATCATTTAAATTATTTTAAGTGCATATTTAATAACAATAACTAGATTTTCCATGTTGTGCAACCATCTCCACTTAAACTTTTCTGAAATTTTTTGCCATCTCAAATAGAATTATATACCACTCTGAATATAATTTTATTTTTACTTTTTATTTTTTTAAATTTATTTATTTATGCATACAGAACTGGGGTACAGGCCAGAGGTGCAGGGTGGTGAGAGGATTCACCAGCGACAGAGTGGAGAACAGACCAGGCAGATTGTCAAGTACGCTGCTGAGGGGAGCAGCGGCTGGGTCAGGAGAGGTCTGCCCTTCCCATGTGGATCACCTCTGTGGTAGGCGGGGATCGAACTCATGCGGAAGCGGCTTTTTAGCTTCTTAGTGCTGTGTTTAACCCGCTGTGCCACCAGGGAGGGCCCTATTTTTAGCTTTTTAAGTATTTATTTTTATTTACTTATGCATACAAAAACTGGGGTGTAGGTCAGAAGTGTGGGGCAGTAGGGAGCAAAGCAGGCAGATCTAGTGAAGTACACTACTGAGGGGCTAAGATGGGAGAAGTCTGCTGTGCCATATCAGTCAGCTCCCTGGCCGGAGATGGGCCGGGGATCAAATTCATGCTGCAGTGGCTGTTGATACCTTGGTAGTGCTGAGACTTAGCCCCTTGCACCACCAAAGAGGTCCCTGAGTATAATTTTAGTGTAAAATCTTTCAAGCATTCTTCATCTGATCTCCCTAGAAAATTTACTAATTAATTTAGAGTCATTCCAACTACCTGTTAAAACTATTCTAAGAATGTTTCAGAAATATTTTTAAATACCTAAATGCCATTATGACTTTGATAAGATTTTATAATATGTGAAGAATGATTAAGCACTTTGTTGCAAATAATTGCAACTTAATTTTAGCTGAGTACTTTTAGCTTTGCTAAGATTAGTAATTAAATATTTAGTTATGTTGTAAATTAGCTCTGCCATGTGATCATTGGAAAGTAGATATTCCATTTACATAAATTTTTTACAGGGTGTTATAATGTAACTAGTTAATTAATAATGACAATTTAGGTTTTAACTAATTATACTGTTCCTTAACATTTATTAATTTTAGGATCTACAGTAAGATAGGTTTGACATTGATAATAACTGTTGTGATAGTTTAAGTGCACTAACTAGGATAAAATTAGGAAAATAGTTATAAAAATGAAAAATCCGTTTCTAAACTCTTTTTATAATTTTGATTGGCAAATCTAAATCTGGATTAAATATTCATTGAGGGGAAAGATCCTATTCAATGAAAACTTTAAGTGGGAATTGACATGATTATGATAGTAAATAGATTTTAAAAGCATCACAAATGAGCCCAGAAATAAGCTACCTATTGAAACAGCATAGTCATATGCAAAATCCCAGTATATAATCATATATTATAATAGTTATTATACTAATATTAAATATTTTTGTCATACATATGCATGCAATTATTAGGTAATGTATTATAAACTCCTCTTACAGATGAAGAAATTGAGTTCCAGAACTATTTGACTTCATATACCCAATATTTGGCTAGTTGAATCATAACCTAGTTCTTTGTTTTCATTCAAATAATGAGAACTACATGTAAGGAAAATGTGAAAATGAATCAAGGAACCTATGGTTGTATATAGTCACACAATCTGTAGTTTATTTGGGAAAACACAATCATTTGTTTAAGGAAGCTTAAGTTTTAGAGTACAAAGATCTGCACTTGAATCACTCTTGCCTTTTATTAGCTGCCAAAGAAATTTAACATTGCTAAGTCTCAATTTTTCCACCTGTAAATCAGAGATAAAAGAGGTACTTAATTAGCATAGTAATACATAAATAGTAGGGGTCCAGAAGTTGGCATATTTATTCATTTGTTTAGGTAAATTGGAATTGGAATTTTGAGTACATAATATATTCTCTGTCAAGAACATAAAAATGGAATAGACATATCTATGCAAGTATGCTTCCCAACTTGCTGTGGATAGAGATGCCTATGTTGCTCTGCCTGTCTCTGCCAGAAGTAAGTGAGCAGAGGCAAGAATCATATCTGTAAGGTGCACTTCATTGTCAGGAAGCCAGTGAACTGAGAAAGGCAGGTGCGTCACTGCCAAAAAAACCATATGACATCTCATCTTGAGCTGCCCTTTTTCTAACGAATGAAATAAAGATGGTTGATCATCCCCCATCATAATAGTACATCATGGGTGGGGTTCCTTGGTCTTCATGTTTAGCTCCCAGAAAGTATTGCCTCTGTAGTCATCTTGATCCAGGTACATTCTGCTTCCCTGAGCCTGGGTAAGTAAACATCCATTTCCTCAAGGCATCAATGCCCAACACATTCTCAAGCACCACTAGGGCACGATTCTCAGTTCAAATTGAGAGTTTTATGTTAAAGGAAACAGATCATCAATTATATGGTGCTGTGTGCAGTCTATGCTCTGTGTGTGCATGCAGATCCCTACACTAGGTACAGCGACTTTCCCCTTCTCCCTGGCCTCTATCCTCATATGAAGAACTAAGGTTAGTGAGTGAGAGAACTATGTAACCAGAGTACCGTATAGCATGACAATTCAATTTATTCAGCAGAAATAAGCAATAGTGGATGTAGTGTCTGATCAACTCAATTGGGAGAAGGGGAAGGGGAGAGGTAGACATGAGAGAGTCCTCAGGGAGGGGATGAGTCTTTGGATGAATCTAACAGGGTGAGGAATTTACCAAGCAGCCTGTGGGTAGGTGGGGGAGACCATTCTGTGAAGAGAAAGCAACTTAGCAAAGCCATTTCCTCAGAGACTGGACATTTCATAGACCCTCAGGGGCTCATCCTGGTGACAACACAGAGCAGACACTTGGAGTAGGGAGCAGTGACTTTGGGAAGGTCTACTGGGGTGAGGTGGTAAAAGTCTTGGTTTGCCATCCAAGAAGTTTTTTTTTTTTTTTTTTTTTAAATGAGAGGTGGAGCACCAGTGTCATTGAAGGGTTTTGAGGTGGGAGGCAGGGAAAAAGGGAGGACGAGAGCAGAGGAGGTTTGGCATGATCGGGTAGCAGTGAGGAGACTATTTGGGAAGTGACAAAGGAACCTCTTTATATATATATACATACACCATTTTGTACATTTTTTTCATCTCAATTGTAATCCCCATGGGTTTCCCATCACCAAGTCACCCATGTGCCCTCACCATAGTCGCATGCACTTCCTTCCCCCCCCACTCCCTACCCCCCACCCCTGTTTTTGATCCCATTCCCCACTCCACCCCCACAAAGTGTCTCTGGTATATGGCTGTTCATTATTCTCACCTGGTCCATTATACTACTGCTATGAGTGAAACCATCCGGTATTTTTCTTTTTCTTTCTGGCTTATCTCACTAAGCATGATCTTTTCCAGTTCCATCCAAGTTGCTGCAAAAGACATGTGTTTCTTTTTTTTTTTTTTTTTGGTTGCTGAGTGATATTCCATTGTGTATATGTACCACATCTTTTTAATCCAGTCATCTAATTTTGGGCATTTGGGCTGCTTCCATGTTTTTCCAATTGTAAATAAAGCATCAGTAAACATGGGGGTGCAGGTATCTTTTTGAATCATTGTTTTTGTGCAGATCTTTTGGGTAGATACCTAGGAGTGGGATTGCTGGGTCATAGGGAAGCTCCATGTGAAGCAGTTTGAGGAACCTCCAAACAGTTTTCCATAGTGGTTGTACTAGTTTGCATTCCCACCAGCAGTGCAGGAGAGTTCCTTTTTCTCCACATCCTTGCCAACATTTGTTGTTGACAAAGGAACCTCTTAACAGTATCCTCAAAGTTTAGTGAGCACCACAATCTAGCCTGCTGGAGGTTTTGTCAAAACACAGATTGTTAAATTCCATTTTCAGAATTTAGGATTCAGTAGATCTGGAATCTTTGCACCCTTAACAAGTTTCCAGGAGCTGCTGCTGAACCCTATTTTGGGATTCATTGTCCTGGAAAATGATAAGGGGCTAACAGGGCAGTGGCATGAGTGAAATCCCCTTATAAAGGTCTCATTGATTACGGAACCCTCCTGGCTTGTTTTTGCCTGCTGAGACTTTGCTTGGATAATAGCAATCTGCCTGCCTGGCGGTTAATGATACTGGAGAGTATTAGGTAAAATAAAGTGCACTGGTTGCTTTCTAGCAGGTCAAAGGGACCCATGGCTCTCAGTTAATGTTAATGAAGGTAAACTGCTTCAGAAATTGCCTAACTCAAATTCTTTTGTTGCTGTGAAAGGAAAATGTCCATTTAGATTTCAAAGAAAGAGGTGGCACAGGGCTGGCTATCTAAGGAGACTTGTTCCCGACTAAAGTGCTATCTGAAAGAGACTTGCATTCTGATGTCAGTCTCTGGGCTTTCAGCTAGGTTACAGCCAAAGGGAAACACATCTGACTGCTTTTTAGTTACTTCATTGGTTCCATTTTTTTTTAAGTAAGTATTTACTTTATTAAGAAAGTTCTATGATTATTTACATCTGGTTAGACAAGGTTTCTCTCCTGCTTTTGTTTTATTTGATGTGTGTGTTTGCTTTGAAGCCAAACACAAGCTCTCTAATTACCTTTCATTGTAAGCAAGGTTTCTCTTTCCTGTCGTCCCATTGTTCTTCTACTGAAATGGGCTTCATCTGCTGAGTGTAGGAAAAAGGTTTTAATTAACATAATTAACTCTAAGGTAGTTACCTTGGATTTAAAAGAGGCCCTTTCATTCTTCCAAAATGTGAGGGTATTGCCTGATAGAGCCAAGTACATGGTGTGTAATAATGAAGGTGGTTTGGGAAGAATTTTGTGCTCTTAATTAGGAAAGAGATGAGGTAGCCTTCTGTCTGCAGGAGGCTCAGGACACAGACCTGTAATTGCAATGCGTATGAGGGGATTACCTCACACTTGAGACATTGCTCTCACAAACGGGGACACAGCTTTCCCTACAAACCTCCATCAGTGTGAGATGGGGGAGGGATGTTATAGTGAGGGATTTTGAAAAGCAAATTTAGCATGTCATTTGGAGGCTGTTTTTCAGAGTATGTGTGCATGTGTGTATTCATAGTGGAGGACAAGAGCCTAATATTTGTATGTCTCAAATAAAGGCTTCTAATGGAAGGGATTTTTAGGGTTGTCCTGTATATGAGACAGTACATTCAGGATGCTCTAAATGATAACTAGAATAAATGGATTGTACTTCTGTAAGCACTTGGTGTGATTGCCTAATATCGTAGCTCATAAATGTTTACTACGATAATATACTATTTTAGTAGTCAGTGTAAATTTCTCCCAGGTATACAGATAGATATTGAGCAGATATTATTAAATGCAATGAGTGTTTTGAAAGCATATATATATATATATATATATATCTTTGGATGCATTTTAATTTCAAAGTAAGAGCAGATTTGAGTTAATTAAACACTAGGGACCTCGTATGATATACCAAACTAAATAATCCCCCCCCCTCATTTTCTCTCTCTCTCTCTCTCTCACACACACACACACACACACACACACATTTCTGTCTATATCTCTCTTCCTCTTTTCTCTGTCTCTCTGTCTCTCTCTCACTTTAGTTCTCTGTCTCTCTCTCACTTTAGTTCTCTAGTTTAGCTCAACTGCCCCCCCATCCAATCACAAAACTGTGAGTAAATGTTTACTAAATAAGTAATGTGTGAGGTATAGTGAGTATAGCAGAAGTATTAAGACAGAACTTTTGCCTTCAAGGAGTTAAACTTTGATATAAGGGACTATTCAAACACAAAGAAGTTTCTTTGTATCTTCAAGTAATAACCCAGATTTTAGATACACCAAAGAAGGAACAAATTATTCATCTGGGAATAGAGAACATAGCCTAGAGAATGTTGAAAGAGAACTTGTCATAAAGAACATGGATTTTCATTAAATTAGCAGAGGTTGTGGAACAGCATTCCAAGAGACCAGGGAAAAGAAAATTTTAGAGAGAGAAGGGTTACTTACTTATTTCAGTTTAGGGAAGTAGTAAACTTTTGTACAAAGGGGAAAAGGAAGGATGCTAGCAGGTATGGAGCTCTTACGACCTGCCTGGCATAATGCTAGATACTGCCTGTTTTTGTCTTATTTCATCTTCATGTTAATTGAACAGGGCAAATGTGTCTATCTCTATTTTATCAGTGAGAAAACTGAGTTTCAGATAAAATAACTATGAGAATCACATCCTGAGAGTGAATTTAGGAATCCAAACAAAGAGGCCATGATCTGAATATTTAAATTCAGTGTTTCTGCTACACTATACCATATCCATCATTCATCTATTAATCCAGTAACTGATAACCACACCTTTATTATGGCAGGTTACTTTCTTACTCTGCTTGCATCCTTGCCTTATGCCTAGTACCTATGGAACCTTGGGAGGGATGCTTCCTGTGATTACTTTCTAAACTGCTATACAAGCTTTTGTGAGGATTTAATGCTGTAATATTTGCACAGGTGGCAGTTATGACCCACCATGGTCACTAAATAAGGGTTGGTTGAATCCAAATATCTATTTAATAGTTACCAGGTAATTACAAGCTATTCTTATCTGTTCCCCAAAGAGACACAGGCTCAGCATTTGGCAGAATTTTGTTTCTTTTAGTTATTTCTGCTTATACACAATAGTAAAATGATGATGACTAGTAGTAAAATGATTTCTGCTAATACACAATAGTAAAATGATAATAGTAAAATACTGTCAGTAGTAGTCTCTTATCTGGCAAATATACAATTTGTCAGCTGAGTACCAGGTCCTGTGTTAAGATAATGCTTTATTATATTTTCTATTTAATACTCAGCAAAAGAGTATATTAGCCCTATATCCATTTTATGTATGTGAACCATCAAGCTTCATTAAGTAAAGTGGCATATAAGATTATTCAGTGAGTAAGTTGGAGATCAGGACATTAAATCCTGGGATGCCTTAGTGATTAGGTGATACTGTCTTCCTATTTATTTATTTATTTACAGATTTATTTATTTATGCATACAGAACTAGGGTACAGGCCAGAGGTGCAGGGGCAGTGAGAGGATTCACCAGAGACAGAGTGAGGATCAGAACAGGTAGATCTACGATGTACACTGCTGAGGGGAGCAGCAGGTGGATCAGGAGAGGTCTGCAATGACATGTGGATCACCTCCTGGGTGGGGATCGAACTTGCACTCAAGCAGCTGTGGTCAGTGTCTCAGTGCTTCACTTTAACTCATTGTGCCCCCAGGGAGGGCCTGTCTTCCTATTTAACAGAATATTTTCTCTTTCCGAATCAGAGTTGTCAGTAAATTCAGGTTCCCCATGTTCCTACTTAGTCTGAATCAGAACACTTTCACTCTAATTCACTCTCTTTTTTTAGTTGATTGCCACTGTTCTAAATGTCTTTACTTAAAGGAGACAGTTCATTTTCTTTTTTTTAAGTAGGGAAAAAAATGGATTTCCTGAATATCCATTAACATCCCACAGCACACATCGACTGAAACATGGATTTGCTTGGACAGAAAATGTGAGATTCAATTTCTTCTTGGTTGGGGAACATTTTTCTTAACAGCATTGAATGTTAATCTCTCACTCTCTATCGTTCTTGTAAAGTTATCCAGGAGTAATGACTGTTGGGTTGATTTTTCACATGTATCTTGGGCAGACTAACAGAACAAAAAGAACTAAAATGAGATCAGAAAGAAGGGATATCAGTGTCAAGACTGTGGCAGAAAGTGGAGAAGGAGATTGTAAGAATTTTTTCACGTTTTAGATTCTATACTTTTAGAATTTGAGATTCAACATGAAAAGGGAGGTAGAATGGGGTCAATTACTAGTTTGCAGAAAGCCAGAATAGTAATTAAAATAATTAGAAAAAGAGAAGGGACAAATAACAGTATAGCCATTCATTGATGGACTGTGATGTGCTGTGTCTCAGCAAAGCACTTAACTTGTTAATTCATTTGCTCCTTTCAATGCCTGTATGAAGTGGGCATTATAAAATTATAGTCACTGCTTTATAGATGAGTGACAAATTTCTGGAACTGTAAAACAACCTGAAAAGGGCACACAATCAGTGGACTCAATATGAAATCCTTCTTCTGCCTGGTCTTCATATTGTGCCCTCTGACTAGCTGGAAGGACCGGAAGGATGCCCAATGGCCCAGCTGAGTTGTACCTGCTCTGAATCCTCTCCTTGAGATCATAGAGCCTGCTTTTCAGATCTGTGACAACATATGTTCACTGATAATGAGAGAACTTGGCCTGTGGAACTTGGTAGTTGTTTCACCAAACTGCATGATTTTTTTTTTTTAAGATCTATTTATTTATGCATACAGAACTGGGGTATAGGCCAGTTTTGCAGGGATGGTGAGAGGATTCACCAGAGATAGATAGAGTGGGGAGCAGAACAGGCCGACTGACAAAGGACACTGCTGAGTGGAGCAGTGGGCAGGTCAGGAGAGGTCTGCCGCGCCATGGGGATCATCTCTGGGGTGGGGATTGAACTCATGCTGAAGTGGCTTTAGCTTCTTAGTGCTGTGCTTTACCCCGCTGCACCACCAGGGAGGGTCTCTAACTGCATGATTTTTAACAAGACACTTCTAAGAGGCTGATTGTCTTCATCTGAAAAACATAAGCATGATAAGAAGATCATATGACTGCCAAACTTTCCACAGTGCCTTGTACCTGATTAGTGCTCAGTCTGTAAAATAAAATAGTATTAATAATATCATGTTTGTTTTTTTTTTTTAACACAATGCCTGGCTTCCAGAAATTGTTCTAACAGTGGTATCTGTATATTTTATATTCTGTTATTATTCTGAATTTTCTAAGTTAATAGACATTTCCCAAGTCAGCATCTGACTTTGGGGAAATTAACAAGCAAATGCAAGGACATCCATACATCTAAAGGAGAAGTCATTGTCCTTACTGACGATTATCCCCTGTCTGAGACAAGTTCTAGTATGTGACAATGCTACAATAAGCTTCTCAGATTAACAACTTTATTAAGTAAGAGTCTTATGCCTTTAGGGGAAGAGTTGTGCACATTGTATAAACCTGTTTTACATGCTGAAATTCAGCTAATTGACCTTGGGAAAGGAATTTGGAGACATCTTAGTGGAGGATGACCTTCACATTTTTATAAAATTAATGATTAATGTGGGGGCATTAATTCCACTTGTACTCTATACCCCAAATAGTTTCATCCCTCCTGAAAAAGGTTTCTCATTTTCAAGGATAAATGATACATATTTTCAATACAATTATGAACAATCAGGTATGTAATTTATATTTGTTATGGATAATAAAATGCATAATTAAACACCACTTTATAATTAATCAAGATATTAAAACCTGGAAGTGGAGCTACTCTACAACAGCATCCTGAGTCAGAGAAATTATTTATAAAGAGTTCTATGTTCTATGCACTGTTTACCCTTTTTTTTCATTTTCTCCAAGTGTCATTGGGCAGGTCAGTCTTCATTATAGGCTCCATCTGAATATGTACTTTAAACAGAGTGATCAAAGGCCATAAGCTAAACCATTCATATAAAACTAAGGAGCCAAAAGATTAATCCTGTGTAATGTTGATACATTTCATAATAATCCACTAGAATTAATTTTACCACAGATGTCAAAAAAACTAGTCTGCATGTATATCTCAGAAAAGTTGTGCATGAAAATCATGCAGTGAATAAGATAAGGTATAAGCCACTTCTCTGATGGCAGTACAGTGATAGTAGAAAAAGGTATTTCAGATTTACCAACCTACTTTGAGATCTTTAGGACTTTGACTAAGTAGTCATTAAACACGCTGTACCCAATATTTCTTTAATAATGATGATCACAATAAAATAATAGTAGTGAACATTTGCTAGATCTTACCTGCAACACTTTAGATATATCCACTATTTCATCTTGAGTATAGCGCTGCTGTAAGGCAAGCATTGTTGTTGAATGAACGACTAGGTCATAGAATCGATGAGAAAACCAAGGCGTGGTAATATTAGTCAATCTATCATATATATCATAGTGTAATCTTTCTTATAGGTCAAAAAAAGGAAAAAGTGAGGAACCCAGTAGACACTGTGATTGTGTTTTTCTCTGTGTGTGAGAGACAGATGCTCTCTTGTGACAGGCTGGGTTTCCCTCTGAAGTTGTGTGGATGCCATGATATAGGACACTCACTCATGATAGATGTTCTATACCGTTGAGTGAAATTGAAAGTTCCCAGCAGACTCTCAGCTAGTTTCCTCCTGGAAAAGTCAGAGTGTCTGAGCTGATGATTATACCGAAGAAAAACCCATCTGCATTACCATATCTGTCAGGGAGAGGGATGGATAAGTGCAGAGGAAGGTTCACTGAGCTGCCCTCATCAAGGATAATCATATTCCTTATTTTCAAGTGATGCCCCATTTGATAGCTGATGTCAGCAGGTATTGATTGAGTGTGCTCTGAAAACCTGTGACCAAGCCCTGCAGGGAGTTGACTGAATGTGGAAGCTCCACAATATAAACAGGCAGTCTGCCAACGGTGGGCTGGACTTGACTGACTAACACACTGCCTCATGAATGCTTCATGCATCTTGGAGGTGAGGGGAACAGCGAGGGCTTGCTTACATGTCTGGATGCCCTAAGTGTCTGCTTTTGCTCCAACATAACTGCTCTGACTCTTCATTGTAATCCCACCAGGGTACCTGACATTTTTGGAATAACCTTTCTACTTTTTTTTTTTCAAAGATTTATTTATTTATGTATACAGAACTGGGGTATAGGCCAGAGGTGTAGGGACAGTGAGAGGATTCACCAGAGACAGAGTGGGGAGCAGAACAGGCTGACTGATGAAGTACACTGCTGAGGGAAGCAGTGGGTGGGTCAGGAGAGGTCTGCTGTGCCATGTGGGTCAGGGATCTGGGGCAGGGATCGAACTCATGCTGAAGTGGCTTTAGCTTCTTAGTGCTGTGCTTTAACCCACTGTGCTACCAGGGAGGGCCTGTACTGTCTACTTATAAAACCTTTCTGCCTTTGTTAATGCTTTCTGACTGTCCTACTCAGGAAATTCTTTATTATTTCTTAAAACTCAAGCCAATTATCATCATGGACCTAGCAATTCATTCACTCATTGCTCTGTGCAGACTCTGGTAGAGGCATGATAGTCACAAGTATGGAGAGACAGAGGACTGAAACAGGCCTGAAAGGATCTGTGTGGACAAGTAGGCCCTGAATTCAGAAATCAGGAAGCAGATGACCTCTGAGTCCAACAAGGTCATTCATCCATTGTGATTGAATGCATACGTTATTGGAGATTGAAATTCTTATTTCTAGGCTTCAAAGTGTCTAGACAAGTAGAAATATCATGACAGAGATAGAACTGTTATAAAGAAGAGGCAAGGGTTTGCAGAGTATGGCTGGAGGAATATTAAAGAAAAGAGCATAAATTCCAGGAAATTGCTATCTAGGAGGTCTGCTATAGACTTCCCATGCTGATCTATGTTTCAGGAATAGGAAACATAGGACTCCAGTTCTTACAGTAGCAACCACTAAAACAGGCCAGCATAAAAGTCCTGTTCTAGGAACCAGAATGTCGGAAAATGAAGGAACTCAATTTTAATACCATAAGGCTTTCCTGGCAAAGGCACTTCAACTGGCGACAGAGCAAACCGATAAACTGAGTGATCACTTGGGAACGATAAATGATCAGGTCTTCCTCACAGGACCTAAAGCACTTAAAAAATGGTTTGCTTCATGTCCCTATTGAGCTGAGACCTACTTCTTTTCCCAGCTTTGTCACTTAGTAACTGTGAGTTTTGGGTGTCAGTCTTAACTGCACCAGCCTTTGTTACTGCATCTAAAATGAAGATTCATAGTAAATCATTCTCTGCATTATTCTGAGTTAATTGGACATTTCACTCATTATATGGTATCGCATGTAGAGTAATATCTCAGTGTTTGTATCATCACCATCATAGCTTCACTGGCATAATCGCTGTGACCCATGTCATTTTAACCTATGAAGGAACAGGTTTAGCTGAGCCCAGCTCCAGGGTGCTAGCCATTACAGAAGTGGAAGCAGACATTCAGACATTCCTCCTGAGGGCAAATGTGATATAACCTTTATATCAAAGCTATGGAACTCCATTTCTTTCATTGTTGTTGTTGTTAGTTTAAGTTCAAATTCATGGTACATGGCACAATCAGTGTAAGGTGAGCACAAGAGTTACTGAAACCAACAAATAAACAAAAATAAAAATAAGCCAGCTCATACTTTGTTCATTTTTATTTCTTCATTTTAAGTAAAGGGAAAAATTGTTCATTTTAAGTAAAGACAATATTAGACAACGATTTTAGCGCAAACATAGTTGAAATGTGATACTGTGTGCTTTGTGATATAGTGGACACTTAGCTCAAAACCGTTCATGTGTTTTCTATACTCCTTGACAAATTAAAACACATTCCCTTCTATTAAGCTATTCTATCCTCATTCCACTATTCATCCACCTCTTACTTCTTCATACTAATCTAAGAATGAATAAGACAAAAAGCACATTGCAAGTGTCTTCTAAATTGTCTGCCTTGGTAAGAGAGTCATTGTCTATTGTCTCATTGTAATTAACTGAATGAGTATACAATGAAGATGTATGTGGTCCATTGATTTCAATTTTATTTGTCATAAATGTTGCTGTCCATTCTTGTAAATTTCTAGCTCCAGTAATCACAAGAAAGAAGGCATCTGCCTACCTAGTTATTTTTTGAAAAGATAATACACGTCCACAGAGCCAGCAAATTTGTATTCATAAACATCAGCATGTAAGGAGCTGTTGTGTCAGGAACACTGAAAATGTGATAAATATTAATTTCTAGGCTGGTATTTTGTCAAGGATTTTTAGAATCAGCAATTTGCGTTTTTGTTTTTGCCCTTGCAGTATTCTAAATGATAAAAATAAAAGCTGGCAGTCTTTACCAGTGTTTTGTTTCGATGTTCAGAGGTCTGCCAATATTTTATTTTTCTACAAGGTACGATTCTATCCTTGATTATTAAGAAATTGTGTTTTCTGCCTTTTCATCGCATGGTTTTGATTTTCATAGGGTGAGGGAGCAAAGAGACGTGTTTTACTTGATTATATTTTTAGAAATCAGTATTTGCTTTTCTTTTAAGTACAAAGGCACAAGAAAATGACTTTTGATAAGTCCTAGTAGTTAACCATGTTCTAAGATCTTTACTATGCTATACATAAGCTCTTTGAAAAAAAAAAAGAAATCTATGTATTTTTGAATAGAAGACCTGGTGTTTAGGACAAAGTTGCGGGGGTGGTGAGAGGATTCACCACAGATAAAGTGGGGAGCAGAACAGGCAGATATAGTGATATACATTGCTGAGTGTGAGACAGGGTTGCTGTGCCATATGGGGGGAGCTCCCTAGCCAAGCATCGAACTCAGACCATGGCAGTGACAGAGTTGAAACTTAACCTTGAAATCACCTGGGAGGCCCTATGCTGTACATGAGCTCTTAAAGGAAAAATTCCTTAAAGTTTAAAGCTTTTAGATGAAATCACTATACTTATAGTTAAGCCATTGATAGGTAATAGCTTATCATTAAAATCATTTTCTATTTTGTTTGAAGTGAACTGCCAAAAGATAGGTGTAATTTCTCAGTTACATGCCTCTGGGTAACTCACCCTTTGTTCATGGATATTTGAAAATGGAAACTAAAATATTCATGAGAAATGAATGTTGAAGCTAGAAGCTCCATGGTCTGAGACCTGGGTTTGAACACAGGAAAACACAGTTTTCCATCTCTAACAAGCTGTATATCTGCCAGGGTACTTAACCTTTTGAGCCTTTTTTTACTGCTCCATCTGTAGAACAGAGATAACAATACCTGCTCCACAGGTTTGTTGTGAAAATGAATAGGAGCAACATGTATGAGTGGGCATTCATCAGGGCTCAGGAAATGATGAGTTCTTTTGCCACTCTTATGCTCTATAATTTTTCTGACTGTAGTTTTCCATTCTATGAATGATGGCATTGCACTAATAGCCTGGCAAAAATCTATAAAGTAACAGTTCTACTCCTTATGTCAAGAAAGGAGTAACTAGATGCTGTTTTTGTGGCTGTGTTCCTCCACAGCCGCTGGCAAGAGGAGAGGGAGGGGGAAAGACAAAGTTACAATATACACCATTTTCAGAGAATCAATAAAAACAAAAATGTGATTGCACTAAGCAACTGGCTTATATCGAATGATCATTTTTTAAAAGATTTATTTATTTTATTCATATAGAACTGGGGTACAGGCCAGAGATGCAGAGGGTGAGAGGATTCACCAGAGGCAGAACAGGGAGCAGAACAGGCAGATGACGAAGTACACTGCTGAGGGGAGCAGCGGGCAGGTCAGGAGAGGTCTGCCTCACCATGTGGATCTCCTCCGGGGCAGGCGGGAATCGAACTCATGAGGAAGTGGCTTAAGCTTCTTAGTGTTGTGCTTTAACCCACTGCGCCACCAGGGAGGACCTCAAATGATCATTTTTTTTTAAAGAATTATTTATTTATACATACAAGGACTAGGGTAACATCAGAGATGTGGGGGATGAGAGGATTCACCAAAGACAAAGTGAACAGAAAAGACACATCTACTGAAATACACAGCTGAGGGGAGCAGAGGGCAAGACAGGAGAGGTCTGCCATGCCATGAGGGTCACCCCCCTGGCTAGGAATCAAACTGGTGCTGCAGTGGCTGCAGATAGCCTCCTAGTGCTGCACCAGGGAAGGCCTTATATCGAATGAACTTAAGCTATTTGGGGGCATGGTTACAATTGTGGTGCTGTTTAGGAGGTAGAAAGAGAAGATACTTGGGCTGATGTCCTCATTGAGACCTCCTTACTTCCTGCTCAGAAGCATTGGAAAAGTGATCAGTTTGTATAAACTTTGGTTTATTTATATTTAAAATGGAACAAAGATTCCTAACTTTTTATAAAGATTAAATGTGGTACATATAGAAAATAGATTATGTAATGCACGAAACACATTGTATGTACTTAAAGGATGTTATTTTTCTTTTATATCATCCTATTCATTTCTCTGTAATGGTCCTCATGAATTCCCTGCCAACAATTCCACTCTTATTTGATTAAAAGACTTCAGCCAAGGAACAACAACAATAAAAAATTGAGATCCTATACTTGATATTGATGAACATCGAGTGATATTGCCAGGAAAATTCTATGGGTGGGACAGAATTGCTGGCATGAAAACCCTTCTAAGTCCTGCAGTGAATGTGATTCTCCTGACTGCTGGATGACTTTTATAAATCATGCACTCTGGTTAGTGGTCTGGTTGGTAGAGTAGAATAGAGGAGCAGTAAAGGAAGCATCATGGAGATATGAAAGAGAAGTGCCTTAAAAAAAAGTGCAGAAAATTCAATATAGCTAGAACATAATATCAAGAAGAGAAATGGAAGGAAATGAGACTTGAGCAATAAACAGGGATTGGATCATAGAAGACCTTACATCTGGTGAGTCATCAAAGGATTTTAAAATCCAGAGTGACATGATCAGATTAGCAGCAAGATCATATTGTTAGCAATGTGGTGGTGAATTGAAGGAAGGTGAGGCTACGGGCTGAGATCTGGCAAGACCTTACTTCACACTTCTACTATAAAATGACAAGGCCCTGAACTGAGGGAGCAGCCCAGAAAAGAAAGGTGGTTCATGAGATATTTTAGGCATTAAAATCGACAGACTTGATAACTGCCTGGATACAGAAAGTGACACAGAGGTGGCATTCCCTGATCAGGGTGACCTCTGAAATCCCAGATCCCCTTGCTTCCATAATATTCACAATCCCAACATGGTGGAAATAAATCATTTCTTTTGTTACAGTTCTATTGCATTCTATTAATCACACCGGTCACATGCCTTGAATTATAACGATCTGTGTGCATAGCCAACTCCTCCAACTGACTTTACACTTACCAGGATGAAGAGCTTGCATAATATATATATAGTTAATACTTAATGAACATTAATATTATTATATTAATAATATAATAATAATAATAATAATAATAATATTGGTCAACTGTTTTATATATGTACCAGTTCTCACTTCATGAGACATATATTTAACACAAATTGCCTCTCTGGTTCTTGGCTGGCACCATGTTAAACTTTTTTTTAATATTTATTTATTTATTTATTCATACAGAACTGGGGTACAAGCCAGAGGTGCAGGGGTGGTGAGGCTTTTCACCAGAGACAAAGTGGGGAGCAGAACAGGCAGACTGATGAAGTACATTGCTGTGAAGAGCAATGGGTGGGTCAGGAGAGGTCTGCTGTGCCTTGTGGATCACCTCTGGGGTGGGGCTCAAACTGGCAACATCCTTACCCATTGTGCCACCAGGGAGGACAATAGTCTCAGAAATATCTCCTGTTGAAAATGATTTATGGCCCATTGAATAATGCATTAGTAGCCAATTTCAAATTCATTCTTTCTCTTAATTGGGTAATTGCTCTGCATTTCTAGATGATCATTGATAAATCTTATTGGCTCACAAAGAAAATTCAAAAATACCCTGTTTAGAGTAAATTAAAGCTATTGTCCCTTTCATAATTTACAAACATCTTTATCTTTGAAGGAGACTTGGTTAATTTAATTGGACATGTTGAACATGAAAATATACTGGCTTTAGGTTACAACCTTCATTTCTTAAAAGTCTTGCAAGTGATTCTGTGATACCTATTTAACAGAACTTTGATTTATGAAGAACAGGCCTCAGCGAGTGACAAGTATAGTGAAAGGACTTTCTGGACTATGATCCCAAAAGCCAGACCCTAACTGTGATTTTGCCACAAGCTACATATACAATCTTGAGAAAGCCACTTCTCTTCTTGAGTTTCATTGTTCTTATCTGTAAAATAAGAATATTAGTTTAGCGTTTTAAAGAAAGCTCCCTAGTATCCAAATGCTGTTAGATATGTTAAAATAGACCAGACAGACATAGCAATACCCCCATGACCATCTTTCTCCGTTAAAGTGCATCAGGTGTTATCAGAGCAGGATAGAAAGAAGCAAGACAAACCTTAGTGGGTGCAAAATCTAAACATAGGAGGAAGAAAACAAAACAGACAAAAAACAGACCTAGCTCCAGAGGTTTTGGGAAGCAGGCCAGTTGAAGAGGCAAAGCAACGGTCCAAAGAGGATGGCATTAGGGAGCAGGTGGTCATCTAAACAGTCAGATGGCATGGGGGGTTGGGGGGCTGTTGCCACAGCAGGCAGGCAGTGAAAGGAAGAATAGGAACCAGGAGCATGTACCTCGCAGAAGTTAGAATCATGGACATCTGACAAGAACTAGCAGGGTCCTGGCCACCCGCCTGGGTTCATGGGCAGGGCAGAGATTAAAAAGGAGAAAGAAGAGAGGGGTAAACAAGAGCAAGACGGCATTCCAGGTTTGAAGAGCCTGACATATTAGGCATAGCTCCAAAAGAGACATTCAGGCAGAAAGGAGCAAGACAGAAGGCAAGTCCTCAGAACTGGGCCACCAGGTGGGGCGGAGCGCAGAAAGCCAGTTATGAGAACTAGGACAAGAGGTCAGAGCTAGACTAATAGAAGGAAGGTTAGTACTGACTCCAGTGTTAGAATTTGAGGTACTGTCATGTGCCTTCTAATTCACAGCTTTTAGGGAACAGTGATTTCTACCATCCTCAGCCATCCATCTTCTATCACTCATTGACAATCTCTTTTCTCTCCCCTACCTATTTATTTCCTTTCATCCTCTCTGTCCTCATCAGTATCATGGAGAATTTACTAAGTTCAAAGTATGAAGACATATGTGCCCTCCCTGGTGGCACAGCGGGTTAAAGCACAGCACTAAGAAGCCAAAGCCACTTGAGCATGAGTTCGATTCCCGCCTGCCCCGGAGGAGATCCACATGTTGTGGCAGACCTCTCCTGACACGCCCGCTGCTCCCCTCAGCAGTGTACTTCATCCATCTGCCTGTTCTGCTCCCCCACTCTGTCTCTGGTGAATCCTCTCACCCTCCACATCTCTGGCCTGTACCCCAGTTCTATATGAATAAATAAATAAATCTTTAAAAAAAAAAAAGTATGAAGACATAGGAATGCTTCCCAGAAAGACAGGTAAATTTAAAATAAAAAGGTGAAATTAAAATGCAGTGTGACAAATGCAAGGCCCAGAGAGCAATCAAAGAGGAAGGCCCAGAGAATGCTGAGGCAGAGGAAAGAGTCTGTCCAGAAGTAAGAATGGTGTCTCAGAGGAAGTACTCTTTGACCAGAATTGTAAAGGGCAGATGGCAGTTTTCAAAGTGGTAAGGTGAGGTCAGAGCCCATGGGCAGGAAACTGTATTTATGTGTAGGTATGGAGTTAAGCAAGGCATTAACATGTCCACAGAATAATGGGTTAAGTATGTGATATTTAATGACATGGTCCTGGGGAGTGTGATCAGAGTTAAATGGGAGAAGGAACTGGGGAATATCAGAAAGAACTTGATTTAGTAGTAGAATGATAACACCCTTGGCAGAGAAGAGGAGAGAGGGGAACATGCAGTGGAGGCCGGTAACAGTGAGACCAAAATGGAGACTTGTTCAGGGCCCTCATAAGAAATAACAGGGATAGGGCCCTCCTTGGTGGCTCAGTGGGTTAAAGCACAGCACTGGGAGGCTTAGGCCACTTCCGTATGAGTTTGATCCCTGCCTGCCCCCAAGGTAATCCACATGGTGCCAAGGACCTCTCCTGACCTGCCCGTTGCTCCCCTCAGCAGTGTACTTCATCGATCTGTCTGTTCTGCTCCCCACTCTGTCTCTGGTGGGTTCTCTCACCCTCCGCATCTCTGGCCTGTACCCCAGTTCTGTATGAATTAATAAATAAATCTTTAAAAAAAAATAACAGGGATGGAACTGAAGCTTTCACCATGGAGATGAGCAGTTAGTAATCAGATTTAACAAAAGGTTGCATGGGATGCACAAACCCACAAGCATAGTCAGTCATAAGCAATTGTTAGAAGTTAAGAGCAAATAAATAAGAAACAAGAATTGAATCTTTCTTTAAATGCCATTCTCTGAGTGAGTTCTTCTCTGGCTGTTTGTTTAATAGCACCCCTCATCACAGTCCCAGTCTCCTTGGCTTTCTATTCTTCCTTCACATTTTTAAATACCTTTCTTACCACATACCCATTAGAATGCAAATCTAAATGGCAAATATTTTGTCATTTAAAGTCACTAATTGATGTTACATTTGCATCACTCAGAACACTCTAGAGTAAAACAAAAATACTGAATGAATGAAATCAAGGCACCAGCAATCATGGACAAAAACTTACAGCAAGGAAAGACTGACAGTCATGGAATGGCCCAGATTAAGGGTTCTCAAGAAATCAGACCAGATCCTTCATTTCACAGGAGACAGAAGCAAAATGCCCAAGTTCACCCTCATAGCAAGTCAGACTGAGATATAGGAAATGAAGGTCTGTGAGTGTGGGGGTCTTTGTCCCCTGGGGCTGATTGACATTCAGGAAAGGAAGTGGAGATGAGGTGCTGTGGCCTGCTTGTTGAAAAGCTGCAGCTACAGGTCATTCCTCATGTCAGTAAACTGAAAATCAGCAATGTGGAACTGAGAGGTCATTTGACTTTCTTTTGCAAAAAAAAAAAAAAAAAAAAAACTGAGATGTTTCTTTCTTCCAAGGACTATTCTAATCTAAATTTGTGTTTTGTCTGTCTCTCTTTGTAAGATCCCTGCCCTACTCTCCTTTGTCTCAAGAATAAAGAATCCTCTGAATTTGGACATCATAGTCTCATATAACACTGTATCGTTTCCATAATATCATAGTATTTTAACTCCCTTCCTTTTTAAAAAATCTTTCAATAACTACTAGGAAGTCAACTCAGTAAACAATACACTTTCAGTCTATACAATGTGAATAACAGCATTTGGTTATTATGCCCTGCAATGGTACAAGATTCTCAAAAGTTATGAGGATTTTAAAATTATATGAAACAGTTTATTTTTCACCAATCTGTTCATTTATCCATTCTTTCCTTACTTCATATATTATTTTGTTCAATGCATTATTTCTTTAGCACCTACTAGCTATACAGTTTTGGGCTGTTGGGAGTACAACACTAAATCAAGAAATTTACATATTTGTAAAGGAGATAGGAAATAAAGCATAAACAAAAACATTCAGTAATTCATACGTGTGTAAATACTTGCACATATATAACTATGATAACTATGTGTTTTGCCTTATTTTTGTTTCAAATTATGCACAAGTATTGTATATATAAATTATTAGTGATCTGTTTATTTATATTTAAAAATATTAGCAAATATTTAGCCAGTAGTTGTTTTATATCCAGATATGTTAAGCAATGTGAATCCAACAGGAAATTAAATGAACTGAAGTCCCTGCTTTTATGAAGATTACCTATCAGTTGCAGAGACAAACACTAATTGATTGTAATAGTTGTTCCAATGGAATGATGGACAGTGCTAACTTTGCATAGGTGATATATGAAGATTGCATTCTGATGACTAAATAAATATGAATTCGGTAAGGAGAGGAAGGATGAAGAGGTGAGGTTTAGGTAGAGAAAACGACATGTACAGAGGTCCTGAGAGAAGAAAGATAAGTCTCATTAGAAGGTTAAAAGTAAAGTGGATGAAAGCAGATAGAGAAGGTAACTAGAGCTGTGTGTAAAGACCATGTCATACTATAGAGTACTACAAGCCAGTCACAGGCTTTGTTCTTCTTCCCAGAGCAATAGGAAGTCAATAAAGATTACAAACACAGGGATGTAATGATCAAATTTGAATTTTGGAGACTCGATTGGAAAAAGGTCAAAGAAGGGAAGTCAAAAAAAAAAAAAAACTGATCATAACGAGAGAGATTAAAAAAAATTGTAATATATTGTAATGTACTTAGTGAAGTAAGCCAAAGACTAACATTGTATGATCTCACTCATATGTGGTAGATAGACCAGCAAAAAAAAAAAAAAAAAAGATGAATTTTAAGAAGATCACTTCTTTCTATGGTCTTGAAGAAGGAAAAAATGGAAGAAGTGACTTTGCACGGCAAGATTTGAAGGAGTAGAACTCAGGCATGCAGAATTGGGAGCCGTGAGTTATCAAGGGCTTTAACAGACCAACAATTGGAAGGCCAGGAAGACATGATGGTCCAAGTGATATATGGGGAACAACAAATCCGCAATTCTGGCCAAAGAAGAGGATAGACACCTTGGCTTATACAGACCGGAAATAGACTCAATAGTAGATTTCCATGAAGGAGAAAGTGTTTGGATATCGTGCCATGTGAACATTATTGTGTAAGCAAATAAGAGTAAGTAAAGAATTCTGAACTTAAAAGTGCATGTTCATATCTATTTTCAGGAAGATTAATCATACAGCAACGTGTGAGGGGGCTTGGGGAGAATGGAGGCAGGAGGAAAACAGAATGATTCGGAGTCTAGTACAGAAGACCTGGCTGGAGCCAGCAAAGGCTTGTGTGAGGGTGATGGATATGGGAAGGGAAAGGATGTGAAAGATAGCATGGAGATTAGGTGAATAGGAACAGGCAACTAATTAGCTGCCAGGGAACACGGAAAAACTTTCAAGACTTTATTGCATTGTCAATTCCTCATAATATTTGGTCTTCAGTAAAAATTCTTTGAGGTAGGTTATAAATTTGGTGCCTTGGAATGCAGACTGATAGCCACATGCTCTGTTGCCCACATGCCAGGAAAACTGTGCCACTATAGTAACAGTGCTTGGATGACTCCCAAATGCACTGGGTTTTAAATGTTAACCTACTAACAGTTATCTGCATGTCCTATTAGCAATCAACTGAACCATCTGTTCCTACTAAGAGAGGATAGCTCATGGAAAATGAATTTAAAATGGTAAAATATTAAATGTTAAAAAAAAAACAACAGACTTAAAACATGATGGGAGAGTCCTGCATCCGCTAGATATAAAGATAGTTGGGGCAGAGGAATGTCTCCTTTTCTGTTACATAAGCCTTATGCTAAGATACGTTAGCTACATAATGAGCTCTTTGAAATAATTTTGTATTGTCAAGTGCAAAACTAATCATTGAACAATTTGAGTGGGAAGGCAGTGCCACTAGAGGAAAAAGTACTGAAATTGGAATAAAAAGAACACAGTTTTATTTTATCTGTGTCATTCATTGGTGATATATATAATCTTATTTGTTACTTAACTTCTCTCAGCCTTAGATTTCTTATTTGGAAAATGAAGATACTAGTAACTGCCTCATTGTGGGGATCAAGTGCATTGATATATATGTGAGTAATGTCCAAGTAATATATCAAGCCTAACGAAGTACTTGAATGTAAAACTCCAAAATGTTGTTGAACCAGAACTGTGAATTTCTAAATGCATATCAATGGTCAACTGGGAGTGATGATGCATTAGATAATAAAAGTCGACCACAAATATTCAAGTTCCTGACTAGAATTCCAGAACAACTGGTCATGGTATGTTTCATGTCCAACAGATACTCTATCTGTATTGTGCAGATTTACGGTTTCTAAAGTGTGGTCCCTGGACAGTAATGCCAGCAGAGCTAAAACCTAACAATGCAAATAATGAAGCCTTACCATTGATTTCTGTGTAACAGAAACTGACTTTGGTGCCACACCTTTTGTTGTTTGAAAGTCCTTCCAGGTAACTCTTATGTATACTTAAGTTTGAGAACCACCAACATGAAGAAAAGAGTCTGGGTTCTCTGTTAACTATAAAGTCAAATCCTGGCGCTGACCTTTAATTATGCTATGCCCTTGAACTTGTTATTTAATAATAACTGGCCCCAGAATCCCCCTGCTTATAGTAAAGGATTAAGAGGGACAATATAGATAAGTTTTACCCTTCTTAAAATAGTAACCTATTGAGTGGGCTGACATTATATCTTTTAGTTCTTCTGTCTACATAAGCTTTCTTTCCCTCCCAAGCCATTCCCTTTTTTTTCAAAAGTTATTTTGGTCTAAATGATTCTCAAAGCATTGAGTTTTTGGTTAAGCTGTTGGACCAAAGAGAGAGGAATCCCTTATCTATAAGCACCAATACACTAAGAAATACAGTGACAATTTTTATTTTTGACATTAAAGATGTGCTTTTCAAAGTGGATAGGTCTCCCATAAAAATAAATTCATATTGGTGTCTATACTTTCTGAAAGTTCATGTGCTTTGGAAATAACAAACAGGCAAATGGCAGATAACTGTTATGAAGATGACTTTTTTTATCTTCAAATCTGTATCTATAGCTATAGTTCATTAGCTGATTTACTTGTGTCACTACCCAAAGTGACCCCATTGCTAAGCACACAGATTAAGGTTTTAGACCTGGTCTGAGTCCAGTATATTTCCTCTTCTACTAGAAATGGGCTCCAAAAATTTTATATGAACATTAAAGTATTAAATAAGAGCACCAGAGAAATCTTCAATGAGGCTGCTTAAACAATGAGACCAGAGGAGAGTCCTCTATTCAGTGGCTATTTATAGAGGACCTACAATGCATTAGGCAGTCTGCTAAGCACTGGGCAAACAGAAGCAAAAACAGAAGCAGTTCGTGTCCTCATTGAAGGAACGGCATAAAAAGGAAAAGAACATCAAACAAATGATCATGAAAATAAGTACATAATTAAGCTGTGATAAATCCCATTTTTTTAAAAAAGCAAAAGATGTTTTAAAAGCATGTAATAGTAGGATCTGAAAGTCTTTTCCCCTAAAGAACTTACAGCCTTCTCTAGTGCGTGCTGCTTGTTAAGTATTTGAAGCACTTTGTTGCTACTCATAGAACAGGAGACCAGAATTATGCCTACCAAATAATGTGCAGCTGCTTCACCTTAAGACAGTTACTAATCTCACCAGAGTTCGGTTTTCATAAGCCATAAAATGGAACAGAAATACCAACTTCGTAGAGCTGTTATGAGAATTAAGTGAAAGAATAAACAGTACTCAGTGTGCTTGGCACATGGTAAATGTTCAATGAATGTCAACCGTGTTTGCCAAGAGGAGGAGGAGGAGGGGGTAGGGGCAGGAGGAGGAATTAAGGAGGCAGATGAGGTGCAAAGGAGGGTGAGGAGATGGTGACAACAGTGAAGATATTGTGGTAGCTGGGCCAGAGGCAAGTCAACATTGTAGTGCTGATATCCAGACTTATGTTTATACTTGCTATTTGGGCATATATATATATATACATATGTATATACATATATATACATATATATATGTATATATATATATGTATGTATATATGTGTATACATATGTATATATATATATATGTATATATGTGTATATATATATATTATACATAAGGACAGTAGCCAAAATATTAGAGAAAATCCTTAGAGAAAATCCTTAAATATTCCAAACAATTTCCAAAATCTGCTGACTACTCTGTATTTTTTTGACCATGTGCTTACAGAGTCAAGAGAATTATAACAAGAAAGGGAAAAGGGGAAAGTTTAATTTCTAATTCTAGCCTATTCCTTTGCAGATAAAGCTTTTAGTGATGTGCAAGTTTCTAGATAATGATCTACCAAGGACTTGTGGGTCAGGACTTTCTTGTAGGACTTTCCTGTTAGACTGGGCAAGGATGCATACAAAAACATGTCGGAAGGACAGTCTCATTAACTCACTCAGGTCCTGAAACGGAGGATCCTGGCAAAATGAAGAGGACAAGGTCAACTTCCTTGCTTCTACTCTTTATGTCTCCAAAGAGGTGGATGGTCCAGCTCATCCTTAAAAACCTCCATTTCTTCATTTGTGAAATAAAAATAAAACGTGACATATTTAACCAATACATTTCAGGTTTCCTTTAAAGTACACCTACCGCTGGCAGACCTAATATAGGCCACAAAAATATCATAAGCATTGATGAGCTAATATACATGAATGCTTCTAGAAATTTCAAAAGCACACAGCACCCCTAAAGTTCTTAACACATTATTATTATTACTACAACTATTTCCTTACATTTTTATTTGTAAATATTCTCTCTTCTCAAAACTCTTTATAGGTCCCTGGAGTGTGGGCTGGCAAAGTTACAATGAAAAGACCTATAGTTAGGAGATGAAAAAAGGAGCCTTCCTCATGCAGAGGCCTGGAAAGTGTTATGTCTATTATAAAAGACAGAGGACTGATCAGGCATAGGCATAGAATAGGCAGAGTCCTGCATAGGGCTCTGAAGGGAAGAAGGCGAGAAAGACATTTCAGATGCATTTTGTGGTGACTCGCCTGAGATAGGTTCAAGTTCTTGTTCAAGTTAAGAGATGTATGCTTCATGAGAGACATAATTAAGACCCCAATTATTTAATTTATAGGTGATTCTACCCTTTTTATTCACACCATCTCTAATTTATCCTTCATCTATAATATACATATTAAAAGGTGAAGATGTGAAGATGTAACTGAGAAAGTGTGATAGAGTTGTGAAAATTAATTCACTGTAGGAGTCTAAATAGAAAAATAAAAATCAGATTTTTAAATGCCTCTTTACTAAGAGTGTTTTGAGTCAGCAGTAATTCTGAATATAGAACACATATTGTGCTCATAAATTAGGCTGACCCAGAATATCATAGCTGATGTTACAACATACATTATATGGACTCTTAATTTGCACAATAAGATTGTGTAAAACTAGTACTGACTTTGCCCCTCACTGGAGTGTGAATAATATTTGTGGTTTGTTTGTCTGACTTACCTTTGTTCTCACCTAAACATCTGGGAATGTCAGGTATACTGGACTGCTTAACATATATCAAAGGTATGAAGACATTTGAACCAATAAGGAAATATATATGCTACCTGCATATATTGCAAGTCTATACTAAGGCTAGGGTATTAACAAATCCTCATTTCTGTTGCGATGAAAATGAATAACGCAAAGCAATTCTTCCTAGCTGGGAGTCAACATTATTCCTCCAATACTTGTTTCAAATGCACCCTAAACTGCTAGCATGAGCTATACTGTTTCTTTAAAGTACAAATGATAGAGAACAACTGGTATCTTTCTTCTATTACTTTACGTGTTTGTACTCCACTTTCTTTGTTATTCCTCTAGTACTTTTACTTACTTCCCTTTCATATGTTTAAATGTAACACTTGGTCAAAGCTCCCTCTATGGGTGACCTGATAAATCTCCTACAAGTAAGCCTGCACAGACCTCTTTTATGTCACCAAAACTGTGCGTACACAGATTAGAAGAACTATACCAGAAGTAAAAGGAAATCTATCATTTTAAGTTCTGAGCCATTTTAAGTAGCAGCATTATTCAAATTCCCACAGTATATTATTCCCTGTATAGACTTCATTGTTATAAAAATAAAACATATGAAGGAAGTTCATGTATAATTGATTTTTGCATAAAGCAAATTATGGTCCATTTATCCTAGATGAAAACAGAGCCATTGTTGTGACAAAAACATTGTCTTTAATGCTCGACTAACAGTTATTGCAACTTGTAAAATCCGGAAACCAAAGTATTAAAAATAGAGAAGATATTGCAAATATTTGTGGGATATTAATGACTTTATTGAATATAATATCTCAGGGTTAAATGATAGACTATGAAGTAGTGTAGGCTAACATAGTAACAAGCCATGGTGATGATGCATAAAGATACAGCTTTCACATTGAGTGTTCAGTACAGAGCAACCTATCAGCAAGGAACTCTTACTTCTTCCATCTTCATTGCTACTTTCATCATGTGAATTCTAAGGCAGTCAAAAAATTGAAAAGACTGAGTTGGGAGAATTGTACAGGTGAGTCACGATAAGACCTAGATGTGGTCCACAACATCTGCTTTTTACAGGGCAGGGAGAGGGGTACCCCCAGACCCCCAAACCTGCACACTCTAAATAGTGCTGTCATCTGTCTCATCAAGATGAAACATGTGATACCTTTAAAGGAAAGAAATGTTAATACAATTAGCATGCAATACAGAAAAGGCAAAGAATATAGTTTTCTAAATCAAACACCCAAAGTTACCCATCCCCTCGTGGCAAAAGTCTACCCAAAAGGGATTGGCCCAAAGCAAACCCTGAAAGCCCTCCACAAGTCTAAAGCACCTTCTTACAAGGACTCAAGGGTCAGAAATGGCCAGGCAAGTCTGGGAGGAACAGAGCAAAATCAAAATGAAGATAAACATTGCAATAGTGAACCTCCCCACAGGTCTCTCACTCACATCTGTTTCACCCAGTCCATGGCCAAGAAACAAGAGCCACTTCTTCACATGTCTGTCTGCTCCATGTGGCTCCCTCAGGTCTCCTTCTGGCTCTCCATCCTGCTTCCTTCCTCTTCAGTCACCAGATTCTTTCCTTCCCTGCTCAGCTCTACCCTCCTATGGGTGGTGCAGGGAATCTGGAAACTCCCTTTTCCTGGGGTCTACCCTGTTACATAACCAAAATGCGCTGACTTAACTCTTAAGCAAGGCTGGGAAAAGTCATCATATTGTGGATTCAGCCAGAAGTTTATAATTTATAATGAAATGATTTTTTTATAATTCATCAATATAATTCCCATTCCTTTATTTCCTGTTTCAAAAAATAAACCTCCTTTGAGAAAATGTATTAAAGAGAGGTGCTATATATTACAGAAACAAGGACTTTGAAGTTATGGCAACCTTAGTTAAAATTTCCATTAATTTTGCAGGCTTTTTCTTCTTGAAGTCTTTTTTTTAAGATTTATTTATTTATGCATACAGAACTGGGGTACACTCCAGAGGTACAGGGATGGTGAAAAGATTCATCAGTGACAGAGTGGGGAGCAGAACAGGCTGACTGACGAAGTACACTGCTGAGGGGACCAGAGGGAGGGTCAGGAGAGGTCTGCCAAGCCATGTGGGTCACCTCTGGGGCTGGGATTGAACTCATGCTGAAGTGGCTTTAGCTTCTTAGTGCTGCACCTTAACCCGCTTAACCACCAGAGAGGGCTCTTCTTCTTGAGGTCCTTTATTTATTCTTGGATTTTCTCATTTATTATTTGGACTAAGGGCACCTGACAATAAGAAATGGTAGAATGTGATGTATGCATGACATAATAAAGGTTAACTGCTACCTTGTAAGGTTAGTAAAAACTACATGAAGGATATAATACAAGTGATACTGACAATTAAATCTCTTCCAGTTCCTTATATTTAGGACATTTTCTTTCATTCAGACCACCTTTTCACCAGTTTTAGGGAAAAGTGTTCTGCCATCATAAAATAAACGAATTGGGTGAAGAGAGGAACAATCTATTGTTGACACAGAGCTTTATGGAGTTTTCTTTATGTGGGGTTGGGGCTGAGAGCTGCCTAGTTTGCTGGAATATGATGATGCCTGTCTTCCCAGTGGCATTAGAATGACTCACCAGTTAGCTTGTTTTTGCCAGTTCTCTCAATTTGCCTCTGTACTGGGGAGGAGACCCAGTTGTACCTCTAAGGCAGAGTTGGTTATTGATGCTTTTGTCTTCCTAATTTCTGTGAAGTGTGCCTTGCCTTGATATATACACATAAATCAAAGACATTAGCAAAACAAGTTAAATATCCAGTCTAGGGCCTAAGTGAATTTATTACAGTTAAGTAGAAGAGTTCTCAGTCAATGCCCATGTAGGAAAGCAATTGTGTCATATGGTACAGAATGTTTCTTGCTTTTACAAAAAATCAGAGTAAAATTCCACTTTTCTTTCTTTTTTTTTGTTCTAAAGAACTTTATGGGAAATTTCTTCTCTGAATAGATATGATTAAGGATTCTTGTTGATAATGTTTCTCATTTTTGTGGTAAAAACTAACTATAAATATATTTTGCTTGCTAGTTGAGTTCATGGGAAAAATTATGGGGAAATGGAGCTTTAAAAAATAATTTCAATCTAGGTGAAAAGTGGGGAATTACAACAATAACTAAATGAAATATTCTGCTAGTATTACATAAAGAATGCTGATGGTTGAAAAGAAAAATCAGGTATCGTAATTTTCAAATTAAAATGCTCATTTTAGGATAGTCTTATTATTCCCTTTAATGTTTCATGCTTCATAAGTTTTACAAACACTGTAGGAGAAGAGATTATCTAGTCTTGTAACTGTTATAGGTAGTGAGAGAGGGTCACTCCATAGCCCCCAAATCTGCCCACTCTAAATAGGTTCTGCCATCTGACAAAACATGTGAGACCTTTAATGGAAAGGAACCTCAATACAATTAGTGTACAATTCAGAAAAGATAAAGAATATAGTTTATAAATCAAACACCCAAAGTTACCCATCACCTCATGGATAAAAGTCTACCCAAAAGGGATTGGCCCATAGCAAGGCCTGAAAGCCTACCACAAGTCTAAACCGCCTTCTGGTAGGGACCCATAGTAAAGGGTCAGAAATTGCCTGATAAGTTCTGCGAGGAAAAGAACGAAATCACAATTAAGATAAATGCTGCCATAGTGAATCTCCCCATGGGTCTCTCACACACATCTGTTTCAACCAATCCAGGACCTAGAAATGAGAGCTGCTTCTTCACATGTCTCTCTGCTCCATGTGCCTCCCCCAGGTCTCCTTCTGGCTCTCCATCTTGCTTCCTTCCTGTTTATTCTCCTTTCCAGATTCTTCCCTTCCCTCAGCTCCATTCTCCTTTGGGTGGGACAGGGAACCTGGAATCTCCCCTTTTCCTGAAGATCATCCTGTTACATAACTAGAACACTATCCCTGAGCAGCTAATGTTTAAACAATTCAAAATGAGTATTTTTTTTTAAAGATTGATTTATTTATTCGTACAGAACTGGGGCCAGAGATGCGGAGGGTGAGAGGATTCACCAGAGACAGAGTGGGGAGCAGAACAGGCAGATCGACGAAGTACACTGCTGAGGGGAGCAGCGGGCGGGTCAGGAGAGGTCTGCCATGCCATGTGGTCACCTCCGGGGCAGGCTGGAATGGAACTCATGCGGAAGCAGCTCTAGATTCTCAGTGCTGTGCTTTAACCTGCTGCGCCACCAGGGAGCGCCCCAAAATGAGTATTTTTAATTCTGGTAGTATGCTGAATAAACTCATTCTTCCTCTAGCCACAACTGAAAATGTGTGAGTAAATTTATTAAAAATAATAAGCAAAAAACATCTCTTAAAAATACCAGATATCTAGTACCATGGTAACATATCTAGTACTATCAAACAGAAACCAAAGTGAAGGCAGAAATGCAGGAGTTGGTGTTGCACTAAAGCCACTTCTAATATGAACGCATTTGTTGAACCAAGTAACCTTAAATTTAGAAATTGATCAACAAAGATTTCAGATTCTTTTAAAAGATAAAAATCACAATATAGTCCACCTTTTTATGGACAGTTATTTTATGCCAAAAGAACCAAGAGCATGCACTGGAGAAAGGATATTCTCTTCAACAAATGGCGTTGACTGAACAGTCACACAAACATGAAAACCATGAAATTCACACCATACATAAATGAACTCAAAATGGATTAAATATTTGGAGGTAATCCTTGTGGCTCTCCATCCTGCTTCCTTCTCCAGTCTCCTCTCTCTAGCTTTTTTTCTCCCAGCTCAGCTCCATTCTCATTTGGGTGGGGCAGAGACCCTGGGAACTCCCCTTTTTCTGGGAACCACCCAGTTGCAATCCCAGAAACCAAAAAATACATGTATGGAAATATAGAAAAAAACACTGTGTTACATTGTTTTAGTGATGTCTGGGGGATTTACTCCAACAGCAAGGGAACAAAAGTAAAAGTAAACAAAAGTAAAAATAAACATCAAACTAAAAAGGTTCAGCAAAGTAAAATGAAACTATCATTAAAATGAAAAGACATTCCACCAAATGAAAGAATATATTTGCATGTCATACATCTGAAAAGAGGGGATACTATCTAAGATTTACAATGAATACAACTCAACAAAGAGGAAACAACCCAATTTTAAAAAATGGGCAGAAGAACTAAATAGGTAACTTCTCTAAAAATGACTGACAGATGGCCAATAGACACATGAAAAAAAAATGTTCAACATGACTGACAGCATCAGATAAATGTAAATCAAACTCACAAAGTGATACCATCTCACACTTGTAAGAATGGCTTTTATCAAAAAAGACCAGAAAAAGCAAAGGTTGGCAAAGGTTTAGAGAGAGTGCAAAGGTTTAGAGAAATAGAATTCTTCATGCACTGTTGGTGAAGCAGCCCCTTTGGAAAGTTATTAGAATTTCTTCGAAATATGAACCATAGATTTACTGCATGATCCAAAAATTGCACTTCTAGGTATCTACCCAAACAATGCAGACACTAATATGAGGGGGTAGATGCACTCCTAAGTTCACTACACAGCTATTTACAATAGCCAAGTTATAGAAATAAGTGGATTAAATGTGGTATACACATACAATGAAAAAATACTCAACTATAAATAGAGATGAAATCTTGCCATTTCCAAATGACATGGATCGAATAGGAGGGGTTATATTTAGTGAAATAAGACAGAGAAAGACAAATTTAAATGACTTTACTTAGTGCCATTTAAGAAGGAAAACAAAAGAATAAAGAAAAACACAAAGCAAAACTGAGGCTACTAGGAGGGAGGTTAAAAAGTGGAAGCAAAGTGGGGAGGGGTCCCAATGTTCTGTGATAAAGAATTATGGGTGTTTTTGTTGTGGATGTGGTGTGATAACATACCTCTGAAAGTGTAGTAACATATCCCCCTATATCTTTTTTTTTTTTTAAGATTTATTTATTTATTCATACAGAACTGGGATACAGGCCAGAGATGCGGAGGGTGAGAGTATTCACCAGGAACAGAGTGGGGATTAGAACAGGCAGATCGAAGAAGTACACTGCTGAGGGGAGCAGCGGGGGGGTCAGGAGAGGTCTGCCTCGCCATGTGGTCTCCTCCCGGGCAGGCTGGGATCGAGCTTATGCGGAAGTGGCTTTAGCTTCTTAGTGCTGTGCTTCAACTGGCTGTGCCACCAGGGAGGGCCTATCTTTTTTTTTTTTTTTTTAAAGATTTATTTGTTTATTCATAAAGAACTGGTGTACAGGCCAGAGGTAAAGGGGCTATGAGAGGATTCACCAGAGACAAAGTGGGGAGCAGAACAGGCGACTGATGAAGTACACAACTGAGGGGAGCAGGGGATAGGTGAGGAGAGGTCTGCAGTGCCATGTGTATCACATCTGGGGCAGGGATCAAATTTCTGCTGAAGTGGCTTTAACTTCTTAGTGCTGTGCTTTTAACCTACTGTGCTACCAGGGAGGGCACTCTTCTATATCATATACAATGTTGTAAAACAATTGTTACCTCAGTAGTAAATAAAGAAAATAATGTATTTACCCTTACACTTTAAAAACAAGCTTCAGTAAAATGACCAAGAAAGTGGGTCCTCCCTGGTGGTGCAGCGAGTTAAAGCACAGCACTAAGAAACTAGATCCACTTCAGCACAAATTCGATCCCCAGCCCTGGTGGTTACCCACATGGTGCGGCAGACCTCTCCTGACTCCCCTTCTGCTCCACTCAGCAGTGTACTTCGTCACTCGACTTGTTCTCCCCACTGTCTCTTTGGTGAAGCCTCTCACCGCCTCTGAACCTCTGGCTTGTACCCCAGTTCTTTATGCATAAATAAATAATTCTTTAAAAAAAAAGTCCAAGAAACTATAAAAACTGTCCTAAAAGACAAAACAAAATTTAAAAAGAGCTTCAATGAAATAATACTGAAGCAAAGAGAAAGCTGAGAGACAGTAACTAGATTAATCAAAGTTGAAACGAATAAGTGAACTGGGAGATAGATACTGTAGCAGAATGCAGAGGCAACAATGAGAAATATGAAGAAACATCAAGAATGATGAGTAAGATGGATTGGTAAGTATTTACTAGGAGTTGCAGAAGATAAGGTTATACAGAATGTGACTGAGGAAATAGTTGAACACAAAGTTGTTTGAGATGTTATAATGCACACAAACACAAATTCAAGGAGATTTATGAATTCCAGATTCTTAGAAGTTTACACCCAGATACAGTATGCTGATAATACTAAAGGCAAAAGGCACAACTTACTAATAGCTGAAGAGGAGGGACAATCTGTATCTCAAAATATGATGGGAAATTAACTCTTATCCTACAATTTTGTCTTTCAAAACTAGCCACATGCCAAGAATTAAAGTTTTGGTAAGTGTAATATCTAATAACCTACACAATAATTAATACAAAATGGATAACTCTGTAGAGGTAAGATCTTAAACCATAAAGTAATAGGAGAAACATAGGTGATACACTTTGTGACATTAATCTTAGAGATATGTTTAGGAACTGGACTCCAACAGTTAATGAAATAAATGTGAAGAAAAAAAAAAAGAACTCATAAAACTCAACAACAAATAAATAAACAACCTGATAAAAAGAAAGAAGAGGGCAGAGAATCTAAATAGCCATTTCTCCAAAGAAATACAGATATTCCATTTTTGGATATTTACCTGAAAGATACAAAGCCCAATTCATAAAGAAATATGCACATCCATGTTTATTGCAACATTATTCACAATCGTCAAGAACTGGAAACAACCTAAGTGCCCACAGACAGGCTGTTGACAAATTAGTAATTTCCAGAATGGGCAAATCTGACATAAGAGATGAATTGTGTTATGAAGGCTAGAAATGAACTCTCAGTGGTGAACTTAATGTGGTGTAGGCATATGTTGATACTTTTGAAAGATTTATTTATTTGCATACAGAACTGGGGTACAGGCCAAAGGTGCAGGAGTGGTGAGAGGATTCACCAGAGTCAGAGTGGGGAGCAGGACAGGCAGATCTACAAAGTACACTGCTGAAGGGAGCAGCAGGCAGGTCAGCATAGGTACTGCACCATGTGGATCATCTCTAGGACAGGGATTGAACTCCTGCTGAAGTGGCTTTAGCTTCTTAGTGCTGTGCTTTAACCCACGGTTAAATTTTTATGATGATTTTTTTTAAAGATTTATTTATTTGTGCATACAGAACTGGGGTACAGGCCAGAGGCTCAGGGGTGGTGAGAGGCTTCACCAGAGACAGAGTGGGGAGCAGAACAGGCAGATCGACGAAGTACACTGCTGAGGGGAGCAGTGGGTGGGTCAGGAGAGGTCTGCCACGCCATGTGGTCACCTCCGGGGCAGGCAGGGATCGAACTCATGTGGAAGTGGCTTTGACTTCTTAGTGCAGTGCTTTAACCCGCTGCGCCACCAGGGAGGGCCGCTTTTATGATGATTTTTAATGATGCACACCTAAAACTTATATAATGTTACAATATTACTTCGATCAAACATTTTAAAGGGAAATAAATGATTTAATGACAGGTACAACTGGCAGCCTCTAATATCTAGTACCATAGAGAATCAGTTCCTTTGTCACTTAATGTCAAATTGCAAGTAACCATGTAGAAGAGAAGCAAATTATGTGTGTATGTACGTGCGTGTGTGTTTGTGTAATATACTCATATGTGAAGTCTAAGTAAATACATTCCAGAAAAGCAAAAATCTGAATGCAATAATTTGTTATCCATAGATCCTCACTAAAGAACTTCCTAAAATTACCACCCTATGCAGAAGAATTGATTCTAGATGGAAAATTTGAGCTGCTATAAAGAAGAACCAACTGCTCTCTACATGAATTAATTTACATATATTTTATAAAACAATAATGCTTTGTGGAATTAAAAAACAAACAGAACCAAAATATAAGGAGTAATAATATATAAATAATATACATGTTACATTACACTAGTAATATAGTTGTAGGAAAGCAAACATACTTTTTTTAGACTGTTAGGTAATGAATATTATAATTTCAAACTAACCAATAAAAATAAGTTCAAAGAAAAAAATTGTATGATTAAAGAAATTAACCAAAAAAGCAACATAAAAGAGATTAAATGAAATACAAAATAGGTAGTAAAAGGTGAAAGCAAAATAAAAATTAGAATGCATCAAAAAAGACAAAGGTGACATATTAATTTTGATAAAACTACTGCTGCACAAAATCAGATAGTTGAGTTTCACTATGTGATCACAAGAAAAACAGGCAAATCAAAAAAAAATAATACATTCTGTTTAATTATATTGTCAGAGGATGCAGGGTGGTAAAATCTGTAAAGAACAAGACAGGATATATTTATAACAAAAATCAGGGAAGTGGTTACCTATAAACTATAGAGTTGGGAATATGTGAGGATGGCACTTTATAATTTTCTTTAAACTGTACATATTTGTTATATATATTGTGTGTGTGTTTATTTATTTATTTGTTTGTTTATTTTCCAGTAAGAATGATTCTAAAAGACAAGCAAATAAATATTTTAGTGATTTTATATACATTTTTGCAGTTTCCCCCCTTGTGTTTTATATTATTTTTTTTAGAACAGAATGGAGGACAATGAGTCAAAATGCAATACTGTTTTAATAATAATGATTCTGAATCAATTTTATCTGACTTCTAAGCTCTTTCCTTACTGAGTATACACTGCATTCCCATAGTAAGTTTTTTAATATGTTATGCCATCTTATATTAACCTCAGGATTTCCTAAGTATAAAATTCTTTTGATTTGCACCAACACTGTTTTATCATTTAAAATGACATTTTTCAACCTTTTAAAAAATATTTACATTGATTTATGCATAGAGAACTGGGGTACGTGGTGGGGGTGAGAGGATTCACTGGAGACAGAATGGGGAGCAGAACAGGCAGACTGGCAAAGTAAATTGCTGAGAGGAGCAGCTGAGAGGAGCAACTGGCAGGCCAAGAGAGATCTGCTGCACCATGTGGGTCACTTCCCAGACTGGGGATTCAATTCCTGCTGAAACGGCTGTGCTGTCTTTAACCCGTTGCGCCACCAGGGAGTGCTCTCCGTTTTCAACTTTATGGGTGATCATATATGTTTCTTTCAAGTGTGCTTGTATTACGTTAAAAAACATTTCATGCGGGGCCCTCCCTGGTGATGCAAGGGGTTAGGATGCTGCACTGCAAGCTAGCCATAGCTGCTTCAGTGAGAGTTCGATTCCCCGCCCCGGAGGTGATTCACATGTGGCAGACTTCTAGTGTCTCGCCCCGCTTAGCAGTGTACTACGTAATCTGCCTGTTCTGCTCCCCACTGTCTGTGATGAAGCCTCTCACTGTCCTGGCACCTCTGGCTTGTACCCCAATTCTGTATGCATAAATAAGCACAATCTTAAGAATAAAAAAAAACAAAACAGTTCATGCTATAAGGAAATGCGGTTGAGGTCTATGAATGTGACCTTTCCATCAAAACTGACCAAACCAATGTTTAAGCTTTGATAGTAACTATGTAAATATGTTTCTTCAAGAAACACGTGTTTCTCAGTTCCCACATCAGTAAAATGAGGACAATAACAGAATTGATCTAACAGTTGTTGAGATGATTAAATGTAAACTGTCTAAAACAATATCTGGAACATAGTAAGTGTTCCATAGATGTTCGCACATATTTTATTATTACAAGAATAAACCATAAGTGATTATATTTCAAAACAAATCACATCTCCTGTAATATCATACTTATAATCAATAAAGTATGATGTCACCAACTTAAAAGACAAACATTAACCTACTTTTCCAGCATCATTTGATAAATAACCTCCTAGATGTCTTGCATTCAGAAAATGTACTAGTTTATTACTAACCATTGGGAAAAGAGGGAGGATAGAGAATGCTAAGATTTGCTCATTTAATTCAATAATGAGTTATTGAACTACATTATTGTCTCTGCAGTAGGCACTATACTACAAGGAACTGTATGCTAGTAGGGGAGAGAGAATTTAATAATCATAGATTATCTATGTATATAAATGCATTGCAAAGCAACAAACTTCAACAAATCAAGGGTGGGTTGCTCACATAGATGTGAATTTGTCTGAATATTTTGGAGCTTTTAATGGTGGCACTATAGCTGATTAACATTCTGAGACATCTTAACCTATGTATAGATCACTTGTGTATATAGGATGTTCTTGAGGGAGCGTCCCTGCTGAAAATTATTTCCCTCAGATTTTTTTTTTTCCTAAGATGCGCTTAGTATACTTATGCATGTAATATAAATGTGTGTTTATAAATATATACTTAGATCATCTGAGCACTAGAAGAATAAGCATAAGGGACAATGCGAGCAGCTTTATAACTTCAGTCCAAACATCAGAAAACACTTTCTATAAAAAAACATTGACTGGGCCCTCTCTGGTGGCGCAGCGGGTTAAAGCCCTGCAGTAAGAAGCTAAAGCTACTTCCGCATGAGTTCAATTCCCGCCTGCCCCGGAGGAGACCACATGGCGTGGCAGACCTCTCCTGACCCGCCCACTGCTCCCCTCAGCAGTGTACTTTGTAGATCTGCCTGTTCTGCTCCCCATTCTGTCTCTGGTGAAGCCTCTCGCTGCCCCTGAGCCTCTGGCCATTACCCCAGTTCTTTATGCACAAATAAATAAATCTTTAAAAAAAATTGACTGCATTTAGCAGTATACAAATCTTTGTAAATTATTTACTCATTGATTCTTCATATAGACCCCATTAAGTAGACAGGCGACCCCTATTTTAGAGTTAAGGAAATAGAGGTTCAGACAGGATTCCTGCCTACATATGATTGTTTCCCATGACTCCAGAAACACACTTGAGTCCCATGAAAACAACTTGGGTAACATGAAAGGTTCTCTTTGTCTTCTCTTAGCGGGCAAAATCTAGATTTCTTCACAAGCCAAATTCTAGTAAACTAAACTGTAAACAGCAAGCAGCTGCTTTGACTTTTTTTTCACGCATTAACAGGAAATCCCAAGCTAAATTTAAATTGGGCATTTAGGAAGAAACAATTCAAGGAAAAATAATCATGATCTATTTTTGTTTGCCCTCCACTAAGATGTCTCCGAATGCTAATCAACTGTAGTGTCACTATTAAATGCTCCAAAGTATTCAGACAAATTCACATCTCTGTGGGCAATCCACCCTTGATTTGTTGAAGTTTGTTACTTGGCAATTATGGTAGAATTCTGTCATTATTAGGTTATAACAAGAGAGCTATTGCTTGATAGTTATTAAAATATAATGTAAACAATGGCTGTTGCAAAGATAAAATTCCAAAACTGTTGTTCCAACTCATTCAACACCTTCCCCAAGTGGGTGGTCATTGTCATTGCTTTCTTCTGTACCTTTCAGAGTTTCCATATATTTTTTTAAAGATTTATTTATTTATGCATACAGAACTGGGGTACAGGCCAGAGGTGCAGAGGTGGTGAGAGGCTTCACCACAGACAGATCCCAGGACATATTACCCAATGTGTCTTTCCATATATTTTTTTAAAGATTTGTTTATTTATGCATACAGAACTGGGATATACACCAGAGGT
>NW_004567116.1:47103434-47106768 GCF_000260355.1 Condylura cristata | reverse complement strand
ATATATTTTTTTAAAGATTTATTTATTTATGCATACAGAACTGGGGTACAGGCCAGAGGTGCAGAGGTGGTGAGAGGCTTCACCACAGACAGAGTGGGGAGCAGAACAGGCAGATCAGTGAAGTACACTGCTGAGAGGAGCAGCGGGTGGCTCAGGAGAGGTCTGCCACGCCATGTGGTCACCTCTGGGGCTTGTGGGGATCGAACTCATGCTGTAGTAGCTTTAGTTTCTTAGTGCTGTGCTTTAACCCGCTACACCACCAGGGAGGGCCCAGAGTTTCTATATTTTAGAGGACAAGACACATACTTGTCTGCATTTTGCTTTTCTCTTATAATGCTATATCTTCAATTTCTTCTCACTTGCTTGTAGAGATTTCCACAGTATGGATATAGCTTAATTTATTTACCAGTTCCCAAAGGAGGAATATTTGAGCTCTTTCTATCCTTGCTCTCACAGTTAAACCAAGTGACATTTATGCTAAAAGAATATATGTGCAATTCCGTATTTTGTATCTGTATGTGCAGTGAGTATGGGGATATGTTTCTGGATAATAGCCAGTGATATATGGGGAGAATTAAAAAAAAAAGTCATTTTCAGACCTGACCTGTAAAGCTATTATGTATAACCCCCCAATAATCTCCACTGGAAGGACTTCTTAGAATTCCTGTGTTCCAGATGTAATAGTTTTAAGATGAAGGAAGGCTGCCCCATAGCATCTGTCTGTGCTATATAAACCGAGTGAGAAATAAACCATCATCATGTTAGGCTCCCAGGGTTTTGTGGTTACTACAGCATCATCTGCTGCTTCCTGAATAATCCAAACCTATCACTTCACCTGTATAAAAATATATTCATGAGCTAAATTCCCAATAGTGGAATTTGAGCTTTAACTTCTTTTTCTAAGCCTCTAAAATGAGATTTTCATCAGAACTTCAAATTTATCCCAGTGCTTCTTATCTCCTACCCTGGTCTTATACCCACTGACAATATCCCAATTTAGATCATTCCTGTTTACCATTTAACAATTATTTAGCAATCCCCTGCCCCTAACTTTGAGCCCATGCACATTTGCTGCCATGTTAATCTTTCTCTTTATTCTCAAAAATCATGCAGCTTGTACTAATCCCCCCAAAATAAAAATACTCTAAATGCTTACCTGAGCAATTCTAGGTTTTCTAGTCTGGCATTCAACCCTGCCTGTACTTACCCTGTACAGTGTCTGACAGAGAGTGCATACTCAAAAAATGGTGGTAACTACATTCTCTTTCTCTCTCTCTCTCTCTCTTTTTTTTATTGCACAACAGTTCCTTGTATAAAGCTGGTGCTCCATAATTATTGATCAGTGGACTATATCAGGAGAACTCATGATTTCCTAAGTTAATTTACCATATTTTCCTTGATATTTTCTCTAGCAGTTTAATTTAAGGGTAACATTTCCTAGAGCGTTTATTAATCAGAGAATTGAATAGCAAGTCTACCAAAAAGTATCTCATATAATTCTCAATTAAATACCTAGGGAAACATTTCTCTGTTACTGGAATGAATTGTGCAGTAGTACATATGGCATCCAAGGTGATTATACCACTTAAAACAATATTAAAAACAATGTATCACACTGAATATTCACATCTATACCTAAGTGATGCTGCTAACTCACAATCAAGATAGAAATCCTGTTTTGGGCATTTTTGAGCCACAATATTCCAAGAAATAATTCTTTGCATGATTATTTTTAAAACAATCCAAACATAATCTTAAGTGTTTTTAAAGTGTTCGTATGAAGTAGGAGATGATGCTTCTTCAAATACTAGCTACATTTCTGTAGGATAGAGATAATGATGAGCTCTCCCTGAACCATGAAGTTCGCAGCAGCTGCTTCACTTAAATTCGATCCCCAGCCAGGGAGGTGACCCACATGGCATGGCAGACCTCTCCTGACCTGCCTGCTGCTCCCCTCAGCAGTATATTTTAGTAGATCTGCTTGTTCTGCTCCCTGCTCTGTCTTTGATGAGTTCTCTCACTACTCCTGTACCTCTGGCCTATACCCCAGTTCTGTATGCATAAATAAATAAAATATTAAAAAAAAAGATAGGGGTAATGAAGTAGAAATTTCTGTTTGCAAAAGTTAGATATTTGTCAGTTCAAAAAATACACTTAACAATAATACCTACTTTTTATATTGATTAAACAGACTTAAAATTTGTGATGTTGTTCTGGAAGATAAATTCAGTTGTCCTGGAAGCTTAGAAGAGAAAATAAAACAAGAACACGATATTGTCATGTTTAAGTTTCAAGTTATGAGTAGGAATCAACTCTAATTTTTTTTAAAAAATCCATTGTGAATGATATTCACTATTAAAGAATAAAAAAATTGACAATAAAATGCATAGCAGTACATATTGTGCCATTTAGGTTTATTTATAATGCGCGTACCAAAAAATCTGAATTCAGCATTTTTTTTTATTGGTTTAGGAAATCTTTTATGGAGATTTAATTGAAGAAGAGGAATTTTAAAAAGTCTTTCCCCCCCCCTTTTTTTTTCTTTCCTTAGTTATATTGCTAGTAGTTTAACATTTGTTTATTATGCTTTATAAAATGGTGTAAAGTACCCAAGGCCTGAAATACCCTTTCACATTTAATCAGATAACACATTTTAAATGACACAAATAAATCATATACAATGAAAGACTATTTGTATTGGGCTTTGCTAAAGAAACCTCACAAATAGCAGGTTCTTATCAAACTAATCCTCCTAGCAATGTTAGCCAATAGAGCTGTCCATGGTGCTTCTAAATACTTTGCACAAAACAAAATGACAGTAAGGAACTGATCTTTCTTCACAAAGGCTTCTAGAGGCAATGATCTAGTCTATGTGTAAACCTTGAAATTAAAGCACATCTTCTTGTAACTGCAAACAAATTCTGTATCTAAGTATCTTTCTTTCTTTTTTTCTTTTTTTCTTTCTTTCTTTTTTGTATCTAAATATTTCAGGAAGAAAAGTGTACTCTGTGACAGTCTGAAACGAAGTCCAGGGTTTGTATGTAGTAGCTATAAGGAGGGATGCATATTTAAATAGAAGCAAAAATGACTTATTTGATTTTTTTAAAGATTTATTTATTTGTGCATACAGAACTGGGGTGCAGGCCAGAGGTGCAGGGGCGGTGAGAGGCTTCACCAGAGACAGAGTGGGGAACAGAACAGGTAGGAAACTTGGGAAATTACAGAAATGAAAGGAAGATGTTATTAATTGGATGGTTGCTTTGAGATTGATGTTTTTTTATTCCATTCATGTGATAGTATCTATAATCTCTTACTAATTAGTGACATGGTTGCC
>NW_004567116.1:47099338-47103334 GCF_000260355.1 Condylura cristata | reverse complement strand
AGGAGAGGTCTGCCACGCCATGTGGTCACCTCCGGGGCAGGCAGGAATCGAACTCATGTGGAAGCGGCTCTAGATTCTCAGTGCTATGCTGCGCCACCAGGGAGGGCCACTTTATTTGATTATTAAGACAGGTTCTGTAATAAAAAAAAATTGCATATTTTACTTCTAATATTTAACATACACTTTTTAAAATCTATTTTCCTTTCATTCTTATGCCGCTCACTCCCTTTATATGAAGTGCTCTCCTTATCTGCTTTTCTTAATAGCCAGAGATGAGTTATTCTAAACCATAACATTTTTTTGAAACATAAGAAGCTGAAAAATTGCAATCTAAGTATATATAAACAATTTATTTAAATAAATTAGTTAACTCTAAGTTTAGAGAGAAATATCTACCTTCTTTCCCATTAGTGACCCTTTAGGAAAATAGTGCTCCCATTCACCCTTCCTATGCCCAAACCATCTCTCTCTCTCTCTCTCTCTCTTTCTTTCTCTCTCTTTCTCTGTCTCTCTCTCTCTTTCTCTGTCTCTCTCTCTCTCTCTCTCTGTCTCTCTGTCTCTCCCCCCCCTCTCTCTCTCTCACACACACACACACACACACACACACACACACACACACACCACAAATAACTTTGAAGCCAAACACCAGTGGGGAGTGAATTGTTATTAAACCACACTTTTTGTTTTCTCCCTGTAGGAAACTTGGGAAATTACAGAAATGAAAGGAAGACGTTATTAATTGGATGGTTGCTTTGAGATTGATGTTTTTTTATTCCATTCATGTGATAGTATCTATAATCTCTTACTAATTAGTGACATGGTTGCCCAATGTCTATTTCTGCTTATTTCTTCACAGAACATTACAGTATTAGCTCTGGAGGATAAATTGAATGCATTTTTTTCTACAAAGTTATTTTCCATTATGTGCCCCCAATGCAGAGTTGCTCTGATAATGTAGTATTTGACCACAGCAGGATTTTCAATCTTACTTAGTTAACTAAAAGCATTGTACGGTCAAGCAATATCACACAAATGATCCAAAATACTGAGTGAGCTTGGTAAATCAAATTGGAAAGATTTTTGTTGTTGGTCAGCAAGTAAGGGTTTGAGAAAGGGTTGAATTCAGTCAAAGAAACAATTGGGGCACTTGTGATGGAAAGGAAGAGACCATATAACTCAGCTGATTGATTACCTGCAGCCAACTTTTGAGAGCATGGGGCTTTGCAATGGAGACAGTGTCAAGCCCCAATCACACAGTCAACCTGCCTTTCTTACTGTGCTCAGGCTTAACGAACAGACTCGGAAGAACTATTCTGACGGTAACTTATTGTTTTTAAGTATTGCGTATCTTTTGGTTTTATGAACAAAGTAAAATAATGAAAAGATATTGAAGGGGTATTATAGATACAGAATCACAGTCTGGCATAAACATGTCATTCTGACATTGGGGCTTCATAGTACTTGTGGAATGAATTTTGGTTTATTTCTTGCTTGTCCCATCTCCCTAACAAAGGGACTTCTATGTTATAGATGTGGCTATTTGCTAGGCATGTTTTAAGGATTGGTTTCTTTGGCAGCAAGAAGAGCTATAAATTTAAGCTTTATCATAGAAATATATTTTAGGGGCCTCCTGGTGGCACAGGTGCTAAGTCTCAGTGTTGTATGTCTGTGACCTCTGTGGCCTGAGTTCCATCTCGAGCAGGGAGATAATCCACAAAATACCCAACATTGCGTATTGTTGTATTAGAGATCATAATGTTTTAACTGATAAAGATGTTGTAAGGATATTTTCAAACAGATGTTAGACGTTATGTGGTTTCTTTGGAAGCCTTGGATTGTTTGCAATCTCCTATCATGCCTGCTGCTCCCCTCAGTAGTGTATTTCAGGCCTTTCCAGTTGTTCTGCCCCCCTTCTCCCCATACTGTATCTGGTGAATCCTCTCACTTCCTGCAACTTTGGCCTACATTATGCATAGACAAATAAATAAATATTAAAAAAAGACATTTTAGGCCCTCCCTGGTGGTGCAGCGGGTTAAAGCACTGCACTGAGAATATAAAGCCGCTTCCGCATGAGTTCGATTCCCGCCTGCCCCGGAGGTGACCACATGGCGTGGCAGACCTCTCCTGACCCGCCCGCTGCTCCCCTCAGCAGTGTACTTCGTCGATCTGCCTGTTCTGCTCCCCACTCTGTCTCTGGTGAATCCTCTCACCACCCCTGAGCCTCTGTCCTGTACCCCAGTTCTGTATGCATAAATAAATAAATCTTTAAAAAAAAAAAGACAATTTAGCAAATTTGTGACTGTTTAAATGTGTTTTCATAAACTTAAAAACATAAAGTGGTAACTACATGCCAAAGGTATGGATATTATAAGTGGAAGGTTTGGGGTCCTAATTCTTATTGATTACCTGTGTGTCTTTAGCACATCTCTTACATTTACTAAGTCAAGTCTTTGTATCTGTATCTGTAAAGTGAAAATTTGTCCATCTACAACCTTGCTATCAAGTTCCAGTAAGTACAGTATGGGAAATTTCAGGTACACTAACACACAAGCGAAGCTCATAGAGTAATTCATAATCTGTGTTTGTTAAATTTAACTTGTAATAGCATAGTATTTATTCTAATTGACAGTATAGTGTTGACTTTATTTTTTTTAATAAATAACATGTACTGCTGATGACCCTGTACACAACCATTTTCTGCTAATTATATTTTCCCCTCCTGATCACATTACATTTGATGGCTGATGTTTTGAAAAATTCTTAGTTTCCATTGAAGATGATTTGATTGCCTTATCTCCTATGTGGCATATTTTCCTTTAATGTAATTGCATTTAAAAAGCATGTGTTTCCAGGCCTTCATCTATCTTCTTTTCACTAAATGAAAGTTCCATTGAGGTCTTGTCTATAATCATGGCAGATTTAATTTAAACTTACTTGTGAAATGTTAATTCATGATTTCTCCATCATCTTTTTTTTCTTTGCAGATGTCAGGTAGTAACAGGGCAAACTGGCCCTGGTGATTTGAGTCAACTGACCATAGGCCTAGTGTTGGTGCCTGCTTCCAAGCCCTATACTACTCAAATGGATAAAATTAATGTTTGTTTTTAGCATTTAGATTTTTTTTTGATATTTTTAGAGACATGTTGATCTTTGACCTTAATGTGAGGAGCATTCATTTTTCTCATGAGTGATCCAAGGTTCATAAAAATAGACCTGACGGGCCCTCCTTGGTGGCGCAGTGGGTTAAAAGCACAGTACTAAAAAGCTAAAGCCACTTCAACACGAGTTCAATCCCCACCCTGGACGTGACCCACATGGTATGGCAGACCTCTCCTGACCCACCTGCTGCTTCTTTGATCTGCCTGCTCTGCTCCCCACTCTCTCTCTGGTGAATCCTGTCACTGCCCCTGCACCTTTGGCCTGTACACCAGTTCTGTATGCATAAATAAATAAATCTTAAAAAAAAAATAGAGCTGAAGAGGAAGATAAAACACACACATGTTAAACACACACACACATATACACATACACAACTGGTATATTACCTGTTTTCCACTGAATAATTATTTACAGAAAAATTACAATATAAAATATTTCTGAATTCCCAAATTTCAGTGATACTCTGTAACAAAACACAGAGGCTATTGTTTTTATATGAAAAAATATAACTATCAAAAAATCTTGAAAATATAGAATATATACACACTCAGTGTTTAAAGGCAAAAATAAATGAGAAATAATCCTCAACTGGTTGTTTTGATGTGACTGCTTCTTACAACTTGTATTTTATCTCAACTCCTCTGAGGTAGGCATTGCACTTATTTGGGATTACATAGAGTCAGTTATAGGGGATTGTTCAATAAAAATAAACAAATAGGCCCTCCCTTGTGGTGCACAGGGTTAAAGCACAGCACTAAGAAGCTAAAGCCACTTCCGCATGAGTTCAATTCCCTCCTGCTCCGGAGGAGATCCACATGGCGTGGCAGACCTCTCCT
>NW_004567116.1:47092184-47098837 GCF_000260355.1 Condylura cristata | reverse complement strand
ATTCTGGATTCTCCATGGAATCAAAACAAAATTTATTTTTTTAGTTTTATATGCATGCATATAAGGCTCATTATTTTATAAGTATTTTTAAAGTTCTGCTATAGGTCAGACTCTGTTGTAGGCCTTGGAGATACAATGGTAATGATAGCATTTCTTGTTCTCTTTGCTTACTAATTTCACAAAGGTGGCACCATGTAACTTCTGTATATTATTTGGTTGACTGATTTTGATATGACAAAATCTTTAGAAAGAAGAAACTTGTAAACTGTCTCAGTTCAGAAATTATTAAAGAATTCATAAATTCTAGAGAAGACACCACTTCTCAGAAAAAAATGAGTTTAATGAAATTGTGTCAAATAATAGAACTCTAAGGCCTGACTTTGAAGAATGAGAAACAGCTCTTGAACTCTTCATAATAAATAATAATTTGTGTGTTTGACATATGGCATCATAGGGGAATCAGCACAACAGTAGGCATCTTTGAGTTTTAAAATCCTATAGAAAGATGAAATAATTTTTGTTGCTTTAGATGATTTAGTTCTCTAATTTTCTGAATTTGCAGAAGCTTAAGTGTGGGAGAGTTAGTGTTACCGGAATGATTGTAGAAAGCAATGATCATGATGGGTTCTGATAATTTTGGGTCGGTAACATAAAAATTGGGAGTTGTATCCATGAATAGTTTTCTTTAAATATATATGCTTTTATATCCTGTTGTCTCACTGCCCAAAAGGCTCCAAATATACATCTCAGCCCCCCCATCCAATCACTGCACCTGGCACAATGGAAACAGATGGAAGAATCCAGTCTTAATTAATGCAGTCTTTGGATGTATAAAGAACTGTTAAGTCTTGAGAATTACAAACACTGCCAGCACTCTGCCACCTTGTGGCTGCTGGGAGTTGTTGCAGCATATACAGAGCTCAAAAATCCGCATTCTGTTCCTCAAGGCTTTTTCACTGTGGCCATGTGTATTAGGTTTTATGTACAGATGTTTTATTTAAAGAAATATAGTTACCCAAGGTCAATTAAAATACTTTTAGGACTTATTTTTAATGGCATTTTATAATATAGAGTCTATGTTATTCGCTGTGATTATTTAGCCCAACACAAAATAATGATTTCTGAATTGCTGGAGTGGGCTTCTGAGCTCATTCAATTTGTTATTACATTCTATTTTATACTCCTTCTTATAATAAAGGTTCTAGTCTAACTTTAAGCATATATGGGACAGCTTGTTTAATTTTTTGCAAATCTGATTTTCCTAACCAATTTTGAAAATACTTGTCCAGAGTTACGCTAATGTAGACAGCTCATATTTTTCCATGTAGACCACGAAAAATGTTTATAAAAGGATTTTCTCTCAATTGCACCTTCCAACTATATTAGATCAGTACCAAGTACATTATATAAACTTAATAAATAATAGTTACTCAATTTTTTTTAAGATCCAGGTTTATAGTTTATTAGAAACACAAGGAAACTCTATATTCAGTGATAGAATGCTTGTTGCATATTGTTTATCTAACATTCTTCCAATTTGACATCTACTTTGACCTTTATTTATTTGTTGCAAAACAAGCCATTTAGTATATCCTATGCTAGACAGTGGTGTTGCAAAATTTAAAAGATACAACAAGTGGTCTTAAATATTTTAATTTACTTGAAAATAACTTATCCGAGTAAAAAATTTTAGTCGCTTGATGGAACATGGAAGAACTGCAGCTGGGGTCCAATGAAAATTATCTCAGGTTGCTAACATTCACTTTCTATGTTGTATCTCAAGTTTAAAACCAGACATTTTTATTACCTTCAAGTTTCCATTGGTCAAAAGTCCAAGCACAACTTAGCAGGATTCTGTGAATCAGGGACCCGATTGACTGTAATCCAGGTGTCATTTAGGGCTGCAGTCTCATCAGAGTCCAGCTGGGAAAATATCCACATCCATGATTCCTCAGGTTGTTGGCAGAATTCATTTCCTTTAAGGTGTGTGACTATGAGTCCCAACTTCTAATTGACTTGGGATATAAACCAAGTGGGTGTAGAGTACCTCAGATGTTAGAGACCACACACAGTTCCCTGCCACACAGGGAACTAGAGGCAGCTTTTTCTAGAGGCAGCTGTTTGCTTCTTTAAGTCTAGCATGAGTCTCTTTCTTTCTCTTCCCAATGTCTAAGCCAGGGTCTTTTTTTTTTTTATTTTTTTAAAAAAAGATTTATTTAGTTATGCATACAGAGCTGGGGTCAGGCCAGAGGCTTGGGTGCAGTGAGAGGATTTGCCAGAGACAGAGTATGTAACAGAACAGGCCCACTGACAAGTACACTGCTGAGGGGAACAGCGGGTGGGTCAGGAGAGGTCTGCCGTGCCCTGTGGATCACCTCTGGGGCAGGGATCGAACTCATGCTGAAGTGGCGTTAGCTTCTTAGTGCTGTGCTTTAACCCGCTGCACCACCAGGGAGGGCCCTAAGTCAGCGTCTTATATAATCTAGGGTTATGGTAGATATAATACCACCTTTGTCGTTTAATGTAACCAATGAAATGAGTGACATTTCATCACTTTCAACATATTCTATTTGCTAGATAACGGTTAACCACTGTTCTGCCTAAAACCAAGGGATAGTTATAAGGAAAAATGGCATAAGGACCAGTAGGCAGGAATAATTATTTGAACTTCAGTCTTACAGTGCTAAAGAAAATCTTTCTGAAGAATCAGAAAGGCTTCTCAGAGGAATTAGACCTTGTGATGAGATGTGATGTTTTGCATATTGATAAGAAACAGGAATACAAATCAAATTGAGAGAGTAACTACTCAAGTGTGAGAGCAGAATGGCAGATTGAACAGACTGGGTAAGAGTCAGATCACAAGGGTTTCACACTATGAATCAAGAAGTACACTAAGAGCAAAGGAGAAGATGAATAAGTACTAGGCAGAAAGTACCTAGGGATTCATGGTATATATAAATGCTAGTCAGGGAGCAATATGGAGGGGAATTTTAAGATGAGAACCAGAGAAAGAAATGTTATAATCCTAGTGTCAAATGGCATGAAATTCAGTCAGTAGAGTATCATCTGGATACAGAAAATATTGAAGAGGGTAAATCACAGTATACAGTATCAGTTAATGGTAGAGATGTTATGGGTATTATTGATGTGCATTTAAATGCAGTAAAGTTCAGATGAAATTTGACTTAATTATAACGGTGTCATAATGGAAGGGCACTGCTATTTATGTAAATGTACTCATTCCTCTTTATAAATCTAGCTTTGTCTTTAAAGACAGATAGCTATGAAAAAAGAAACTTTATAACCAGGTACAGGGTCAAAACTGCTAGCGTCTGGCATGAGTGAATAGAGGCAGGCAGGAAGCTTCATAATGCTTCATCATTTACTGTCTTTTTAGAAAGGAACATTTTGAATACCTTCTCCTTCAGTCTAACTTTAAAATAAATGCATATTCTTGGTTCATTTTTTTCAGCAGTAATATTATGTTTGGAGAGGCAACAGGACACATGTTGCCATTAGCAGAGACCAGTCAATTACCTTTTTGTCCAGTCTTTAAGAAGAAAACATAAGTTGGATGAAAGCTATCTGATTGTTTTACTCTTATTTCTAAGCACCAAGAAAGAACTAGCATAAGGAGAGAGAACTGGCACCTTCAGACATCTCTATAGTGAGAAAGAGCCAGGTTGGCGGAGTAATTTCATTTCTAGCAGACATGCTGATTTATGGGAGAGAGCCTGTTTCTTCTGCTCCATATGAGTGTTACTTCTAGCTAAACATGTTTGAATGGAAATTTTTTTGCCCTTCTGCTTGTCTAGCATTCACTTTCTCTTCCTTATAGCCCTCCATTGTCTTCTGGGGAATCACCTCTCTCCCATGGAGGCCAATTTTGATGTCACTGTAAATCTAGATACATGCTCCCACACTCCAGACACTGGTCCCAGAGGCTGTAGCCTGCTTTTTCTGTCAGAGAGGTTTCCCTGTCACAGAAGCAGCTGGAAAACCTTAACTCTGTTGGCATTTAATCATTACAGTAGCAACTGCCATCCCATGTCTGTTTCTTTTATTCTATGAGCTTTCCTACATCCATCCAATAAATTGTCTTCCTGATTAAGTTTGTCAGAGTTGGTTGTTTATAACCAAAGAAAATAATACTCTGGTTCATTAGCATTTTAGAAGGGAGGAGGAAAAGAGTATTTATTGAGCTTCTGTGTCAGCGGTTAGACTTTCTGTCAGATGTTTTACATAATTTCTTACTTTATCATCACTAAATTTTCATGAAATATAAGCTTATCTTAATAATGCTTGAATCACATTAATGGATTCGCTAGTATTAAGCCCAATTTACATTTCTGGAATAAAATCAACTTGGTCATAATGAATTTATATATTAAAATGCAAATATATGTACATAGCTAGATTTCTTTGGTTTTCACATGTATGATTAAAGTGAGATTACCTACTTTTAGTCTCTATTAGTCAGAAAAATGAGTTGCTGTGCCTCTTTTTTTTTTAACTTTGGTAGAAGAGTTTGAAATTCTTCTACCTTTTGATTGCTTTATAGAACTTAGCTGCAAAACTGAGTCTAATGTTTCCTCACAGGACTATATTTCAATTTTAATTCACTGCGCTTAATACTTATAGAAGTCTTTAGACTGTCTGTTTCTTTTTGAGCCAAGTTCAATATGTTATGATTGTCAAGGACTTTGCCCATTTCTTTCAGATTTTCAAATTTATAGAGGAAAACTTTTTCAAAGTAAGATCATGTTATCCTTTAAAATTTTCTGCTGCATCTAGCTATTTCTCTTTTCATTTATAGTATTATTTTTTATATATTTTCCTCTACTGATCTTTTGCATAAATTTCCTATACTTACCTTATGCATTAACATTGTATTTTCCTAGCGGACTTAGATTTCCTAAATCATAACCCCAGGTTGTATCATTTATATAAAGTAAAATATTAATGTAATCCTGGAGTAACCTCCTGCTTTAATTTCTTTGAAGAGTGTTTGTAGGATAGGTATTAGATCTTCATAGGTTTGGTAGAATTCACTGGCAGAGGAATGTGGTTCTGGGCTTTTGTTATTGGGGAGGCTCTTTATTACTCTTCAGTTGCAGCAATTGTGATTGGGCCGTTTAAGCTGTCTAGTTCCTCTTAATTCAATATTCAGTGGCTCTGTTCAATATTCAGAATTGCTCTGTTTTTTCTAGGTTGTTCAATTCGTTTGTATAAAGACAAAAAAGTTTTAAGATCTCGGTTATTTCTGCTGTATCAATTGTAATTTCATCTACTTCATTTCTGATTCTATTTACTTGTGTTTTCTCTCTTTTCTTTGTAAACATACTAGTAGCTGGTAAATTTTATTTATTTTTTTCTTAAAGAGTCAACTCTTAGTTTTACTGATATATATATTTTTATTTTTTTAATTATATATTTTACTTTTTTACATCATCCTACATTTTGTGTATTTTTTTCATCTCAGTTGTAATCCTCATGTGCTTCCTACAACCAATTCACCTGTATGCCATCACCACAGTCCAGTGTACTCTTCCCACCCAAGCTCCCATCCATTCTCCCTCCCACCCTCATAAAATGTCTCTGATTTATAGTTGTTCGTTGTTTTCATTTTTACTCCATCCTCTGGTTTTGCTGATATTCTGAACTATTTTTGTTTTCGATTTAATTTATCTTCCCTCCAATATTTATTTTTTCTAATATTTATTTATTTCTTGCTTTCTCCTGGTGTTTGAGTGTTTTTGCTATTTTTCTAGTTTTTTTTTTTTTTCAACTTCAGTTACATTCACATTGGGGTCTCATGTATTTTTTTTTAATTAGTTTATTCACACAAAACTGGGGTATGGGCCAGAGACCCAGGGGCAGTGAGAGGATTCACCAGAAACAGAGTGGGGTGCAGAACAGGCAGACTGATGAAGCACACTGCTGAGAGGAGCAGTGGGCAAGATAGGAGAGGTCTGCCATATCATGCTGATCACTTTCTCGGTGTGGGATCTAACACACTGAAGCCGCTGCAGCTTGCTTGCAGTGCTGCGCTTAACCAGCTTAGCCAACTGGGAAGGCCGTACGTCATGTATTTTTGTATGTGAGCATACATTGTTGTGAACGTCCCATGTAGTACTGCTTTTAAAACATTCCATCATGTCTAGTAGCTTGCCCCTCTATTTTCATTAATCTCCAGATTTTTTCTTTAATCTGTTCTTTGGTTTCTTCATTGGCAAACGGTTTAATTCCATGTTGTTGCCTAATAGTAATTCTGCTCTTGATACCAGTGTTATTTTGCCTTTGTTGTTTTTCTAAGGAGTTTGTGCTTCAGTTGTTCTTTTCTTGTGAGAAGGTCTGGGAGTGGCAAACTCCATTAGCTTCTGTTTTTTTCTGAGAAGACCTTTATTACCCCTTCACAGTTAATTGATATCTTTACAAGAAAGAGAAATGTTGGTCGACAGTCTTAGAATTGTGATTATTTTCTTCCGATCTCTTCTGGCTTGGAAAATGTCTTGACTGAAATCCTGGGAAGTTGTAATTTGGGAGTCCTTGTGAGTTACTTTTTTTCCCTTGCTTGCTGCAATTGCTGCAAATTTTTTTTTTTTATTACAAAGTTTATTTTTACATCATTTTGCACATTTTTTTTTTTTTTT
>NW_004567116.1:47069104-47091779 GCF_000260355.1 Condylura cristata | reverse complement strand
ATTTGACAACATGTATCGGTATAGATCTTTTTGCATTTTAGAATTTAGGTTTTTTTTTTTTAATGCTTGCTGGAGTTCCATATTTAATTCATTCCATAGATTTCAGAAGTTCTCACTATTTTTTTAATAGGTTTTCTATATCTATTTCTATTTCTTCCCTGAAGGGGAGTTTGATCTTTGTAAGTTTTCTAACTGAATCTGATATTTATCGTAGAGTTTGCTGATTTTTCCATCATCTTGATGCCCTCCCATATGTGCGTTGATAGCTTATTTGAATTTTTATGATTGAAAAGCTCTCTTCTGCTGTTTTGATCCTATTTAAAGTGATAAATTTGTCTGAATTTCATTCAGAATCTTTTTGTATTTCTTTATATATTCTCTTTAGTGAAAAACTTTATTCCTGTATCTGCATCATGAGATCCTGTGTCTATCTGCTTTTGACTGAATTTCAAATACCACAGTTAACATTTTTAATATTGTCTTTTTGAAGTCATTGTCAGGTAGTTTTCTCCATTTATGTCCCCTTTATATTTGTCCTGAACTTCTGTCTTTTTCATTTGCTATTATGTTGAGATACCCCTTGCTTCTTAGGCATGTATGTTGCCTTATTTATTTTTACATCTTAGAGAGCTGCCTCTTGCCAGAGTGGAAATTGGACTGATCTATATTGCCTGGTTTATTGCTATAAATGTGTGCATATGGTTGGGGTGCTGGGGATTTATCTTTGCTCCTTTTTTAGTTTACCTCACTGTGAGGTGCAGGAAGGGGGCAGGTCGAGGGCTTTGATACTCGATCTTGGTTTGAGGCATGATGTTGGTCGTTTCTATCTCTTTTTTAAATTCTCAGTAAGCTGTGCTTAGGTTTCCTTCACCTTCCTCTCTCTTTTTTTTTTTTTTTTTCCCCCTGATGGTTGTGATGGCCTTCCAACAGGAAGGGCAATAGCCATAGCCAATAGCCATATCTCCAGGCTCACATTCTCGGAATGATTCCACGTTCCTAAAGAGGCGGCGGGTGTATGTGAAGGGCACAGGTGCACGCGCTTACAAGCTGGCCTCCCACAATGCACCTCGCTGCTCCGCCATGACTCAGCCGCCTGGGCGCTCGAAAGTGCACGCGGTGGATCTGCCTCCCAGAGGGATTTGTGAGTTCCCTTTAAACTCCTTTCTGCTGTGACGTTTCTTACAGTCTGTCCTCGTGGGACCTGGGTTTCCTTTTATCTATTCCAGAAGGTGGGAGGGGCAAGAGCTTTCAGCTGCCATGCTGCCCCTATGGCGGGGTTTGCAACTTCCCCTGGTTGTAGCAGGTGGAGCTCCCACGGCCCCGTTTGGGCCTGGGGTCACCCGCATATCAGAAAAATTCCTCTAAGGAATTTTGTGATGTCTTGAGTTGGGAAGTTGACCCCCAGGTCTGACATGCCTGCCTGCGCCTCTTTCTATTCTCCGCCTCTGTGGCCCCAAGCCTTAATTCTTGAACTCCTTGAAGATGTCCTGAAGTTGTATAGTTTTTTCGAAGCATCTGGATTTTTCTAGGAGCACATATCACTTTTTTTTTTTTTTTCCTAGTTGTTGTCAAGGGAGAGGGTGATTCCAGAGTCTATTTAGTCTGACACGTTGTGTGTCAAGTTGCCGGCTTCCTGATGATTCCTAATCTTCCCCGAGTACATTGTTCCTAGGTTTTTAGTAAGGGCCTATAATAGTAATGCAGTTTCCTCTGCTCACCCAAAAGTGTTTTATTTTATGTTTTTGTTTTTTTCTTTTTTCTAACATGTTTACATGGTACAAGATTCTAGCTTTATTTCCTGTGTACTTTGAAGGAACAATTTTACTCTTAAGTTTCTATTTATTTATTTATGTATTTACACATGCAGAACTGGAGTACAGGCCAGAGGTGTGGGGGTTGGGGGGGTGCGGGGGCGGGGTGAGAGGATTCACCAGAGACAGTGGGGAGCAGAACAGGCTGATTGGCGAAGTACACTGCTGACATGTGGATCACCTGGGGGCCGGGGATCGAGCTCTCACTGAAAAGGCTGCGGCCAGCTTTCAGTGTTGTGTCCTAATCCATTGCACCACCAGGGAGGTCCTCTTAAGTTTCTATTTTACTCCATATTAATTTGTTTTAATTTTGTGGTTTACCAATGTATTTTTTTTTTCTAGCTAATTTTAAGATACACCCAATCTCTGGCAGTTTTACTATGGGAGTCTGTTTTCTTTTAAATAAAGTATCAGCGTTTAACATAGATTCTTTTTGTACTATATATTGTATACTTGTATATTTCAATTCTGTAAAATTCTCAGCCAACTTTATTGTTTTTGAGAAATGTGAATGCTAATTCTTTTTTCATTTTTTCTTCAAAAGTATTTTGTGGGTTACTTATGACTCAATGTGCAGGGCAATTTGACTCTAGGCATTTGCTTTATTGCATTTCTAAGCTTCTTACCCACTATGTTCTAGAAATGTTTACCCAGTCTATTTTCTAGTCCTAATTCTCTATTCAGCTAAGACCAATCTGTTGTTTATTCTTTAAAGATTTATTTTAAATAGGTGTTTCTTTCATTCTGGAAATTTTATGTTATTCTTTGTAGCTAGCTATCTGCTATTTTTAGCAATCCTTTGCTATTATATCATATTTTTTTTATTTTCTCTTTTGTGCTCTCGAACCTAATAAAACAACTCTATTATTTATCCCTTCTGTATTTTATACTATTGCTTTTTTTTTTCTGCTGAGCCTCAGTCAACATAGCTTATTTTCTTAAAAATTTTGTTTGTGATTTTATTTTCTTTAATTTAGATTTCATGTTTTATAAAGATTATAAGAATTCTGTGGGAATTCTTTGAGACTTAGATTGAGGGTGATTTCCTAAAAACATACATGCATATGTATGTATGTATGTATGTATGTATGTATGTATGTATGTATGTATATGCTTTATTATACCACAAACCTGTTGTGCCATTTGAACCACATAAGTAGTAAGAATGTGCTCCCATAGTCTAGAAAAAGGACAAGACTTTGATAAGAAATTCCTAGGGGAGAAGAGCATCATTTTTGTGGGCATATTAGTCTGGTCATGCTGTTATAATAAAATAGCATGGGTAGTGTGGTTTAAATAACATACATTTATATTTTTAACAGTTCTGGAAGTTGAGAAGTCTAAGATTAAAGTGTTAGCAAATTCAGTTGCTGGTGAAAGTTTTCTTTCTGGCATGTTATTGGTCTCCTCCTTATGCTAGCTCACCTGGTCTTTCTTCAGTTTATGTGCATAGAGAATAAGAAAGGCCTCTGGTGTCTCATAAGGACACTGCTTTTTGCAGATCACTGCACTTATAACCTTAGTTAATCATATTTGCTGTAATATATGACACATTTCCAAATTTTCAAATACAGCTAGAGTAATGGGTAGCATTTTTCAACATATGAACTTTGAAGAGATACAAACATTCAATCCACCAGGACTGGATACATATTTTCCTAGTAAAACCATTGAGTTTATGAGTATTTGGTCTCCCAGTTTTACATAGGGCCCTTTGTTTTGTTTGTTTGTTTATTTTTTAAAGATTTATTTATTTATTTATGCATACAGAACTGGGGTATAGGTCACAGGTGCAGGGGCAGTAGGAGGATTCACTAGAGACAGAGTGGGGAGCAGAACAGGATGACTGCTGAGGAGAAGTGGGTGGGTCAGGAGAGGTCTGATGCCCCATGTGGATCACCTCCAGGGAGGGGATCGAACTCATGCTGAAGTGGCTTTAGTTTCTTAGTGCTGTGCTTTAACCCACTGCGCCACCAGGGAGGGCCCGGGCCTTTTGTTTTGACCCCTTATCTTTTATGGACCTTTGGACAAAGCTGCTGTTCTATGAATTTAACTAAAAGTAATTGAGAAGCTGGTGACCTCAGCACTTGTACCTACCTCTGGATTCATTTGGGCATCTGAGAATTTCCTGAAGTTATTGATAAGATTGGTTATAAATAAATCTTTAATGTCATCTAAACTTGCTTTGTTTCATAGATCCTCTGTTATTTCAAAAAATGCTATTTTGTAGCTGGTTTGTTTATTCTGCAAGCAAACAAGGTCCACCCGTTTGCCTTTATTTTTAATTTGTTTAAACTCCTTTTAGTCTAGAATTATTTCCTTTTTAAATATTTGTTTCTTTTTTTAACTTTTATATCTGTTTTACATCATTGTTCATTTTTATACAATGTATGCTTTCTCTCAGGTGACGTCCCTATAAAATTCCCATCACCAGTTCACTTGTGCACCATCAGCACAGTCCCTTATAGTCTTCCCTCCTCTGATTTGATCCCTTGGCCTCCTCTCCACAGAATATGATTTATAGTTGCCTGTTAATTTTGTTTTAATTTATTGTTTTTTTTTTCCTGATCCCTGTTTGCTCTACTACAGTCCTCCTATAAGTGAAACCATCTGATATTTTTCTTTTTCACTGAGTGCAATCCTTTGCTACTTCATCCATATTGCTGTGAATGACATGAGTTTGTCTTTTCTGCTTGCTGAGTAATATTTATATTGTATATATACCACATCTTCTTAATCCAGTTATCTATTTTTGGGAATTTGTATTGCTTCCCTATCTTCACTTGTAAATAGTGCTGCAATAAACATGTTTTTGTGTCTTTTGGGTAGATTCTTGGGAATGGAATTGCTGGGTGATATGGAAGCTCTACATAGCTTTCCATAGTGATTGGACAAGGTCATTCACACCTGAAGTGTAGGAATGTAGGAGCGTTCCTTTTTCACTACAGATTCATCAATATTTGCTTTCTCCTGTTTTTTTTTTTTTTTTAATATGAACCATTTTCATTGGTGTAAAGTGATATTTCATTGTGGTTTTAATTTTCATTTAGTAATGTTGAACATTTTTTCATATATCTGTTGGTCACTGCATGTCATCTTTGGAGAAGTGTCTTTTTAGCTCTTCCATCCATTTTTTGATTGGATTGTTTACTACTTGTTGAGACAATGTGAGCTCTCTGTAGATCTTTATGATAAGTCCGTTTTCAGTAGTATTGTGTACAGAAGTTTTCTCCTAATTTGTAGGGTGCCTCTTTGTTTGGTTAATGTCTCTTTTGATCAACAGAAGCTCTTTAATTTGATGCAGTCCGAGCCATTCATCTTTTCCTTTACTTTCTTTGCTTTGGGGGCTGTGTTTTTAAAGATGTATCTGAGATGTATGTGATGTAGTGCTTTGCTTTTACTTTCTTCTATATAGTTTATGATTTCAGGCCTTATACATCTAAGTCTGTTATACATTTGAATTGGTTTTTGTGTATGGTGTGAAGTAGTAATCTAGTTTTATTCTTTTGCATGTAGCAGCCCAGTTTTCCCAGCACCATTTGTGGAACAAACTGTATTTGTTTGATGACATTTTCTTTGCTTCTTTTTCAAATATAGTTGTCTATAAAAATAAGGGTTTATTTCTGAAGTTTTGATTGAATCCATTGGTCTTTGTGTCTGTTTTTGTTCTAGCACCATGCAGTTAATTATTATAAGTTTGTAGTATAGTTTAAAGTCTGGGAGTGGGATACTGCCATTCTCCTCCTTTTTAGTCAGGAGAGCTTTGGCTATTTGAGGTTTTTTGTGGTTACATATGAATTTCATTGTATTTGTTCTATTATTTTTTTGATGAATGTCATTAAATTTTGTATTGGAATAACATTGACTCCCAAAATTGCTCTCCAGAAAATTGCTCGCCATAGGATGGCCATTTTGATAATGTTAATTCTTCTAATCCATGAGCAGGAGATGTACTATTTTTTGTGTCTTCTTATATGTCTTTTAACATTTTTTTTTTGGATTTTTTTTTTTTTCCTTCTTTTCCTTTTTTTTTTTGGTTTTTTTCCAGGTTTTTTGTTTTTTTTTTTAATTTCAGTTATAAAGGGGATGGTTTTCTTGATTGCTTTTTCAGATTGACTGTATATAGGAAGGCTACTGATTTTTGTGTGTTGATTGTATATCCTTCTACTTTACTAAACTGGTTGATTATTTTGATTAGTTTTTCTGTGGAGTTTTTAGGATTCTCTATGTATATTATCATACCATCTGTAAATAGTGATAGTTTCACTTCTTCTTTCCTTATTTGGATTTCTTGTATGTATTTCTCTTGTCTTACTGCTCTGGCTAGAACTTCCAGTATTATATTGGTAAGCAGTAACAAAAAGTGGTAAACATGGACACACTTATCTTGTTCCAGATGTTAAGGGAAAAGCTTTAGCTTTTCACTGTTGAGAATATTACTGTCTATGTGTTTGTTGTATATGGCCTTTAGTATGTTAAGGCATGTTCCTTCTACACTGAAAAATTCAAAGGCATCCATCATAAGTGGATGTTGAACTCTGTTATATGCTTTCTCAGCATCTATTGGTATAATTGTATGATTTTCATTTTTCCTTTTGTTCATGTGTTGGATTATATTAATTGATTTTCAGATGTTGAACCATCCTTGTGCCCCTGAATCAATCCCTTTTGGTCATGGTTAATTATCTTTTTAATGCATTGGTGGATTCTATTGGCTAGGATTGGATTGAGGATTTCTGCATCTGTGTTCATTAGAGAGATTAGCCTGAGACTGCCTTTATGTTGACCTTGCCCATGTTTGGTATTAGTGTAATGTTGGCTTCATAAAATATAATCGGTAGTATTCCTTTTACCACCTATTAATGATTGCTATCTTTACATTTTCAGACCATGTTTGCCAATTTGTGATTTTTTAATTGTATTATTTTCTTTATACGTTTTAGATGAAAATTTTGTGAAAAGAATTTTCCCCCCAAATTAAGATTATTTAAATGTCTATGAACTTAAATTTACACAGAAGGGATGATCTGTTTAATCCTTTCTCTGTAATTAACAATGGTCATAGTAAATGGTTGGTACCTTCACTAGCTCTACCACCAAACAATTTGTTTTAGGTTTGTGTCTTTTATAGTGTGCTATTTCCAGATATTTTCATAAGAGGGAGTGTCAGTAGAAAATAATCAAGAGTACTAATGAAATCAAATCACTTAATTCTGAATTAACACTTTTGGGATTTATAAAAATATGTTGAACATGACATTTGTTTTTAAGATACAAGCAAATGCCTTCATAGTTACACAAGAACAGTTCTAATTTGATGAGCACTGAAATTACATTTCCCAGTCTTTTAAATGCTGCAATTGTCTCTAGTGATACTATTTTTTTTTCAAGTTCCTCTTTATAAGGTCAATGTGAGTCTGCATTTTAATAATGATTTTCCTAACTTTATTATTATTTTTAATATTTCACCCCCTCCATCTCCTGTCTTCATGCATAGAATTTTATGGAGATAAATAGCAAGCTGTCTATTCTTAATCTCCTTTATTCAGCAAGGAATTAATATTGGTAATAAAGCATTCAAATAGTGATTTGTTTTTCAAGTCATGCTAATAAGAATTAACAAGTAAGAAAAAGAGAATTAAAGCTCACAGAGGTGAATTTTTTGTCTCCCCCCAAAAAATAATGATGGAACATTAAACAAACTTAGAATGAATATTTTGTGAAGACATTCATTAATACACCTATTTCTCTTCCTGACCTTGTATTTTATCAATATCTCATTAAATAAAGAAAGTGGAAGAATCAACATAGTACATAAAGCTTATTTAAAAGCTAAATGGGTTATATGAAATAGCAATTATAAAAATCATCACAAACAAATCAATAAAGATTTAATTAATTAGGTGCTATTCAAGGGAAGACCCTGCATTAACGTGTTTAACAACCAGGAAGTACACATTCTGATCACATAAGAAATATATAATTAATGTGAGTAACCTAATAGAAAGCTAAATAGAATCTATGAATGAGAATTAGGAACAGATTCATGATTTTAGGTACCAAGAATAAGGTCTCATAAATTAACACAGATAGCTAAGTTTAGTATATGTGCTGCCCAAAGCAAGCATGGATAGCTAAGTTTAAAATAAAGAAGTCAGCTAGTTCTTCCAAAGGCAACCTGTAGCTTAAAAGTCAAAATTCAAATTTTTCTTCAAAATAAAAATATTTAACCCATAGCTAGAAAAAAAAAATGTGGGGGTACAACGGCAAAAAAAAAAAATCCTTTACCCTTCTGGGTTCTTTTTTGGTTTGAATGTGAGTGAAACATCAGGTGAACTAGCGAAAGAAAATTCAGTTTAATCACTGATTGGGGAATTTACATGGTTGTAAATTGTAAAGACAAATTAGATGGGCTAGGGGTATTTATCCTGTGTTTTAGGACCTAAGGCACCAACCTAGGTGTGGGGGAGGTGGGATATTCACATGACAAGCAAGAAGGGGTTACTTCAACTTCACTGTTAAAGTTGAAAATTTCAGATAGAGAAATTATGTTCACTGTTAAATCTACACCTGATAAATCTAGCTCCGAACCACATTATTCTAGGTCATAGAAGGAGTGAGCATCGGTGACTGCTTTTTTTACTAAGAAAAGAGCAAAGGACTGAGCAACTGAGGCCGTCACTGATTTCAGCTTAAAACTATCTGTATTCTGATTATTATGGCTTTATATTATAGCTTGAAGTCTGGGATCATGATGTTTCCAGTCTCTTTCAATTTAGTCAGGAGAGTTTTGGCTATTTCATTCATAACAGGAGAGTAAGGGGTAGGGCATAGGGCATGGGGAAGGAAAGAGAGAGAAACAATGTAATAAAGTAAAAATAAAAACAATGAACTGGAAAGGGGAATGGGATCGGAACCAGTGGGAAGAGTACACTGAACTATGGGATGGCACATGGGTGAACTGGTGCTGGGAAGTCCGTGGGGAATACAACTGAGATGAAAAAATGCACAAAATGAAGAATGATGTAACAAATAAAATAATAATAATAATAAACAATCTGCATTCTTTCACTAATGACTACAGACCTCCAGAGACCCACAGGACCTCTTATGCAAAGATGAGAAGAAAAATAAATAAATAAACAAACTCGGCAAAACAAAACAAAAATAAACAGGCAACTATAAATCAGAGACCTTCTGCAGGGGTAAGGGGAAGGAGAGGGATGAAAATGAGGGTGAGAAGAGCATAGGGACGATGGTGATGTGCATGGGGGTGGGAGTTCTATGAGGACTGCACTTGAGAGAAGAAAGCAAACATTGTACAACAATGAACAATGATGTAAAAAATAATTTGAAAAAATGGTGCAAAGAACCTTTGGGCATATAGAGAAAAATCTGTGAACATTCTAGATTGATCAGCACCACAATATATACATAAACTAATTTCCAGTTACAGGTACTTTATTGAAAGGTTTCTTGTGCATTCACATAAGAGAAAGATGTAAAAAATTAAATGTAAAACATGCTTATATTTTTTAATAGCTTGCAGCACAAAATTTATTTATAAAGGCAATAGCCACTCATTGGACAATGTCCTATAGTAGATTGACTTGATCAATTTTTTAAAATTGAAATGTAATTATTTTCTTACATTGCTGTTCACTTTTGAACAGTATTTGCTTTCTTGCCTCATGTATAGTCCTTATAGTTTTCTAATCACCATACCATCCCATGGATGCCCTGTTTTGATTCCTCTCCATCTCCTTCCCCTGCTGTATGACTTAGATCTATGGTCAGCTTATAAATTTTGTGTTTTTCCTGACCTTTTTTTCCCTTAATATTCTACATAAAGCAAAAACATGATAATATATATTTTCCTTCTGATTTCACTTAGCATAATCCTTTCTAGTGCATCCAGATCACCACAGTTGGCATGATATCTTTTTTATCATTCAGTAGTATTCCATCATGTATATATACCACATCATCTTGATCCATCCATCTTTTTTAGGGCATTAGGTTGTTTCCATATTTCTGCTATTGTAAATAGCACTGCAATAAAGGTAGGAGTACAGGTTTTTAGTATTAGTTGGGTAGATTTCTAGGAGTCAAATTGCTAGATTATATGCTAGATCCATTTTTAGAATTTTGAGGAACCTTCACACAGCGGGAGCAGTTTGTATTCCCAGCAGCAGTGTAAAAGTGTTCCTTTTTCTACACATCCTTGCTGGCACTTGCTTCCAGTTTTCAGTGTGGACCTTTGTCACAGCTGTGAGGTGGTATCTCACTTTGGTTTGGTTTCCATTTCCCTAATAATAAGTTATATCGAACATTTTTTTATATGCCTGTTCCTGTTGGACATCTGTATTACTTTATTAAGAAGTATCTGTTTAATTATTCTGCCCATTTTTGATTGGGTTAAAATGTGTTTATTGTTAGATACTAGTAATACAGTGTGTCATGTGACCAAACCAGGCAACATAGCCACTGACCGGGTTTCATAGATGCTGCTATGAATCAATAGTAAAGAAAATCAAAGATATAGAATCAATAAGTAAAGAAAAACAATTTAATAATTATGACATCCATTCATTCATTCATTCAGTCACTCTCCAGCCTTATGCCACATACAGTTTTAAGTGCTAAAAACACACAAAAATAATGATTTAAGGACTTTTAATTTAAGAAGCTTGCAGTCTCATTTGTAAATTGTGCATAAAAACAGTCAACAATAACCCATTATGAAAATCATTATCATCAAAATATATATTCTGTGACTTGAAATGAATGGGGAGCTTTTTGTGTGTGTAAACTGGAAAGAGCTACTGCAAAGAGGTGGTGACCTTATGTTTGGATATAGAATAGTAGTTGACCAACTGGAGACATAGCAGTTTAATATTGGAGAATCTACTCATTTGTAAGAACAGTAAATTATAAAACAGCAAGTTGTGTTCACAGGTAATACATAGCTCCCTGTGATTAAGCTAGATGCTATGTGAGAGAGAAAGGCAGTGGACAAGACTCCTAGAAATGCTGAGTGAAGACAGGTAATAATGGAAACCATGATAAATACCTTGGACTAGTAAATTCCAGTGTTTCTAGGTATTTAAATATAGGAAAAGCCTTGATGTAATTTTCTGTAGTTCCAGATCTGCAGTTTGTAGGGCTAAAATAAAGGGGGAGAGAAGTTGTAGCAAGAAAATTGATTTTGAAAGGTATTGTCTGAGATGATAAAGCAGTGAAGGAAATAGAAGATTGGTAGTAAAAATGCTCTGAAAGATGACAATTTTAGGAATTATTAGAACATATAATCATACCAAAGGAAGTATTTGAGCATTATGGATTACAGAGAGAAATAATGAAGAATGATCCTGATGTAGAACTGATACCGAAATTTCAGGTTTCCAAGCCTCGTCTCCCAGCCAGAAATGGATCCAGGCTGCAGTGGCAGCGCTGAGTCCCGGCCACTAGACCACAGCAGTTTGGTGTCTCATGAAGCCAAAGCAGGAACTTCGCTGATGCTCAGACAAGCAAGTGGGGAAAAAGGCAAATTAGTTCAGAGAAAGAAAAAGTGTATTAAAGAGAAAAGGAACAGACATAAAGTGGGACTCCCAAGCTGGTGAACCAGTCCAGGGAGGGGCAAGGGAGTCTTAAGTGGAGTGGTACCTCAGGGAATATAGACCTTCTTCCTCCCCTAATTCTTCTAAAGCTCCACCAGTGTCTTTGTAATTGGTCTCACTCACTGCCTTAATGTCTCTTTGCCCACAGCTAAGTCTTGTGTCCAGCCCTCATCTTTTCTTTATTGTCTTTGTTCCAGAATGACCAGTTGCCCCTAGACCTGAGGGTGTTTGATTAATGCCCTTTGGAATTTGTTGCCTTAACTCTGGAGCCTCCCTACACAGTGAGGTCCCTCCCTACACTGGCCTGGAAGCTGCCTAATTATTCCTAACTTGTTCTAGGATTCAGGATTGGGCAGATTTAAGGGACTCAAGGGGACTAGATGGAGAAACATGATTTAGGGTAAAGTTCCCTAAGCCTGGATTCGAGCAAGTTGAAATTCAGGGAGCTAAGAATACACAGGAAGGACAATGACAGGTAGGGGCCTAGGGATATTCTCCCTAAAAACAAATAATTTTAGAAAGGAAACATTAAGCTATCCATTTGGGATTCAATTCAGCTTGGTGGACTTTAATTAAAGCAAATAATTTTCTGCCTATAAAAAATAAGGCAAAGCATAATGAATATGGAACAGATGGTGTTCATCTGAAGCATCAAGAAGCTCAAAGGACATTTTGATGAACATTTACACAATCTAGATTTGAGAAAAATATTATTCTTGCATTTCCTCTTTAGATCTATATTGTAAGGTTAGACCCAGGGTTATTTTTCATTTTGATTGATAGAGATTTAATGGAAGGTGTATGAATTTTGTTAAAAATTTAGAGATAGATAGAATGCTGTTATAATGAGCTTTGTGGATTTAGGGATTTTAAATATTGTTAAAAGCAACCTTCATAAAACAGAATATAGAATTATTTAGCAACCTCCCCCCCCCCCCGCCTCAGTGGTGCAGTAGGTTAAAGCATAACACTAAGAAGCTAAAGCCACTTCAGCATGAGTTCAATCCCTGATCCCCACCCGCTCCGGAGCTGACCCACATGGCACGGCAGACCTCTCCTGACCCGCCCGCTGCTCCCCTCAGCAATGTACTTCGTTGATCTGCCTATTCTGCTCCCTGCTCTGTCTTTGGTGAATCCTCTCACTGCCCCTGCACCTCTGGCCTGTACCCCAGTTCTGTATGCATAAATAATCTTAAAAAAAAAAGAATATAGAATTATTTAAGTTGTTTTTCACAATTTGATAAGTCAGCTATCATTCACTTCCTGATAGTATTTCACAAGCAAGGATGTTTTCCTCTATTATTTCAGATTTTTTTTTCTCACAAATACTTCAGCATTATATATGTTTTTTGTAATTTACTTTCAGTTTCTGAAGGTTCAGAGAAATCAAGTAACTTGTTGAGAATATATGGGCAGTATGCCAGAATTTGAACATTAGTGTTGTATGAGTCTCATTCATTCTTCCACAAGTGATATAATGCTGAATGACTCAGATATTACTGCCATACAATTTTTATTTAAATAAAAAATGTGAACCAGTATCTCTAAATTATAGTGCTATAATCGGTATTACCTCAAAAAAGAATTAAAGTTTATTTTGAGATCTCAGTTACTTCAGTTTATCTTCCCCTTTCTTGTTTTCTCTTTTTTTCACTTTCTTTTCTAAAGTATCCACCCAAGTAAAAATTGTTGTTATTGTTCTATATTCCATTAACTCTGTGGTTTAATACTTTGTTAAATTTCACTTTGGGGCATTCTGTACAGATACTATATATTGTCAGGTCAAACTGTTCCCCATAAACTTTCAGTAGATGACTGTAAGTGACTTAAAACTATCAAAAGTGCTGAATCAAAAATTTGTTAAAAACTAGTACACATAATCCTGTGGATAAATGACAGTGATACCTGAGTCATTCAACATTAAGTCAGTTTTTATTTAAATCAATGAAAGTTGAACACAAGAAAAGACTTTTTTACATGTGTAATAGGGAAAATATTCCCAAGATGCACCACTAACAGAACTTGATTTATGTGTTTGTAACTTTGTACAGAAACATGTATTTATGACACTACTAACTAGAAGAGTCTTAAATCTAAAGCATAAAGTGTGGTTTGACTACTAGCATCTGGAAAGAATCAATCCTCTTGCCTATAATGCTTCTAAGCGACCACAAATTGGACCAATGCAAGGATAGTTCATGGGAAATTAAAGCCAGTCTTTATATTTCCACAGTTTTAGTCTACTATAAAACTAAAACACTGACAGTTTATATATTCAGTCATTATTTATTAAATACAAATTTCATGTAATATCAGATAATCACAGCTTGCTTTCTGTGACCAAATGGGCTTTTTCAGAAGGTTCAATTTAAGACTTTCTTTGTAATGCATGATTAGAATTTGCCTCCATAGCCCAGCATAATTATTTTGTGAAATATAAACACTAAAATCATAGTAGCGTTATTATAAAGCTTTGAATTTGCTAACATAGTTCAGAGAGTTCTGAATTTTTAAAATCCTTATTCAGTCATTATTAAAGGATAACTTCAACTTACCCTTATTTACAATATAATGCTATCATCATTTACATTTTATCAGATAAAATTAAATGTAAGTGTATATATACTTTACACAGATTACCTCTTAGCATTTTTGAAGGTAAATTTCAATCTTTGCCACCTAAAAGGAAGAGAGGAAAATGCAAACTTCCTTATGCCATTTTAAAATAAAGCTCTTTTGAATATTTTGATTTCTAAAAACTTCCTTTTTATTTAAATAAAAGAAGGTCTTTATAAAAAGATAAAATCAGAGACAAGCCAGAAGGAAGTGACATAAATCATCCTCTATCATCTAGGAAAGATTCTTTCATATAAAGAGTATATTTATAAAAATATTTTCCATATAATATCATCAAATGTTAATAGAGGTTATTGGGACTTTTACCTTAAGAAATATAGGCATATCATTCAATCATTTTTTTTTGGTAGGGTGTTGGCAGAACATGTTCAATCATAAAGGAGAAACTAATTGATTTTAGTTGTGTGTCAGTTTTTAAATTTTCACCAGCAGAATAAGCAAGATTTTTATGGTTGGTTTAAACATTTTATATACTGAATAATGAGTCATATTTTCTGAACTTTTTAACTACAGATAATAGTGTCATCTTATAAATGCAGCATAGTTTTTCTTTTTCTTTTTTGTTTTAATACTTATTTATTCATGCATACAGAACTGGGGTATGGGCCAGAGGTGCAGGGGCGGTGCAAGGATTCACCAGAGACAGATTGGAAAGCAGAACAGGCTGACTTACAACACACTGAAGGTAGCAGAGGGCTGGTCAGGAGAGATCTGCCATGCCTTATGGATCACCTCTGGATTGGGGATCAAACTCATGCTGAATGGTTTTAGCTTCTTAGTGCTGTGCTTTAGTCTGCTACACCACCAGGGAGGGCCCAGTTTTTCTTTTTTAGTGGTGCAAACCTAGGGCCAAAAGAGAACAATAAAAATTAATTAGTTGAATACCTCACTAGCCTCACTAGATCTGAAGTCATAAGCTTTCATCCTTTGGACTTAAGTGAGCAAATAAATTTGTAAAAACAGCCAGAATGGAAAGTGTGAAGATTGAAAATGCAGTGGGTACATTTCTTTATTAGCTATACTTCCATGAAAATATCCTCTGTCATATTTTACCCACCACCCAATTAAAGCAGCATTGTTACTGGTTAGATCAGTGTCCAGTGTTTTTCACTGGGTTTGGTTCCTTCAGTCTGGCAGAAGTATCCCCTGCTTATGATTTCAATGTATCCATAATTCCTTTAGCATCTATAATGCAGAGACCTAATACTTTATTAAAATTCAGATGCTTTTTTCTAAAATCTGACACCCCTATTGTGGGAGAGAATGGATACACCTAACATTGATGCTGATAAAAAAAGAAATCTGACATTTGTTTATTGTCGTGGTGCACAGGAGCAGGGATCATTTCCAGGATTTTAATTTATGGTACATGCTGTGGTGCATACTTTCCCTCCATTATCACAATCAGTTATCCCAACAATTCTGTGGAAATAAGGGATTTCTAAGACTGTGATTAGCTAGTACCATGCCAAAATTTAAGCCAAAGTCAACAGTACAACTCCAAACTTCCTACCTTATTGCTTTATTCCCCCACACCCCCAGTGGGGAAAACTAGGAAGTTTCCTCTATGTGGATGGATTATAAAGATGTAATGGTGTAGTTTATTTTTCTTCATTTATATAAATAATAGTCCACATTTTTGTAGGGATTCTAAGTAAAGTTGAAAAATCATCTCTTCTGTATGTTAGCACTTATGTAGATGAGAGGCCTCTCAGAATTGTGATTTGTGAAATTTTCAAAAATGTCTGGGTAAAGATTGTGTACATCAAACAGCTGCAACATGCAGAAGAGGAACGCACTTTTTTTTTTGCCAAAAGAGTTTTTTTCTCTAGGTTATAATAGTTCATGATATTTTCTTGAGGACAGGAGGTAAAAGCCCTCTCCCTTTAAAATTGCATTTGTCTGTATTTTAATTTTAAGATGATTTATTTATTTTTACATACAAGAACTGGGATGTAGGCCAGAGATGTGGAGGTAGGGGAGTGAGTATTCACCGGAGACAGTGGGGGACAGAAGAGGTAATCCACTGAAGTACCCTGCTGAGGGGAGCAGCAGGAGAGACATCAGAGGTCCGCTATGCCATGTGGATCAGCTCCCTAACTGGGGGTTGAACTCAGGTTGGTGTTCAACTGCTACTGGATGGTGATAGCTTTATAGCACTGTGTCTTTAACCCCTGCTCCAGGAGGGAGGTCCTATATTTTAAGTTTTGTTTACGGTGTTTTAAACTGGAATCAAAAACCAGTCCAATTGTTACCACTTAAGGGAACTAGAACAAGTTAGTGTCTCAGAATTTCAGGTTCCTCCTCAGTAATGTAAAGGAATGAAGTATGCTTCACATGTTATTATGAAGTTCCAACATACCTGCATTTTCCTGCTCCTGGTAACCACTCAGTGCATTTCCATTTCCTGTCTTATGATCCTCATACTGTTACAGCATCTGGTCCTGAGATTTCTCAATGTGAGGCTGCAGACAGCTATTCCATAATGCAGACAATATGAAATTTGGAAACACCACCTTTCTAATGCGCCAACCACATCTGTGGCATGAGCCCTTTATTGCCTTGGCTAAGTGCTTGATTGAATAGTGAGCCAGTTTGTTTCAGGGAATAGCTTTCAATTGTTTTTCATGTATATACTTTTTATTTTACAGAGAAAAACAATATGTGACCTTAAGCAAGTTCTGAACTTCACTACACCTCAGTTTCCATATCTGAGAAATAGAATGACCACATCTACCTCAAAAGGTTGCCATGTGACATAATGGATAAAATGTTTTACATGCCTGAGTAATACGAACTTTTTTTCCTTTTTCTTTTTGAGGCACTTCACAACTTTTAGGGGCTTGCATTTATTCAAAGCAACTCAATAACTCAGTGGTCTAAAAAATGAATTCTGAAGGTTATAAACCTCAGATTGAACCTGGTTTATGGTGACTGGATAACGTCTCTGGTAACTGTTTTCCTCATTTTGAAATTCAAATAGTAGTACCTCAAGTTGTAAGTTTGAAGATTTTTCTAAACTTATATAAATTAGAAAAGAAATATATAAAATGCCTGTCATATTATAGTATAAAATTATAAATTTGGGGGAGAGTCAAGTTGCAGATAGCAAAGGACCCTCTTGGGAAATGGGATAAATAAAACATTTAACAAGGCAAAATCATCAGAATATGGAAAGTGATGTTACATGTGTACAGATTTAGTATACTTAAGTTTCAACAAAATATTCAAGTAACTGCTAGCTACTCAGCACTATACTAAACTACAGAGATAGAATAAAAGTGAATTCCTGATTATACGCACATACTTTTATTTCTTGCTCAAAATGAGTTTCATGCACATGAAATAAAATAATATGCTTTGAATGTTGATTATTCAACTTTTAAATGAAACTCCATCTAAATGTTTTATGTATTTTTTAGTTATATATTAATCATAGTGAACTATACCTTGTTTTCATACTTAATAGGTGAGAAAATAGTCTGAATGGATAAATAACTTGTCTAGGATTACACTGCAACGAATAAACAGAATCTAAATCTTGAATTCCTAATTTTTATTTTTTATCAGCATGTAAACACTAAGTGCATGATTTTCTTTCCTGAGTTTTACCACTTTCCTTGAATGACAAATTTGCCTTACATAGAGTTCATGTTATTTAATTGCTTTAGTGGACAATTTTGACTGTATGCTTTCATTTAGTTATCTCACATCCTTATTTAGAATACCGTTTACATATAAAGGCATGAATAATATGCAAACTTATGATACATTGTTAATAACTTTAAGATTATGATACATCTATAAAGAGATAATAAAGGATGTGACATGCTAAACAAAAGGCTAGTGCAATATATTTTGGAAAAGTAGTTTATGTGGTGGAGGACTATAGATGCCTATTGGTGAGTGTGGTGTGCTAACCTTCATCTGAAAAGCAGTAACCTTATACCTCTGAATGACTTACAATATTACAATATGACTATTGTAATGTTTATTATGTATACTGAATATAATTGATTGAATCTTTGGTCTCACTGAAAGGAAGAGCTGACAGTGGTAATGCAGGGCACTTTTGCAGTTTAGGACTGTTTTCAAAGTCACTAGCTGTATAGGTTGTGACAGAACAATAAAAGAGTGAAACAGCATTGAAGACTTAAGATATGGGAAGTAAATTACCTGTCAGTGTCTGAAAGCTTATGTTTTCTATTTGCATTAACCAAGAAAAGTATATATGAGGTGACTCTTCTACTGACTGACCAACGCTTTCTGGAGTAGTGATAAGTGTACAATTCTGGGAATAGATTAACACAGAGCTTTAGAGCCTACAGCACCCATCCTGTGCTTAGGATGGGGCTTAGCAAACTAGAGTTCAGGGGTCAATCTCACCAACTGTTTTTATTTACTTATTTTTTAAATCAAGGTAACATTGGTTTGTAATATAAGTCATTCAGAGGTATAAGGTTACTGCTTTTCAGATGAAGGTTAGCACACCACACTCACCAATAGGCATCTATAGTCCTCCACCGAAGTGTATTGTGTCCCTTCTCCTTTCCCTCTAGACTGCCTCTCTCCCTTTGCTAGACTCAGATTTACATTCTGACTTCTAGAATTGTTTTTGGTTGGTTTAATCTGACTTGCTTTGTTTCTCCATATTCCACAGATGAATGAGACCATCTGGTATTTGTTCTTCTTTTGCTTAGCCTAGTCCCCTCCGATTCTGTGTTTTCAAAAATGTCAGGAGTCCTTCTTTTTTGTAGTTCCATAGAATTTCATTTTATTGGACACACTCATGTCTTGTTTAGGGCTGTCCATGGCTGCTTTCATGATATAGTGGCAGAGTTGAGTTTACTACAGTGATTGTGTGGCTCATGAAGCTTAAAGCATTTACTGTCTGACTGTTTAGAGAAAAAAGAATTCATGACACTTGACATAATTTTTCTAAATTCTGAGGTGTTCAGGCAAGGTAGACCAAATGAACTATTAAACAACTACTGAAAAGCCATGCAATTATTTTTTTTTAAATAAAAGTTTGATTATGTGGTTGCTATAGCATCCCTTTTTAGAACTCCTTTATTTGGAGAAAGTAATTATTTCACTAGGGTTTCCCAACATTGTTCTTCTGTAACTTGTGAAATAAGAAGTTTTTAATGTACATGTATGCACTTTCAACGAATCTTTTAAAATTCGTTTAAAAGAATTCTGAGTGCTCATACTAAGGATACTAAAAATGCAAGTTGAGTTTGCTATATCCCAGTATTCTTGAAGTATAGTTTAAATCCTTAACATCAAAGCAGGTACAATGAAAAAAATGTAGGGGGGGGGGAGGGGAGAATGCACCGATCTGTTGTATTTTTTTTTTAAGTTTAGCTTCTTATAGGTATAACATAGTTGATTTCTCTTTATTATCCAATCCATCATTGCTGCTGCCATTTAAGAATTTAGTCTTTTTAGACTTGACATGTTTACTGATATGCTAGAGCTTAAATCTACTATTTTGCTACTTGCTTTTTATTTTGGCACGTTGTTCTTTGTTCCCTTTCCCCCTCTACCCTGTGGTTTTTAATTTTTAAAATTTATTTATGCATATAAGAACTGGGGCGCAGGCCAGAGGTACAGAGGGGGTGAGAGGATTTACCAGAGACAGAGTGTGGAGCAGAACAAGCAGATCTACATAAATACACTGCTGAGGGGAGCGCAGCTGGCAAAACAAGAGAGGTCTGCTGTACAAGGGATCTAACGCATGCCCCTGGTGATGGAAATGATGCTTCAGTGGCTGGTGACAGCTTGATAGAGTTGAGACTTTAACCCTGCATATTAAGGAGACCCTAATCCCCCTGCCATTGTTTTAGATAGATTTTGATCACCAGTTGAGTCAGTGTGGCTTTCTTCTTAGTTTGTTAGCTCTATTAATTAATAAATACCATTACATTTTGAAAAATTCTGGTTACTATTTCTTCAAATTAATTTTCTTCCATCTCCCACTTTGTAGGACTCCATTTGCAAGCATGTCAGAGTGCTTAATATCATTCAGCATACCATGGATGCTTTTCAATTTTTAGTCCTTTTAAATCTGTTTCATTTTAAACAGTTTCCACTACAGTTTCTTCAAACTCATTGTTTGCTTTCTTCTGCAGCATCTTAACCTATGGTCATGCTTATCCCAGGGCATTTTCTCTTCAGGTATCTCTCTATATTTTTATCTTTCTGTATTCTATTTCTTTCCTTGTCTTCTTCATGTTTCACTCTATTATTAAATATATGAAACTTGTTTTTGTGTCAGCTTTTCAAACATTCTTATCTGCTAATTCTATCATTTCTGTAACTTTTGACTACTGAGCTATTAATATTTTATTCTTTACATATCCAGTATTTTTGAGGGGGAGTGGGATGGAGTGATATGTATTGTATACTTAGTAATGTAGTTTGTGGTATTTAAATTATGGAATTTTCTGGCACACTATTAAAGCACACTATTAAATTGTATGAAATCCATTTAATACATGAATTTGAATTTGCTTTTTTTTTTAAAGATTTATTTATTCATACAGAACTGGGGCACAGGCCAGAGATGCGGAGGGTGAGAGGATTCACCAGGGACAGAGTGGGGAGCAGAACAGGCAGATGGACAAAGTACTCTTCTGAGGCGAGCAGCAGGTGGGTCAGGAGAGGTCTGCCACGCCATGTGGATCTCCTCCCGGGCAGGCGGGGATTGAACTCATGTGGAAGTGGCGTAAGCTTCTTCCTGCAGTGCTTTAACCCGCTGCGCCACCAGGGAGGGCCCGAATTTGCCTTGAATTATTTAAGGAAAGTCAAGCCTATGTCTAGTGTCAATTAGCATAAATTCATCTGGACAACTCAGGCAGTAACCTTCTGAGTCTTTGACCTGATGCCCAAATAATGAGTCTTCTTTACTTGGGCTGTAGGAAATGGAAAATATTTCCAGCTCTATGTGAATACTGGAAATTGTTCAGATTATTACATTCCATTGATTCTTTTCCCAGTCTCATGGAGCCTCAATTTATACATGCCTAGATTTTTAGACAACCACAGAACTACTGGTGGGGGGAAGTGTTTTTCAGATCTCTGGGTTCCTCTCTTTCTTTCCTTCCCTTTCTCATGTGTGTCTGTGTTCTTCCTCTCTCTGTCTCTTTCCCTCCTCCCTTACCTCTCTCTTCTTCCCTTTCTCCCTCCAGCTCCCCCCAGATGACCAGCACTTCCATCTACCTTGATGTTGCTAAATTTTTTTTTCTGTCTTCTCAGTTCATTGATGAAATTGAATTCCATGTTTCTTTTCTATAAAAGTTGACTCCAAGGAGTAAGTTGTTGTTAGTTGTACAACTCACTTGATTTATCTCCTTCAATTTAGAGATCTATTTACCACCTGACTACAAATAGTTGGTTCATGCAGTCTGTCTGACTTTCTTGTTATTTGTAGTGAGAGGATAATTTCCCTAATGGCTGCTACTCTATGAGGAGAAGTGGAAGTCATAATTATTTTAAACTTTGTGTGATATTTAGGTTTCCAAAGGCACAAACTACTAATCACTTAGAAAAGTTGGGCAAGGAATTACAAGGGATATGCGAATTTTGAGTTGATACTTAAAAAAAAAGTGTAATGGCAGGAATTTGGCCCTCAATATTCATATTTTTTTATCCAACTCTCTTTTTCCATTTCTTTCATTGATTAAGCCTTCCAAAATAATTATATCTTATTCCTAAGAATTGACCATTCTTAAAATATTAGTTTCTTTTGAGATATTTCCTTATTATCTACTCACCTTTCCTTTATAAATTATATGCCTTCACAGGCATAGTTACCTATTTTCCTCTTGTTGAAAGCACACCTATTCACCTGCACCATTGACTACCTCATTAATGATTTTAGGGTCATAGAGAAAAATAATACACTTAGAAACTAGAGTTACTTTCTTCGAATTCTATATTAATGTAGAAACTCAGGGGTTTTCCCCTTATCTATTTTTTTAAAGTTTTATTTATTTATTCATACAGAACTGGGGTATAAGCCAGAGATGCAGGGGCTGTGAGAGGCTTCATCACTTCATCAGTGAGAGTGGGGAGCAGAACATAACAGGCAGATTGAGGAAGTAAACTGCTGAGGGGAGCAGCTGGCGGGTCAGGAGAGGTCTGCTGTGCCATGTGGATCACCTCCAGGTTCCTGAAGCTGCTGTGGCCAGCTTGCAGTGCTGCGTCCTAACCCGTTGTGCCAGCAGGGAGGGCCCTTTTCCCTTATCTTTTAAGAGCTAACTTAACCAACTATAGTAGAAATTTATCACAAAACACAAATTAACAAAACTTAATGGGCCAAAATCAGGTGTTTAATGTGGAGGCAGCAGAATATGTATCAATATGTGATATAGGGAGCCCTAGAAAGTCCTAATAGCCCTAAAAAACAAAAAGCCATTTTATCTCTCATTCAAATTTAGGAAAAGCCAGAAAAAATTACAGTAGAAGTTCAAAGTGTAATAAGCATTATTTTTTTTTTTAAAGATTTATTTATTTATTCATACAGAACTGGGGTATAGGCCAGAGGCTCAGGGACGGTGAGAGGCTTCACCAGAGACAGAGTGTGGAGCAGAACAAGCAGAT
>NW_004567116.1:47062673-47069004 GCF_000260355.1 Condylura cristata | reverse complement strand
TTTTTTTTTTTTCTTTTAGTGTATGAGAGAAAGTCCAGTGACTTCAAAAATTCAGGTACTTTGGACAGTAATTTTTAGGGAGCATATTACTCATTAGTAACAATAAGTATGTCTGGAAATATGTTCACTCTTTCATATCTCCAGAACACCCTAAGAAGTTTGGTCAACAAATTCCTCATTACTCCTGCAGATGTCTGAAAGAGTTAACATGTGTAAAAGATTTAGGGCATTCAGACCAAGTCCTTGGGTTGGTATAAAAAAATTTCCCAATGCAGTGCAGTAGAGTCAGGGTAAGAGTTTAGAACAACACTGTAACAATTCATGTTTCAGCCTTGCTATTGTTATATTGTGTGTTAGTGCATGTGTAGTCGTTTGTGTATATATGAATGTATGTATCTCAAATGTAGGAGAAAATTTTCAGATCAAAGTTGTGTTTTTAAAAATTTATTCACTGTAGGGAAGCATATTAAGTTACTGGAAAGGGGCTCTTTGGTTGGCAGTTGAGGGATTTGGATGTGTACATGATTAATTTTATTAATCTTTACATATAGTCACCCATGTATTCCCTCAAATTTCCATATGCTGTCTCTCACCCTCATGGAATTGATAAAGGCGAAAGAATAATGTTAGAAAGATGGTCTAAGTTCAAATCCCAGCTCTGCTACTTTCCAGCTATGTTGCCTTGAGTAAGTAATTTGATTTATATGATCTTCAGTTTATTTAAAAACAGAAATGATTGTTTTCTTTCTATGAGGACTGCGCCTGAGAAAGAAAGCACACATTGTTAAAAAATGAACAAGGATGTTATACATGCATACATACATATATAGGTGTGTGTTATACATATATAATATCTATAATTTGCATATATGTGTTATATAATATAATTGAGAGAAAAATAGCTAATAGATACTAATACACATTTTATGGGCTATTAAGGTTAAAGAAAGCAAGAAAAAAGTTGCTTGGTGAACTAAGGATGACTAGTAAGTCACATTTTTTGGTGTTTATTTAAAAGTAGTAAGCATAAAGCATGCCAGTATAAAGTGAGCTTATCCTTTGTGTTAGAGCTGGCACGGCACATTTGCTGACAGTGTGTCATCTCTACACTGTGACCAAGCAGTCATTAGCATGATGTCGTGTGTGATAATAGACAGGTCTTTGTTCCTGGACAGTTGATAAAGTTATTTTTCAAAACAGCCTAGAGACAAGTTACTACTTCAAAATTATCACTCTCTTTCCCAGTACTTTATTGAATTCAGAGGTGTGAGTTGATAACTAGAACTCATTTTCATATATTTAGTATCAGGCACAGAAGAAGAAAATGAAGGCATGGAAATTGATTTCACATACTAATGAAATGAGAGGCCTGTTTCCCATTCCATTTCCAAAAGAAAGACTAGGGTTTGCTGTTTGAGGAAGACAGAGTGTTCTGAATAGAGGCCCTTACTGAGTTCAGCAGCATTTAATAGTGTTTTAAACAATTCCAAGTTTTAATGGGAGCTGAATTTAATAAAATGTCACGGTCAGCTTTTATCCATCCACTGCAAATATCTCTACAGAAATGATCTAGAAAGTGTGTATGTGTGTGTGCTTAAATGATAGATGAAATAATGAGTGCCTACACAATGAGCAGTGAGATAACATATACAGCAGTCTTTTGTAGATTAAAAGGCACATTGCAAATAGGAGCATTTATCAGTGTCAATATTATAATAGCTGTAATTAGAATTATTTTATCTCATTTTTCTCCTGTATCTGACTCTTTAGGTATACCTTTGTCTTGATTTAGAAAATCTTGAATTAACACTCCTGTACATTAAGGAGTTTGGAATAATATAACCTGTGTTTTATATAATGCAGTAGTGTTTTTATTGTATTTTGGGGGGGCAATATTGGTTTGCAGTACTATATAGATTACAGAGGTATAGGTTCACACCTCTTCAGATTTGTGGGCCACACCTCACCCAACACCAGTGCACCTGTTGATCACTATGATAGCCTTTTGGAATTCCTTCTCACTTTGTCCTCACCTCCATTCACCCTTTCTGGTAGTTTTAATTCTATAGTCACATTTCTAGGATTTATTTCATACTTTAGTTTTGTCTGTTTCTTTGGTTTCTCTGGTTTTCACAATAAGTGAAATCATTCTGTATTTTTTTTTGTTTGTTTCATTTCACCCAGCATTATCACCTCCAGTTCCATATATGTTGTTGCAAAAAGATTTCATATATATTTTTTAAAATATCTGAGAAGTATTTGATTATGTAGGAATACCACATCTTCTTGACCCACTGATCTATTGGGCCAATAACTTGTCTATTGTACATGGTGCTGCAGTGAAAATAGGAGTGGATGTATCCCTTCAAAATGGTGTTTTTAATGTTCTTTAGAGGTATAGACCTATGAGTGGGATTGCTTGATCTATTTTTAATATTTTGAGTAACCTCCATATTGCTTTTCATAGGGACTGGACCAGACCAGTCCACATTCTCAACACAGTATGTATAAGTTCCTTTTTCTCCATATATTCACCTATGTTTTACATCTGATGTGTCATTGCAGATATGGCATTTGACAATTGGTATGAAGACATGAAGCCTAATACTTTATTTCTGTTCTTCTAAGGAGTCAGTGAGAGATATCTTCCACATTTATTGACTTTAATAAGAAAAAAATGTTCACATTTCCAGAAAATAGCATTTTTCCAATTCAGTTTATTCTGCCAAAACAAAAATGTTTTATGAAAAAAGTACATTTCCTTCTCAAATTTAGGTAAAGTTTCCTTTCATCATTCTTTTCTACCTTTCTCATCTCTTCTCTCCTCTTCTTCTCTTTCATCCCTTCTTTTCCTATCCTTTTGACCTTCCTTCCTTTTTTTTAACCTCTTGATTACAACATTGGTAGTGATGGGTGGTAGGAATATAGTTGAATGGAAGAAGATAAAATTTAAAAGCCATAATTATGATTTGAACTATGATTAAGTCATTAGAGATAGGAAGAGATAGGTTAATTTAAAGAATATCTTAGGTAGACAAAATTGATTTAGTGACAAATATATTTGTGAATGTAAAGGAGAAGAATCATCAAGAATGGAATTCATTTGTGTGTGTGTGTGTGCATCTAGATGAATGATAGCAGTACTGTTTACCAGTGTAAGGCATGCTGGCAACCATGTTAAGAGAAAAATGCTACTGAGTTTGGAATGTTTGATGTGTGAGATATCTTCAAGACTTTCAAATTGGGTTGCTAAACATCTGAAAAAATGCCCATGAAAATCTTACTAGCCTAAAGCAAGTGGTAGAAATAAATTTGGACTAAGTTAAGAATTATTTAGTTGGCTAACTGGTAAGCATAAAGATAACTGTTTTGAGCAGTTTGATTATAGATACATGGAGGGTGACATAGTGATAACTGAGAGGATATTTTTAAAGATGGGACAGTTATTTACATACATATAAATGGCAATGAAAAATAGGTAGCATAGTAGTGAATTCACACTTGTTTTCTGTCTGTGGTCCTCACCCATGTGCTTAAGAATCAACTGCAAAAAATACAACAAGCAAACAGATAAATAAAAAGAAGAAAAAAAAGTGACTGAAAGAAGAAAAAAGAAAGAATTAGCTGCAGACATAGCAAAAAGGCTAACAATGGATTTATTTACAAGGAAAAAAGGAAATGAATAACTCAGGGAAAGAGAAAGAGAGATAAGTTAATTAATGTGCTCTACCAGTTCCACTGACCTGGAACCGTAATAGCACACTGAAAGCTAATGAAGAGCCAAGAGACAAGCCACCAGCCATGAGGCCAAGAGCCCCAAAGCCCAACATGTCCAGTCTTATATCCAAACCAACACGGCTGCTTAACTCCACCCTTGGATCCTACCAGTCTTCCCTTTTGTGAACCTGGGATTTGTAGTTTTGGTGTATGGAATAGGGGTGGAATCCACAAAACCTGTATCTATTTGTAAAGATTGGCTTTACAAATGGGTAACACTTAACCTGCACCTTAAATTTCCCTCAGAAATATTTCCTGTGACTCTCATTGGAAATAAATAAAAAGTAGAATTCTGGGAAATGTAGTTCAGTATAAGTAGACATATTACCACTTCATTGATTTCACACTGTGGCTTATTATTTTTGTCATTTCCATCTTCAGTACATAGAGTCACTGTGTATATGTCATACATGATTTCATACATAAATCCACTTGCTTCATATATATGTGTGTGTATACATACATTTTTCCTTATTTAATCTTAACAGCTACCCTGTGGAATATGTATTTTATTACCTCTATTTTTTTAATTAATATATAGTTTTGTTTTTTTTTTTACATCATTTTGTGCATTTTTCCATCTCAGTTGTAATCCCTGTGGGCTTCCCATTACCAAATCACCTCTGTGCCATCACCAAAATTCAGTGCGTTTCCCTCCTCCCACTGTTTTTAATCCCATTTCCACTCCACCCCCATAAAATGTCTCAGGTATATAGCTTTTCATTATTATTATTATTTTCTCCCCTGGTCCATTGCAATCCTGCTATGAGCGAAACCAACTGGTATTTTTCCTTTTCTTTCTGGCTTATTTCACTAAGCATGATCTTTTCCAGTTCCATCCGTGTTGCTTCAAAAGGCATGTGTTTATTTTATTATTATTATTATTATTGTTGTTATTTTTGGTTGCTGAGTAATATTCCATTGTGTATATGTACCATATCTTTTTAATCCAGGCATCCACTTTTGGGCATTTGGGCTGCTTCCAAGGCTTTCCAATTGTAAATAAAGCAGCAGTAAACAAGGGGGTGCAGGCATCTTTTTGAATCAGTGTTTTTGTGTCTTTGGGGTAGATACCTAGGAGTGGGATTGCTGGGTCATATGGAAGCTCCATGTTTAGCAGTTTGAGGAGTCTCAAACTGGTTGTATGAGTTTGCAAGTTTGCATTCCAGCAGTGCAGCAGCAGTGCAGGAGAGTTCCTTTTTCTCCACATCCTCGCCAACATTTGTTGTTGTAGTTGTTTTAAGGTGTGCCATTCTCACTGGGGTGAGGTGGTATCTCATTGTGGTTTTAATTTGTATCCCCATTATTACCAGTGTTGTTGAACATTTTTGTCATATGCTTGTTAGCCATCTGCATTTCCTCTTTGGAGAAGTGTCTTTTTAGCTTTTCTGCCCATTTTTTGATGGAATGTTTATTTTTGTTGAGTTTCATCAGTTCTTTGTATATCTGTGGTCAATCCTTTATCACTAGTTTTGTGCGAATTTTTTTTTTTTCCCAGTCAGTGGGAAACTGTCTGCTTTTTGTAATGTCTCTTTTGCTGTACAGAAAAAAGCTCTTTAACTTGATGTAGTCCCATCTATTTATCCTTGCCTTCACTATCGTTGCATTGGGTATTACGTCTATTTTTAAACTAGAAAATTTTTCTATAATCCTTGAACTAAAAGACAGCAGAGCTTTAATTGAAATCTACTCTTTGGATCTTCTAATTTAGTGATTTTTAGACTAATGAAATAAAAAAAAAATGAGTGCATTTTATATTATAGGAGAAAGCAAAGATCCTCCTTTGGTTTAATGAAGTCCTACCATCCATCTTTTGTCAGATTGCATCACTTCATTTATTTAGAAAGATTATAAGTGAAACAGACAAGGAATTAGGAAAAAAAACAGACCAGACAAAATATAAATCAGAGATATTCATTAGGAAAGAGGAAGGGAGAGGGATCAAAACCGGGGGTGGGAGGAAGAGAGCACAGGGGACTGTGGTGGCCGTTCATGGGAGTCTTGGTGATGGGAAGTTAATAGGTGTTTCACTTGAGAGGAGAAAGCATACTTGTACATATCTGAACAACCATTATAAAAATGTAAATTAAGTAATAATAAAAACATTCTGTGAATCAGTAAAGCTTTCCAAAGGTAAGGTGAGATTGAAGCACAAAGATATATGCACTATGCACCCGAAACTATGTGTTTAATAGCTGTGCTGCGTTCAGCAATCTTAATATCCTTGTCCAAAAAGCTTCTTGCCTAAGATTTGTAATTTTTGAGAACTATGACTACATTTTAATTATTTCATCCTAAATATACTATGGCAAGGTCCTTTTAAGATTTCATATCATGCCAAGAATCAGATCACCACTTTCCTGGGATTACTGGCAAGTTAATATTTTTGCTGACTACCAATTTATCAAAATTGGAAGTTCTTTAGAAGGACAATAAAGGAACAATACTGATGAGGTATCTCTGTTCCAGACTCTCAATTAAATTATGTCAATAAACCAAATGCTATTAATTTTTGTACAGTATAATTCCATGAAGTATGCATATCATTTTTTTT
>NW_004567116.1:47045779-47056033 GCF_000260355.1 Condylura cristata | reverse complement strand
AGTCTATAGTCCGTTTTCGGTCCTCAATTCCTATGCCGGCTTGGACGCGGTGATCTCGGCGTCTTTACTCTGCCGCCATCTTCCGGAAGTCCCCTGCATATCATTTTTTAATTTTAAGGGAAGTTTTAAAAGATAATTATCTTGCCAGAGTGATGAATTCTACACATAATTAATTTGCATATATTTAGTTTTTGTGTGTATGTATATATGTATGTATAATGTTTCTCATTTGAGTAGGACCTAGAATTATTTTATAAATCTGAATATAATATAGTAAAGTAAAAAATAAACTTAGAAGAAATAATCAGAAATGATACAATATGTGTTTAAAATAGGTGTTGTCAGCTGTTTCATAATATATGTGATATGTATATAAGATCATCTAAATTGTTCAATCATACAGGTATTTTTGCAGCCAGTGAAATATGAGAAAAGATAATCAGGGTATTATATACAATGCCCTAATATTTGAAACTTATTTTTTTTTTCCTGGTGAAACATAATTTTCCTTGGAACTGGAAGCAGAGTTAGTTCCTTTGGTCCTTACAAAAAACTTTTATAATGGAGTATAAAGTGTCCTCATTTTTTTTTCTTAATAAATATAGCAATAAAATTCTTAGAGGTTATTAAAAAATCATGTAACAGATCTAGAAGAACTGATGTCAAATCATAATTCTGCAAAAACAATTCCTTATATTGAAAAAAGGTGGGGTGGAAAAAGGAAAACATTGATATGGTCTAGAGATACTCAGTCCTGTGACCTAGGTTTTTCCAAATACAGAAGACCAGATGAAGAGTAAATTACTCAGTAAATATTTCATAAATACAAACTTTTTCAATCAAATTGTGGTAAGTATGAAATGGAACTCAATTATATATTTTCAGTGTAGGCATTTTGTATATTCAATTGAAAGTAGAGCCATTTTTGTTAGGAACCAAACTAGAGATAACAATACATTGTTTGAATGATTATTCTGTACTAGACTCTGTTAAGTATTCTGTATGTATCATATCATTCAGTTATGTGCTGTCTTGTGGGTGGCTTATAACCAGTATTGATAAGGATCTTGATGGGACCAGTATTGATAAGGATCTTGCTGATCTTATGACCAGTATTGATATGATCTTGTTGGGAGCCTACTACATTTCTACATGAAACAGTGTCAGTGATCAGGGGCCAAGTACTCCAGAAATCCCATATGTTCTCTTACATTGTTGTAGGGAGGTAAGTCCTCAAGGCTCTCCAGTATAGAACTGTGGTGTCTAAGTCATTTCATGACACATATACATTGCATATATGACCAGAGCTATGGAGTTCATCCTTGGAAAAATGCACACAAATGTTTTGCATATAATTTCAAAAGGTTTACAAAGATCCTACAACACATTAATGAACTTCTTCAGGCTAAAAATGTGCTGAACAACTGCTAATTTTTACCTGTATTTTTCCAAGCCTTAAAAAAAATAAAGAACAATCTTTGCTATATATATATTTTAAACAAAATAGCGAAAGATTTTAGAATTACTTTACTTGTTATTTAGAATTTATTTATTTGTACATCTTTTACATCATTATTCATTCTTGTAGAATGTTTGCTTTTCCCACTCAGGTATAGTCCCCATAAAATTCTCACTACCACTTCTCCAGTGCACCATCACCATACCCCTTTGTACTCCTCCTTCTCCTGTTTGGATCTTTCTTCCTCCCCTTTCCCTGCAGAATGTCTTGTATTTACAGTTACCTGTTGATCTTTGTTTTTTATTTATTATTGTTTCCCCCCCAATCCCATATTTGGTTCCCTATATTCTTCTTATAATTGAAACCATCTGATATTTTTTTTTTTCTTAATCTGAGCATAATCCGCTCTAACTGTGGAAAGCTGTGGGGAGGTTCCTGAAACTACTTAAAATGGAGCTACCTGTGATCCAGCAATTCCACTCCTAGGAATCTATTCAAGAACACAGACATGAATTCAAAAGGATACCTGAACCCCTATGTTTATTTGTGAGCATGGAAGAGTTTACAGAATAGTATATACTAGAAATAAGAAGCTTGAAGGGAGAATCATTAGATGTCACCTCCATGATAGTTTTACAAACAATATCCCAGGCTGAGAAATAGTATTTCAAAACAAATATTTTTATTCATAAAAAGAAAATACTGTAGATTTTTGATAACTACAGTGATAAATAGAAATGTGATTTTCTTTCCTACAGCCCACTGCTTTTATCTCTGTACCAGAAGTTAGACCTTTATTAAAGGTCCTGATAATAAATATTTTTGACTTGGTAGAGCAGAATGTCTCTGTTACAACTACTGAATTATGCTACTGTAGCTCAAAAAAAATGTCATCAGTAATAAACAAAACATTTAACAAGTTTATGTTCCAATGAATTTTTATTTACAAAAGTGGGAAGCTAACTATATTAGGTCCACTGATTATAGATTGCCAACACTTGCTCTGTACCATGACGTCTTATAAGCAGTCCAGCTCCGCTTGCTCTGTGGGTAGATCGCTTATCACAAACTGCAGAGGAAGTCTATGAAACCTAAGGGTGGGGGTGGAGGAACACAAATACAGTTTATGATACCTTCTTCACTTTGAACAAGTGATTCTCATTCAAGGAGATGAGATATTAAGCATTTTCTCTTAAGATATTATGCAAACATAATTAGGTTTATATATATATATATATATATACATATATATATATATAGCTTATATATATATTTTTTAAACCTGCTTTAAAAAGCTGTGGCCTGTTCTAGAATCTAAAAAAAATAGGAAATGATTAATAGCTTAGATGCTAAGAAATGGGGTGAATGGCCTAAAAAACTTAAATATCACAATTTATAAAAGTCAGGTTTGAATGTGCTTTGTTGACATTTAGTATTTACCCATGTACAAAACTGTCTCTTGCAAAATGTTATTTTCACTTCTTCAAGTAGGCTCGTTTCAAATTTTCCAGATCTTTGTTTCACATGCAACTTGGTGCAGTAGTTTCCAAAGTAAGCATTAAAATTGTTCCTATTAATCCACATATGGAAAGATAATCCATAGGAAAACAAATGATCTGGCTGAAGTTTCCTTTCGTTTCCCTTAAATTGCAGGAGGTTGCATTTTGTAGCTCTTGCTTCCAGGCACTTTCTAATGCAGTTGGCTGCTTCAATCTAAGTGAGTGCTGGTTAGGATTCTCAGATATTATATACAGATCGTTAGAATTGCTTTATAAAGATTTAAAAGTAATATAATGAAATTTGAGACTTAATATTTCCATTTTGACTTGTGTTACATTTGTAAGATTAGAATATATATTTCCAAATATTTAGACTCTATAGATATGCTCTATAATTCACATAAAGGACAGTGTCCCTATCCTTTCCTTCCTGGTAATGGAAGAAATAATGAGTGGGAATGTAAAATAAAATTTTTTGTGTGTTGGAATTTCGCTAGCTGAGAATAAATCTGGGTACTTCTGTGCTTCAGAAGGGCAACTTTTGTTGGAAAGAAGTCACTGGTTGGGAAGAACTTTAGATAAGTAGGTTGTGATTAAATTAGAAGGAGTTCCACATTGCTATCCCCTCTCTCTTTCTTTCTCCTCCTCTTTCTCTTTTGCATGAAGAAGACAGTTTAAAATCAATAGGTTGCTAAGAATGACCAGAGTAGTACCTCACTTTATATTTTTATTACTTCTACACTCTCCAAAGTATTATAAACTATACCAGTCTTCATAGGAATTCCATAGATGGCAATTACTATTTGAATTTGTTTCAGATACTTGGAAGTTAGAATTAAAAGCTCTTCCTCCCTTCACCTGTTGCTCAGCATTCTCCTTTAGATGCCCAGCATGTTCTGCAAGCATCCTATATTTCCCCAGGGTTCCAGGTCTCTGGCAGACTGGGGTTTCATTTCTGTTTGGCTGCATCCCTGTTCCTCTGCACAATTTCTAACATGCAATAGCTATGTGACAAATACATGTTCTATTAGTCCTGAATAGGTGAGACTAATAACCTGATTTTGGTGAACAACCACTCATAGAGCACACCTAGGTTGTAGATACTGAACACTTTAATAATAGAATAACACGTGAAACCTTTTTTTACATACAGCTTCTGGGCAAGGATTAAATATGTCATTCATGTGTTTTTTTTTTTTTTTAACATTTTGCCCCAGCCTTTTTTTTTTTTTTTCTGCTGAACTATTAATCCTTCAAATTCCCAAATGAGCTTTTGCTTCTCCAGATGGTTGTCCTCTTTACTTGAGTTACCATATTACTTATTACTCATCTTTCTCATTGTTTTAGTGTGTCCTCATGCAGCATAGTTGTTAGAAAGTTCTGTTTTCCTCACTGGATTAAAAAATGCTTACACGGCAGGGCTTGCATCTGCTCTGGTGCCTGCATGGGGTGTGTATTAGAAGGAAGATATTGAAGGAGCAGATTCTTTTTTATTCTTTATGTGTATGTGCATGTGTTGGTAAACTCCAAATTCTTTGTGAATAAATACAAATCTAATTCACAGAATAGACCCAGGTTAAGCTTTTTGTGTGGCTATGTCACATGTGGTATTGTCAGTGGTGGCAAGTTGTATTTTACTATTTTATGCAAAATTAGGATTTACGTTGGTGAGTTTTATCAGGTTTTGTATTTCTAGATTGTTAATTTCTGAGAACCTTGAATGTTTCTCTCAAGATTCAAGCCAGATGCTTATAACCACATTATAAACTTTTTTTTTTTTTTTGGAAATCCACATTACAATAATATAAGCATACAATTAAGCTGTCAGCAAAAGGGGGGAAAGAGAAGAGACCTCTTGAATCATTAGACTGGTGATGTGGTGTTGGCAGGAAAGACACAGTCTAAACTCCAGGAATCAGTCTTTGTGCCTGGAGGAGGGGCTGCCACTTCTCAGGGGTAGAGATGCTCACCAAACTCTGCAGAAGGCTTCAGGATCACAGACATGGAGACCATGGACATCTCAGATTGCCTCAAGTTTGAAGTCTATATTGAAGCCACTTCCCAGAGGTATCTTATGAGACCACTTGTTATTTATGATTTAGTTAGAGCCTCTCCACACAGCCTGACTTTTCTCTCCTTGCCTCTTGCATATCTGTTTATCAGTGACTTCATAAACAAGAGGTTGATGATTGCAGTTGCCCCCACCTTTCCATTAGTCAAGGCCATGCCAATGTTTATACATACAGCATCTCGATCAGACAGATCATTACAATAGTAACATACATGATTTGTTTCCCCCCCCCAATATTTTTCCTTACTTTGAGGCTTTGCCAGTATGAGTTAGGTTTTAAAGGTATAATCCTTAGCATTTCCTTAAAAAGCATTTATAAACTAATAATAATAGCTATTATATCTTGATGTTGTATATTGTGCTATGTGTTTTATTGCAATTTCCTGTGTTATAAAACAAGGCGTAGTTAATGTTTCCCCCAAGCAAGAGTTCACCTTTGGCTAAATGACTAATATTTCTTTGAGCGTTTCAATTAATAGGTATTTAAAAGGCAGTTCATTTGTTATTTCCTGTAACCCCCATCCTGCCTCTCTTTCACAAATTATTTTGTTTAATATAAACATTGCATTATAAGATTATAAAAGTCTCAGTTGTGCAACTCTGAGAAACTAACTAGTCAGAGTAGATATAAATAACAGTAGTTAAAAAAAATAAAACAAACTCAGCTTCTAACTACAGATCCTTTCAACATGGACTCTTGAGCGCACCTCTGATATACTATTACTTAATTTTAAAAATGAATTGATTGTGGCAAAATTGGTGGAGCCAGTGATAGACTCTACCTATTACATGTTTACTTGTGATTGATATGTTTCTCAGCAAAAGATGACTGTGTATGTGTGTGTGTGTGTGTGTGTATCCAGCAGAAGATAACTTCTTACCTGTGGCAATATGATAATAATAGGCAACTGGTGGGACTTTGCATTGAAAGCAATTTTAGATCATTAGCTGAGAAATACTGTGAGTGTGCCTACATTCTTTGATATTGCTTCATTTTGCTACTACCAGTCAGCCAATAAAGCAGACTATCCTGAGAGAGAGCTCATTATTTTCTTTACTTTTTCACTGTGACTGTATTTCTGGCTCTGCTTACTGGGAGGCATTCTATAATTGGGTTAAAGCAGTTCCGTAAACACCCTAGTCCCCAGGCCACACAAACCTAATCTCTAAGTATCCAGTGTGTGGCTTTTGGATGAATACATGACTAGAAGATTTACCGGTCCCCAGAACTGTTTTCATTCTCTGGAGAGTAAAAGCAAAACTACTCACATATTAATAAAATTTAGCTTGTAATCTTTAGCTGTAAGAAGCACATGTACCAACAGTGCCATATGTGTAAAAGTATATTATTCTCTAAAGGAGATTGTTTAATGAGGATGGCTTTCCTGGAGAAAGGCTACTCAGATCCAGAGTCCAGCTAGCTTCCTAAGGGGTGATCTAGACAGAGAATCTGAGCAAAGGACACAACAACCAGGTCTGTACTCTCTCCAGTTGGAAAAACTGTCTATCACCTCATCAGATGGAGGTGGGAGAGATGATGGCATAAGTCATGTGAAATGAAGTGTAAGCAGGAGAGATTATCTTTTAAAATTTCTTCTTCTAGGCTTTCCTTAAAATAGAGCCCAACAGAGGAGCAAATACCACAGTGTATTCTAATGAATGCCTATAAATGTACTTACCATATAAGAGGAAACAATGGAAAATACTTGACTTTCTTACTTCTCAATAATAGCAGTGATGATAGTTATTTTTTATTGATGCTCACAATAGTTAGCTAACCATGACCTCATTCTGAGGTCATACTGCCTAGGTGTGTTTGGACCTTAGATTTCTACTTTATTAGTTGTGTTAAAAAAAATAGGCAGATATCTTACATGTAGTGTCTCATGGCACCTGTACAGGGAGGATATTGCTATAATGCCTACTTTAATAGAAGAAAATCTTAAGTTTATGGAGTTTAATAAAATTTCTAGCATTCACATTAACTGTGCACATATTAAAACGATATAATAATAGTGAAAAAATTACCCTCATAATATCAGATCCTATCTTTGTAAATTATAGTAAATGTACAGAACTGATAATTTGCAGTCAGGATCACAAAAAGTTTAATGATGTATATTGTGTGTGTGTGTGTGTGTGTGTTTGAGGGGAGAGGGAGAAGGCTTTGTTTTCCTTCTAAGGATTGAATTTGAAATTTAACAAATTGGCAGGTATGTGAGGATAATGGTAAGAATATTCAGTTTGTGGATATTCAATTACTCCTTTAGTCAGCAAAGTCATCAAATTTGTCTTCTTGTCTTTATTCCACCCCTCTGGTTACATCCATCTGTGTTCTGCATCTATCCTGCTCCTCAGAGATGTGTGGTGATAGACCAACTTCAGGTTGGGAATGGTGGCTGTCTTCCCAGACTTGGAGACTGGGCAGATTTGCTAGTCATTTAAGGTGGTTGCTGACATGGGGCTTAGCCCTAGAGATTATGGTCAGTTTGTGGGAGTGGGTACATCAGGGTCAAGAAAACTGCAAAAAAAAGAAAGAAAGAAAGAAATCCATGTGACTATGAAGAAAAGCAGTGGTCTTGGTAACTGGAAACTGAGATCAAACTGAATGGAGGCAAACTACAAACTTTGTGTGTTTCTGGCTATTCCTATCTGTATATACACGTGTGGTATGTCAGACAAGCATGGGGTTCGATGAGGGTTGAAAATAGGTAGGAGAAACTGAATTGAATCAAGCAAGAAAGGGACTTTACTTGCCTGCTGTAGAAGTTAGGGGAACAGGGAGAGATGGAGAGACCAAATAGTTCTTTGTCAAATGGCTAGGTTCCAATTGTAGTAGCAATTAATCAGAAAAGTTACTGTTGCTGGAGTTTACTCTGTTAATCCTTGTAATAATCTTAAGAAATAAGTATTGTCTTTGCATGACAAATGAGGTGATTGAGGTCGAGAGAGGTTAAGTAACTTGTCCAAGTGCCCACATAGAAGGTTGAGCTGGGATTCAGATCCTTTTTCCTCCTTTGCAGCTGGTAAGGACTTTGTGAGTCAAAGGTCATTATTAGTAGCGATATAAAAAGCCAGAAATGAAATACATACTTACATTTAAACAATTGGGACACCTACATCTTAAACATCTCTATATTCCTTTAAAATATAACAACAACAATAATAATAAAACAAAACTAGCAGGCAATCATAAAATACCTTTTATGGGGGTATAGAGTGGAGGGAAAGGGAACAAAATGGGAGAGAAGAGCATGAGGGACTGTGGTAATTGTTCATGAGTGAATTGATGGTGAGGATTTTATGGGAATGCATAATTATGTAAATGCCATACATTTAAAATATTTAAAATTCACATATGAATGAACTAAAAATAAATTCTTATTTTAGCTTATATATTTGGCTTAATCTGAGCAAGGATACACATCAGGATTCAGGAATCCCAGAAATTCTTGAGTAAGATTAACCCCACACTAGTATGCACTATATTTGAAGTATGAAATGTTAAAAAATAAAGAGAATCTTAAAAACATTTCTTACTTATAAGGATGACTAATAAGACTGTAAATAGACTTTTCACCAGTAACGCTGAGGAAAAATGGAGAGGCACACTATATTCAAGTGCAAAAGAAAAATAAATAAATAAAGTTTACAACCAAGAATACTATTTGTGGAAAAGTTACCATGCAGAACTGAAGAGAAATAGAGTTCTACAGACAACACCCATGTCAAAGGATTTCATCAACGTAAAACCTGGTCTTATAACTCTAAAATAAAAGGGCTCTTGTTAACAGGTCACCGTTTGAAAGTCTAAATCTCGGCCCTCCCTGGTGGCGCAGCGGGTTAAAGCGCAGCACTGAGAAACTAAAGCCACTGCAGCATTAGTTCGATTCCCGCCTGCCCCAGAGGTGTCCACATGGCGTGGCAGACCTCTCCTGACCTGCCCACTGCTCCCTTCAGCAGTGTACTTCGTCAGTCTGCCTGTTCTGCTCCCCACTCTGTCTATGGTGAAACCTCTTGCAGCCCCTGAGCCTCTGGACTGTACCCCAGTTCTGTATGACAAATAAATAAATCTTAAAAAAAAAAAGTATAAATCTCACCAGAAAAGGAAATATGTAGTGAATTCAGAATAATCTAATATTGTAAAGGTGGTAGGTTAATCACATATAAAACTAGTACAGTAACTGTTATTAAATAATAGCAATTACAAAACAAAAATAAAGTAACTATGATAATTTATTAAGTGATGACATCCTAGATAAAAAAAATATAAATTGTGATATTAAAAACAGAAAACATAGTTGCTGACTGAGTAAAAATGGAGGTTTTAGAATGCATTCAAATTCAAGTTGTCATTAACTTAAAATACACAGCTTTAAATATAAGTTGTTTTAGGTAAGCCTCATGATCACTACAAAGTAAAAACAGAAGGCACACGAAACAAAAGAGAAAGAAATATAAACATACCACTAAAGAAAAATCATCAAATTCGTGCCCTCCTGGTGGCACAACAGGTTAAAGTACAGCACTATGATGCTATTCACAGCCTCTGCAGCACAGGTTTGATCCCCACACAGGGAGGTGACCCACATGGCATGGTATACCTCTTCTGTTTTGTCCTCTTGCCCCCTGCACATCTGGTATGTACCCCAGTTCTTGTATTTATAAATAAATCAATCTTGTTTTTTAAGAGAAGCCATCAAACCAAAAGGAAAGGGAAGAACAGAGAAACTTAAAAAAAAAAACAAAACTGAACACAAGACATATATACTTATCAATAATTATTTTCAAAAGGTTTATTTTTATTTGTTTATCATAATAGAACTGGGGTATAGGCCAGAGGTTCAAAGAGTGAGAGGATTCACCAGAGATACAGGCGGATCCACTGAAATACACTGCTGAGGGGAGCAGCAGGTGGGGCAGGAGCGGTCTGTTGCACCATGTAGGTCAACTCCCTGATTGGGCTCTGAACTCAGGTAGCAGTGGCTGGCAGCATCCTGACAGTGCTGAGATTTTAACCCCTGCACCACCAGGGAGGCCTTCAATAATTACTTTAAATGTGACTGTATTTATTATATTTAGAGAAATTAGTAAATGGAGAATTTTAAAAAAATACATCGAATTCCTCAGTAGTGTCACCTTTTTATTCAACAGATATTTTGGTAATTCCTCCCTTATCAATGTAAGAGAGGTTTCTACTTACTGTGTGTTTTTTTTTTTTTTTT
>NW_004567116.1:46952767-47045679 GCF_000260355.1 Condylura cristata | reverse complement strand
TACCAAAGTTTACTACTTAGTTTTGTTTTTTTTTTTTTTTTAGTTTATTCAGGAAGCAAATTATTGCTACTAGGACAGTGGCCAGTTATGGCATAAACTATTATTTTTGAAATGATATAAAAATTAATGACTAGTTTGTCATCCCTATCTCATTCTCATTCTCTTCCTTTTCTCTCACTTTTTTGTTTTATTCTTTTCTGAAGTAAAGTGATTTTAAAATATGACTGTGGCTTGGTATCAGTTTTAAATAACAAAGCATATATTTGGAACTATAAAATTTAGTTATTCACATTTTAGATTTTTTTCTGTAGAACTATATATATTTTCAGATTGTAAATTAACACGTTCAGATTTTATCAACCAAGTTGATCAAGAATGGAACAGAATTTATTTTCATATATACAGGCTTTCTCAGTTAAAATGTCACTTCCTCAGGAAAGCTGTCCCTAAAATCTGTTACATATTCCTAGTTTCTAAACTCTTCAATTATCACTATTACCAAAGTTGTAATTAAGTGATTGTGTCTCTAGTTATTCATTCAAGGTTCCACAACTGGTCTTACATCAACATCAGAGCAGGTACAAAGTCTGTCTTGAGTACTACTGAATGTCAGGCACATCTCGGGGCTATAATAGGCATGAAATTAATATTTATTGAATGAATGAATCAGTTTTTCCATTCCTACTTGTTTTCTATATTTGGTTGTTAATGTTGTGGGCAAATAAGTTTCAACTACTATAATAGCTTGCTGTCTTTGAAAATTGAAGATGTCAATTTTCAGGTGATAGTAGGATTGCAAGCTAATGGAGAGTGAGAAAACTATGTCATGCGTAACTTCTCTGTGGTAAATTAATACTTCTGTGTCTGCTAGTGGTAAGAATTGCAATTGCCATGTGGAAGAATGAGCAGAATGTACAGGAATGTCCCTCAGCACTTCAAACTCATGCAGATTAGACTTCAGTCATTCCAGGGTTTGTCTCAAGAAATATGAACATTTTCATAAAAGTAAAAATTTCAGAATTTGAAAAATTCTCTTCTTGAGAAATTATTACATACAGTTGACATGACCATAGATCATAAGAAAACATACCTCAGTCAGAGCTTAACTTAAGGTAGACACAATTGTGTCTTTATGAGTTGGGGGACTCATTTGTAATACAGCTGCTAAACATCATGGTTTAATTTTGTGTAATTTTTAAAATAACTTTTCTAGGATCAAGGCAACAGAAGGGTATCTTTGCCATATCTTCTTGTATAATTTTCTGTAAAGAAACATGGATTGTGTGGAAACAGCCAAAAGACAGTGGTTAGGGAAAGCCATGGGGATGTCTGGGAAGTGTGCAGAGATGCAAACAGTACTTGTACATGATACTCAGGTGTGCACAACTGTCAGTCACTACCTGGGCACTACTGGGTTTCCTAACAGCCTGCTCTGCAGCTCTTTATTTGGGACTTCCTGTTGAATATCCCTTTCCTTAAAGGATTTGTTTTACTTAAGTTCATAATTCACTTTCCTTTTTACCTTGGAGGATATTGATTTCTATTCTGAAAGGCCTGGTCCCTTTGAAGCTGAAAGGGGACCTGCCTGACTTGGCACATCAGTGACATTGTGGAAAAGGGTGAGCACATTCTTTTCAAGGCTCTCCTTTGGTTAACTAGTAATTTGCTCCCGGTACAATAAGGTGGTCTCTGTTATACTGCATGCCTAACTGGAAAAGACCCCTGGCAGACTGGAGGCAAATAGGGAATAAGTAGCAGTATTGCCCACCTTACTATCTACCCATTACCTCCAAGAGAATAATACTGAAATTATTTATTGGGAAATTATAAAAGTATGGAGGAGAACCCCTTCCTTCTCACACCCCCAACTCACACATACTATTCATGTCTTGTCTGCTTTGTTGGCTTAGAGTAAGAGCTAGCATAAAGAGCATGTGCTTGAAAGATTTCACAGTGGACACTTTGACACTTGGGTGAACAAAACCACATTTCACTTAGCCTGACAAGCCTAAATGAACACTCACTGTTAGGGGGCAAAGAACGCCATCTCACATTAGCTGACAGCTCATTTCTGTTTGGACTTCACATCACATGGGTTTTGTAAATCACAATACCTCACGGCATGACTCAGTTTAACACTTAAGGAACATTTAAGATAGTCATGTTGACCAGAGGTAGGTAGAAGACTCACATCACTTTTATTCACCTTAGTATTATTTTTGTTTGTTTCAAGGAAGGCTCTGTGAGAATAAGAGATATCAGGATTTTAAATCAGATTGACTTGAGTTCTTATCATATTTAGTGGCTGCATGACCTTCATTCAGCACTACTTACCTTCTTTGAACCTCAATTATTTCATCTAGAAATGAAAATAATAAAATTTGCCTTCCAGCACTGTTGAAAGAATTAGCTCTAATTCTGTGTATTTCTTGGCACACTCATAACAGATGATCAATAAATGGTAGCTGCAGCTGCTATGATTAAAGCTGTTCCATAGTCAGAAGAAATGGGGTTTACATAAATTCAAACCTTTTTCTTGTGGCTGTGAGAAACTGCAGATGCTCCTGGAATTGTATGAGAAAATATAATTAAGACAAAAACTTTGTTTTCATTTTAGCCATTCAAGTTTAGGAAGCCATTTCCTTCAGATTTCTCAAATTCTGATTAATCCTTTCCTTATAATCAAAATAGGAACAGAGAAGAAGGAAAATGCAAATTTTATACCAACAGCAAACTTAAAATCATAAGTTTTAGGTTCACTAAATGCTTTTCATTTTTTAAAAACATTTTTGATGACAAAGGGAGTGATGAGATGTAATTTGTTCATCCTCATAAAGGAAGTATGCTGTTTCAGAAAACAGGATGCAGTAGTGGAGAGATTTTGGACTAAACACTGAGCTTTGAATTATGGTTCTGACAAAATTTATCAGTTTCGGCCCAAGACACATCATTTTATAGCAATGAACTTCACTCATTTCCCTGTCCTGTCTATCATGTGGCCTATTTTAAGGGTTAAAAGAAATCAAGAATATCAGAGTCTTTTTTTAAATTGTATTTATTTATACATACAAAACTGTGGTACAGGCCAGAGGTGCAGGGGTGGTGAAAGGATTCACCAGAGACAGAGTGGGGAGCAGAAACAGGCCAACTGATGAAGTACACTGCTGAGGGGAGCAGCAGGCAGGTCAGGAGAGGTCTGCTGCGCCATGTAGGTCACCTCTGGGGTGGGCAGGAATCAAACTTATGCTGAAGAGTCTTTAGCTTCTTAGTGCTGTGCTTTAACCCACTGCACCACCAGGGAGGGCCCAAGAATATCACAGTATTTGTAAAAGCAAACCCAGCACACAAAGAAATTAAATGCTATTTTACACAGGATTTTTATGCACAGGCTACAGTGTGGTTCTATTATGGTTTCACTCCTTGTTAATACTATGTCTATAAACATCTTTAGAATCTTATTAAGTCCATTTCTGCATCTTGAATTGAGATGTCTACCTGGTAGGGTTGTTAGGATCACATGAATTACCTATGCTTGGGACACATTTTAAATATACAGTATTTGATAGATTTCCTCTTGTTAATGATGAGGGGTGCCTGGCCCAGAGGGAGAATGCCCTGCCCATAAGTAGGAGTTGGGAAGTTAAGTTTGGATCAATATGTAATCCTGAGACAGTTGACTTCAGCTGACCTTTACGATTATGTATAGGGTTATGATTATAAGGAAAGGATTAATCGGAATTTGAGAAATCTGAAGTCCCAGTCTCTGGGACTTCCTGGAGTAGGGAGGTGAATGATGGCTATTGATGATAGAGAAATCCTGTTGAACATTATTATCTTCTACATACAACATTAAGTGCTCGGCAGTAATTAGCTCATGCTATTCTTGTATTAATCCTATGGAAACTATTATCTAACCTATTTTATAGATGAGGAAACTGATAAAGAGGCCATAATTGATATCAGAATTCTTGATTTTAGAGTTCATGCTTCATCTATTATGAAGGGCAGAAAGGCAATGCATAAATTGTTCAAAATGTATCAAATTATGCAAAAATATGAGTGTAGCAAATGAGAGAAAAATTCCATCAAAATTCAAATATTTGAGCAGCAATGAAAATGTATTCAGAACTCAGATGGGCACAATAAAGAATTACTAGGAAAAGGAGGTTAATGCTTGTTTGAATAGTTGAGGAAGTTGGGATGAACATGATAGTCTTACTTTAAAGACTATCCTTATAAATAGTAGGCCATGCTATCACTTTATCTAGCAAATATTTATTGAAACAATGTAAAATTGAGAAAACAAGCCCCAAATTTTACCATGCTTGGGATTTAATCATTTTTTATGTGCTAAAGAATGGTATAGTAAATCTACATATTTCATAATAATAAATTACATCTGTATCTCTGTAGTCAATTGGGAGGTATTGTGATTATATCTAAAGGTGTTGACTTGGCATCTCTGAACTACTGACGGTACAGACCCTTTAGTAATCCACACCTTCAACTTTACAAACAGGGTCATTAAACTTTGTAATTTACTTTCTTTGAGAAGAGAAAGTTAATGGTAGAATTGCAATTAGAATACATTTTTATTTATTCTTCAAAAAGATGTATTTATTTTTGTATACAAGAACTCGGGTACAGGCCAGAGATGTAGGTGTAAAGGGATTCACAAGAGATAGAGTGGGGAGCAGAACAAGTGGATCTACTAAAATATATTGCAGAGGGGAGCAGTGGAATGAGACAGGAGATGTCTACTTTACCATGTGGGTCACCTCCCTAACTCAGTGCTGCAGTGGCTGCTCATATGGAGGAAATATCATACGTTGTGCCTTTTAACCCCTTAGGCTACTAGGGAGGCCCCTAGGACACATTAAAAAAAAAAAAAGATTTATTTTTGTATGCACAGAAGAGCTGGGGTGTAGGCCAGAGGTGTGGAGTGTGAGAGGATTCACCAGAAACAGAGTAGGAGTAGAACAGATGGATCTACTGACATATACTGCTGAGGAGAGCAGCAGGCAGGTTAGGAAAGGTCTGCCATGCTGTGTGGGTCAACTCCCTGGCCTGGAATAGAACTAGTGCTGCTGTGGCTGTGGACAGATTCAGCTTCATATTGCTGCACTTCAACCCGTTGCTCTACCAGGAAAGGCCCTAGGACACGTTTTTAAAATTATCCATATTTTCCAAGTTTATTAAGTTTCTGAGCAATAACAAGTATACTTTAAGGCAGTCGAGATAAATGAGTTTACACATGAGTGATAATCTTTGCTCTTTGGAAATTTATAATGTAGTAGGAAGGACCAGATGTTCCACATACAATTATTGACAAAGTCAATATCAGGGGAGACATCCCATGTTGTTCCCATATATTTCCTTTTATCTCTAAGCACACTTGTTTATTTTAGGTATTTCTTTCTACTCTATCTACCGTTTTTACTTAATCACTAACATAGTTCTTGGTACAGCATATATAATAGATTTTTATTGAAAGAAATGAGTAAACATTAAAGCAAAAATAAATATCAATCAAATAAGAGGAGATGATCAGTTTAATATGAATTTGAAAAGTACAGTGAAGCAAATACAGTTACATAAAACTTTACTAAAATGTCAAGTCTCCAAAGAGTATAGATGATTCGGCTAGAAGATTTGTAATTTTTGTTAGTCCATGACCCTGCCTTAAGGTAAAATCAAAGAGCAAAGAGCCATTGCCTCTGACAAGTCAGAATATGATTGATTTTTAACTCATATTTTAAAACATTTTGATAAATTAAACAAATAAAAGAAAATACTACATATCATGCAATAGAAAATAAGAGTATGTAAAATTTGGATGGAAGGGACTGCCCACAGAATTTGACTCTTAGATTCTGGTTGTGACAACCTTCAAAAGTCAGGTAAATTACTTAAAGGAGAACTCAGAGTGTGCCCATTATACCACAGTCAGAGGAAGGGCCATTTATAGTTTTTCCATTTCTTGTTTATGTTATTCAACATATTTCTCTTTTTATCTTTATTTCATGTTTTTCCTCTTAGTTTGTAACTTTTACTCCTCTCCTTTCCTGTGTTCCTTTCTTCTCTTCCTCCGTCCTCTCTATCCATTAGTTGTGAGATAATATCAAAATGCTATTTTTGCATATCTCGTTCCTCCATTTCCTCCCTCATGAAACTCAGGGTGGTGCCACGTGTCTGTATCATTCCTGAGTCCCCATATTCTCCCATGCTACTCTGTATGCTCCCAGAACCAGAAATGAAATAGTAGAGCATCTAGAATTATAGAAATAATACACTCAGGATGCTTATAAGAGTTTTACTAAGAGTTAAGAATATCCCCATTTAAAACACTAACTAAAACTTTAAATTGATTAAAACTTGGACAAGAATTTTTTGAGGCCTTCTATGTTCTAAGTTTAGTGTCAGTTTACCAGTAAATTATGAAGGAGAAGTGTGGAGTATTTGTATACCGTTGAAGTTAAATTATCACTTTTTTATTATTAAGGTTTATTTATGTATTCATATAGAACTGGGGTACAAGCCAGAGATGCGGAGGGTGAGAGGATTCACCAAGGGCAGAGAGGGGAGCAGAACAGGCAGATCTATGAAGTACACTGCTGAGGGGGCGGGTCAGGAAAGGTCTGCCCCGCCATGTGGATCTCCTCCAGGGAAGGCGGGGATTGAACTCATGCGGAAGTGGCTTAAGCTTCCAAGTGCTGTGCTTTAACCCGCTGTGCCACCAGGGAGGCCCTAAATTATCACTTTTAATCTGAAATTATAAATTAGATTGTTGTAACTATAAGATGATTTATAGAATACACATGATAATCATCAAAAAACGTACAAGATGCAAAAAATGAAAATGAGATATAATCATGTCACTACAAAAAATGTGATAAAAATGAAGAACTATAAAAAATTACAAGACAGGCCCTCCCTGGTGGCGCAGCGGGTTCAAGCACAGCACTGAGAATCTAAAGCCACTTCCGCATGAGTTCTATTCCCGCCTGCCCCGGAGGAGACCACATGGCGTGGCAGACCTCTCCTGACCCGCCCGCTGCTCCCCTCAGCAGTGTACTTCGTCGATCTGCCTGTTCTGCTCCCCACTCTGTCTCTGGTGAATCCTCTCACCCTCCGCATCTCTGGCCTGTACCCCAGTTCTGTATGAATAAATAAATAAATCTTTAAAAAAAAATTACAAGACATAAAACCATACAAACACCAATACTAAGTCCTTTCCTAATGATGAGTACTTTGGCTAAAACTCCATATTCAGAAACATAGAGTAGTTTCAAAACTTCTGTTTGTCTACAAGAGAATCACTTAGATCCAGGAACACACATATATTGAAAGTGAAAAGTTGGGCAAACATATCCCATGAAAATAGCAACCAAAGCAAGCAGGAATGGCTACATTTATATCAGACAAACAGACTAATGAAAAATCGTTGAAGAAGACAAAGAAGAACAGTAAATAATGATGGAGTTGATTCACCAGAAAGCTGATGTGTGTGCACGTGTTATATCTATATGTGCATACATACACACATATATGAATATGTATACATGCATGCACACAAACAACCAAAGTAATACACAACAATATCACAATTTTCAAATATAGGAAACAAGGAAGGAAGAAGTAAACAACAGAATAATATTTTTCAATACCCCACTTTCAGTAAATTTTTGGATTTTTATCCAAAAATCCAGAGAGAAAAAACAAATAATGAGCAGCTATATACCAGATACATTTTATGGGGGTGGAGTGAGGAATTGGAACAAGGGGTGGGGGTTAAATGGCGGACTATGGTGATGGCACATGAGTGAATTGGTGGTGGGAAGTCCATGGGGATTACAACTGAGATGGAAAAAGGCACAAAATGATGTAAAAATAAATTGTTACAATTAAAAAAAAATCCAGAGATAAATTAATTTTAAAAAATCAAAAATGACCTAATGGGCATATGCAGGATATTTCATCCAACAAATGCAAAATATATATTTTTGTGAAGTATACAAGAAACATTCTTCAGAATAAATCTTACGTTAGGTCACCAAGCAAATAAAAAAGTCAATAAAATTAAAATCAGGTCAAGGATATTTCCAACTACAGTGGAATGGAATGTATCTGAAAATCTGTGACAGAAGGAAAACTATAAAACTCACATAGTTTTGAAATTAAACACCATGTTAAACAACTAATGGGTCAAAGAAGAAAGTGGAAAATTAGAAATTACCTGAAGCTAACAAAAATGAAAACATATCAAACCTTATGTGATGCATAAGATATAGCAAAAGTGTATAGCAAATTACCAACATTAAAAAAAATCTCAAATAGACAACCTTATATTGTACTTGAAGGAACTAGAAAAAGAACAGACCAATCCAAAGTTATTAGAAGATTTTAAAGCAGAAATAATAGAGACCAGAAAAGTCAGTAAAGCTAAGAGCAGGTGTTTTATCTTTTTAAAAGTTTAAACATAATTCACTAGATTAAAAGACAATGCTCAAATAAGTAACATCAGAAATTAAGGTATAATTGTTAAACTTGTTGCCAGAGAAACTAAAAAAGTATTCACTTGTATACCAACACATTGGATAACAGAAGTGAATAAATTTATATAAACAGAAAATGTCTGAAATCTAAGTCATGAAGACAGAACAACTAAACAGATATATAGACATTAAGGAGACTGAGTCAGTAATCAAACCCAAATCAAAGAAAAACCTTAAATAATTTCACTGGTAAATTTGACATGTGTTTAAAGAGGAATTGAGACTGATCTTCCTCAGACTCCAAAAAATTGAAGAGAACACTTCTAAACTTGTTATAAGATCAGTATTACTCTGACATAAAAGCCAGAAGACACCAAAAGGAAAAAGAAACAATATTCTTTTTTTTAAAGATTTATTTATTTATGCATACAGAACTGGGGTACAGGCCAGAGGTGCAGGGATTGTGAGAGGATTCACCACACACAGAGCAGGGAGCAGAACAGGCAGATCGACAAAGTACACTGCTGAGGGGAGCAGCGGGTGGGTCAGGAGAGGTCTGCCGCGCCATGTGGATCACCTCCGGGGCTGGCAGGAATAGAACTCATGTGGAAGTGGCTTTAGCTTCTTACTGCTGTGCTTTAACCCGATGCGCCACCAGGGAGGGCCCAGAAACAATATTCTTAATGAGTAGATGGAAAAATCCTCCACACAATACCAGCAAACTGAATATAGCAGCATGTTATGAGAATCCTACACTGTGATCAAATGGGATTTATTCCTGTGATGCAAAGATTGTTCAGCACAATCACACACACACCTTCACATAACATTAATAGAACAAAGATCACATAATTGACTCAATAAATGTAGAAAGAGTATTGACATCATTGTTGAAATATATTCAAGGTAATCTACGTGTTCAGAGAAATCTATAAATATACCATGGCATCCTTTACAGAAATAGAAAAACACAATCCTAAGATTAATAGTCAAACACAAATGGTCCTGAAGAGTCAAAACAATCTTGACAAAGAATAAATACTATACCTGTTAGTATGACCATTATTTATAAAAATAATATTTTGGAAGGATGTGGATCTTGAATCATTGTGCATTATTGATGGAAATATAAAATGGTAAAGTTTCCATGGAAAAAATCTATCACTTGTTCTCATTTCCAGGTATCAATTCATAAGATTGTAAATCAGGCTCTCACAGGGATATTGAATTCCTATGTTCACATTCTTCACCATAGCCAAATGATGATACTAACCTAAATGTTCATTGATGGATAAATACAGGAAATGTGGCCTGTCTATACAATGGAATATCATTCAGTCATAAAAAAGGGAAATATTGTTACAAGCTACAATATGGGTGGATCTTTTAGACATTATAGTAAAGTAAATAATCAGGTTATTGAAAGGCTTATATATTTATAAATATATTGCACATATATTATATAAGATATTTAAAGTAGTGAATTTGTTAGAAGCCCAAAGTAGAATTGTAGTTGCATGGAACTGGAATGATGGGGAAATGCGGAGTTGTTCAATGGGAATAGAAATTTAGTTATGCAAGATGTAAAGTTCCAGAGATCTGCTGTACAACACTGTGACCAATAATAATAGTGTATATTATACACTGAAACATTTGTTAAGATAGATTTCATATTAGGTATTTTTACCAGTATGAAAAAGTAAGTGAAGAAGATACTTGTCATGGGAAGTAATAGTGTTTTTATTTTAACTTTCTTACTTGATTGTTGGAAAAAAGAGGTGTCATTATTCCCTCCTTCCTACTAATAAATTCTTCATATCCTGCAAATTACTATAACTTTTGATTGTGTCATATTAATAGGAAAGTGACTTCAGTAGTTGAGTTTGGGATTCTTTACAATGACTAGCTTTGATTTGGGCAATCACTCCCTCTGTTATATTATCTAGTTATAGAAAAAGAACAACTTGAGAGAAAGCACAGCTGCAAGGACATACAGTTTTTATGCATGAATACCTGGCTGTGCAGAAACTGCTTCAATGTTTAGTATTTATTATAAGGCCACTGGCAGGTTTCTTCAAGAAAATGAGTTAATACATTTATATCACTCAGCCACATTGAATGTTTCATAAAGTGATGATCTTAAGAGCATATTGCTAATTTTTAAAAAATATATAATGATTATTTATTCATTTTATACAGAGAGGAAGAACACAGACCAAACTATGTATTAATGTGACACTAAAAAGCTATTTTATTTCTTGCTTGATTTATCTTAAAAATACAAATACTGACATTGTGACTGGTTCAGAGGATGCATCTGAAGAGTGAATCCTTTCCCTCCTCTAAAAATGATGGCTTATATTTTGTTTGAGAAGGAGCCATGGCAAGTAATAATGTAATTCTTGTTTGAATACACATTGTTGAGTGATAGAAAATTATAGGTACTAAGTAAGTGTTTAATGGATGACTCAATCTATTCTGCTAGAGGAAGAAAGTCAAGGAAATGTGATATTTGAGTTGAGGGACAGACATGCCAATCTGGTGGGGAGACAGGAATGGAAGACTTCTTTTGGTGCTGTGTTGCATAAGTCCAGTTTCCTTAGATTGTGTTGTATGTTTATGTGGGATGCTTTCAGGAGCTACCCACAGTAGGATACGGAGGGCCAGATGAAGGTGGGGAAATGAGCATATGAATGACTGCAAGGTGGAACCGAGTGCAGGATCCAAGGCCTGTGGAAGCGAGAAGTAGAGCGAGAGTCAGGCACTCTGGCATGGAGAAAACAGCAGGGGCCAGGTGGACAGGGCGTGACTAAAGACTGCAAATCCACTGTAACGATCACTGTGTAGTCTGATGGAGGGAACTGTCCCAAGAGAGTCTTCACTGACAGCTCTCAAGCAGAGTAGATCCTGAGAGAAATACATAAGTGTAAATTATATTTACATAGAAGGGTATACAAATGTCACAGTATATCTGAATCTGTGTGTATGTCTGGGAAGAGGTTTGGGAAACCTTCACGTAAGTGACATAAGTTCAGTCTTGGAGGCGTGTAGCTCAAAGTGTAGCTCATCACTTAGATTCAAGAGTTAAATGTAAATTATAAATGGTTATTACTTTTTTATTAGTAGTTTTTTCAAAATGTCTAGGAAATGTCACATAACTTATGATTTTATTTCTCTAGTACTGAAATTAAGTGCATTAGTATATAATAGATCTGCATTTCCTGAAAATGACTTTGCAGTTTAGTCTGTCATTAATTTAGATTAATTCCCTCACCATGAACACCCACCAAATCTAAGTAGATTAGTGGGAATTTGGTACCGTTTTATACATTCTCCTATTTCCTATTAAATTATCTGTAAAAATAAAATGTGCTGTCCTTTCACATTAATTCCTGCTTGCTTTGGTTTAAAGATTTGTATTTAAATTGATTTAAGTATTTTGGAAATAATATTGGAGTGTAAAGCACTTAACATATTCTTTACTTGCTTTAATTTTGAAAGGCAAATGTGCTTGGATCTGGAGATTGCCTAGGCCGAAGACTAGTAGAAGAATAACATGCATAGAATTTTTAACTTTTGCAGTCTTAGAATTGTGTTGAGTATACTTTTCAGAACACGAGAAACTATAATATTTTATAGTATGTTGTTATTATTCAACACATTGCTTGTGGCTGCTAACAGGTTTCTGCTAACTGGTCATCATTTAGCAAGCACTTAGGTGTTCTTTTGTAATTATTTTTATTTCTCATATGTGTTGTGCTTGAAGGAAGTTTTATCTGGAAAAAAAATATACATATGCAGAGTCCTTTAGTGCAGTACAATTGTTTTCATTATTAATCTTTGTCATTTATTTTTTATAAAACAAGTCAGATATTAGTTGTAAGCTTCTGTATTATAATGAGTGATTGTTCTATGAAGTCAGAGCCAGGTCAAAGAGAGGTCAATAAGATATAGTTCATCTAGGCATTGCTCTCTTTACCATCTGCCCATGTTAAATCACAGTGATAAGTAGGATGTGTACTTGTGCACTACTAATTCTTGTTTGGGCAGAATTTCATGGCATCTCATGGTCATTACAATTGTCCAATTACAGTTGCTCAAATTGAATTACCTTTAATTAGTGGGTCTGTCTCATGATACAGTGGGCTACTTGGACGTATTTCTGTTTAAATGGTCTGTCCTTAGACTTGGAAAACCAAACATCTTGTCATATATAAAAATTTTTAAAAAATGATGGAGAAGGGGAAGACAGGGTGCTGGAATTATTCTACTTGTATTAAAGTAAAAAATATTTTCAGTATAATCTTGTAATAAGATTAATGAAAGTGTGATATGGTCTTTGAAATCTTTGGAAGAAAGGGACAGTAATTATGCAATATAAGATATTCATCTATATAGAAATTACATACTTAGTTATTAAACAAAAATTCTGTTGTCCTTGTGATGGGAAAAAATAGCTTATTCCAAACAACCCAATTATAACAGATTTAGGTCTCTGTGAAGATTTATAGTATCTTTGAATCCTGCCCAGCCAGGAATTTTCTGTCTTGCTGCAAACCGCACACACCATTACAAAACTGTAATGGACTCACAATGACTACTGTGCAGATGATTTTGAGGCAACTGAGTGTGAATAGGCCATGTCTACCCTGAAGATTCCAAAGGACCTTTGAGCACTAATATCTGTTTCAAAAACTAGAAAATTAGGTGTTCGTTAAGATTAGAGATAGCCAAACATACCACTCCCCAAAATGCTCACTTGGGGGTGATGGCATTTTTATATTCCATCAGATCTTACTGTATAGTTATACATTATGTTGGCACCAGACAAAAGTGAATTCTCTAGAGATTTATTTAATCCAAAAGTTCTTTGCAGGCATTAATACTTGATCCAGCATGGAAATTGAAAGAGGGGTGGGAGGAGAGACAAAGATGATTTTCTCCTTTTTTTTTTCCCCCACTGAGTATCACGTGATAACCCTTTGCTTCAATTTTACTATTTTAGGTAATGAAAAACCACTAATCCCATTGTTATTCCTGTCCAGCAACTGACATCATCCTATTTTGGGGGCAAATTTCCTTAATATGCCAGCACTAAAGTTAAAAGGAATATTTTCTTTCTGGAGCATTGCTGAAATATTACTTGCAACATCAGAAGCCCATTCCTTCACTCCCCTACTCTTCCCTCTTATGTATACATCCACTGAGCAATCCTTTCATCAGTCCAAAAGTAGTTATCAACTGTTTACTATATGCTGGCAAAGCAGCGTGCTAGGTACTTGGGAAAAATGGTCAATGGCAGATCAGAGTCTGACCTTTGAATTTGCACATCTGAATCACAAAGGTGTTTTCAGCCTACTAACCTTGTGCAGTACTTGTGAAGGGCACTTTTGTGAAGATAGAAGGAAGATCAGACTCCATTCTTTTAAGGCTTTTGCCTTAGCAGTGATCTATCCTGGCAGTATTAGTGATGAAATATAGAATACTACTAACCCTGGTCTTCAAAATTAAAAACTTACCAACTTAATGAGAGATGAAATGTAGCTACCCCCAGCATCTGTGTAATCTGCCAATAAGGTGGATCTAGTGGATGTGATGGTCTGTATATTAAATGATGATATATTGAGATTACATCATCTTTGCTTGGTGCTGCATAGATGGCAATTTGCTTCCCAATCAAACCAACATTATTTCCTTTGGAATATGTGATAAGGATAACATTCTGGCAATAGCTATGGAAAGTTTCAAGAGGAAAAAAAAAAAAAAAGCTAAGTGCTGGAGTAATTAGCCTTTCTACTGCAAATACTATGTATAGCTTCAGCAATTATATGAAAATTTTAAATCAGTCATTTTCCTCTGGAAGACAGTTGTTTGCAATTGGATAGTTTTCACTCATTTTTTCACTGAAAGAATTTGACAATTCTGTCTTTGAAAACCAAAATACTAGATGGCAGAGTTGAATGTATCTTTCACTTTAAAATGCAGACTCTCTGTGGTGAATGTATTTGTTGTGGTAAAGTATTTGAAAGGAAATCCTCAGGATAATTTGGGGTAAGAAAAAACACTGTTAATATAAGCCAACCCATCAGTTTTGAATCTTGAAAGCTTTATTATGAATCAGAAAAAATTAATATTCATAGCAGAAAGAATGTATGTTTGAATTTTAATATATAATTACAGTCTTGTACAAATTTAACTTCCACATTTTCACAGATTCTAGTACAGTAACCTGATCTCAGTGATTTTTTCTAAATGAATTGATGTTTTTTAGAGTTCATATTGGTGTTATTTAGTTACTTTGTGATTTGGTATGTGTGTTGGCAAAAATCTTCCTAGATAAGTAATTTCTGTAAATGTTGCAAATTCCTTTGCAGGTTAACTTCTCCATCATTTTAAATGGCTCATGCTATATTATTCCAGTCTAGATGTATCCTTTCTGGCATGAAGGGTCCTGCTAGTCTAATAAGAAGCTCTCTTTCCTGAGGTCTGTATTTTGTGTGTGAATCAGCTAGGAGAGGGAAAAAACAGGATGCCAAACAGTAAAGAATATTCTATACTGTGGGGCTCCATCCAAAAAGGGTTTGTAACACAGTGTACAGTCTTGTCGTCCAGCTGTGTGGAGCATTGATTGCTTCTGCCTAGAGCAGGGATACTGTCAAGTTGCTCTGTGAGTTGAGTCATCTATTGACAAAGAGCTACCAGCCCGCAGATAATGCTGTACAGAGCTGCTCTCGCTGCTCCCACTGCTCCCACGATGCACTGCTTATAGCAGCTGTCAAAGATACTGAGGGATCCACGGGAGGAAAAAAGACTTTTACAACTGCCTGGAAGAAAGGGGTGTGAGGGAGGAGACATTCCTGCGCAGAGCTGACCAAAGGAAAGAGTAGTGCAGTATGAATGCATACCTCACCAAGCAGCACAGCTGCAGCCGGGGGTCCGGTGGGATGGACGTCGGCAGGAGCGCACCCACACTGATCAGGGATGCCCCCTGTGCTTGTGGCTGGCAGAGGAACCCTCAGGCACTTGAGTACCATTCTCAGACCATGCCTCCTTCAGGACCTGGTGGCTCAGCTTCCAACAGGACCAAGTTGGTCACCTTGTGGGACAGTATGCGGAAAAGCCCCCACAAGACCAGCACCAAGGGCAAAGGGACTTGTGGGGAGCACTGTTCCTGCCCACGTGGTTGGTTCAACCCAGCGCAGGTGAGCCTTTTCCGTATCCTTTTCCCTTGAGAACTGAAAAAGCTGAGAGTTAAGTTGTGTAAAGTTACATGCTTTGGAAACTTTGCTGAGTGCTCTCCCTTGCCTGTTTACGCCTGTTTGGTAGGCTGAGAAAACTTGGTATTTTCATAGGTATTGTGGACTCACATCTCTGGTAGCTTGTGAAGGTGCAGAGATGCTGTGCTTAGTTTCTTTCACTGACTTTTCCTCAAGTTCAGCTTCTCTAGTCTGAAGTTGATTTTATTGTACTTCTGCAGTGCCTTTTAGCAGTGTCTTTATTATTTCCAATTATTGATAACTTTCTACTCTGCCAAACTAAGTTTACTTTTATTTTATAGAGAAAGAAACACAAACTTTGACAGGATGCTTTCACCTCTTTAAAGATACAAGAACATTTGTTTCTTTAGTTATAGAAAATAGTGATTTGAAGTATGCTGCTCAGATTTTACTCTTACAATACTATACCTTTTCAATAATGAGGAAAATTTGTTTCTAGTAAGTCATTTTACAGACAAAGAAGTAATGGTGAGTAAATCAGAGGGTTATTAGAATAAAATAACAAAACTATTTATTCATAGAGAAGCAATAAAGTTATTTATATTAAAAACGATAACTCTTTCATAATGTATTTTTGAAGCAGATGTAGGATGCCCGTAATTTGATTCCTAGCTTATTGTTGCCCCAAACTATCAGCATTTTACCAGAAATGAAATTGACTCATTTTTCTGCCTCCTTTCACAAGAGAGAAAACAGCTTTCATTAAAATGCTACAAAATATAAATAAAATGCACCTGTAATCACTGTCAAAGTACAGAACAATTAAGTATAGATTGAAAATAGAAAAGTTGTATTTGCAGAAAATATTATTAATTTAAATATGCTTTAACTTAATTATAAAGTAAATATTAATCCCGAATAAAATGTTATAATCTGAGAGAGGTAGAAAGAATCCTGATTTCTAATTAATGTTCTATTTTTTTTGAAGTTTTTCCTTAGAATTTCATATACCACTGGGTCTTTATAATATAGGTACACATACCTGACTGTATATAAGACTTTTGCTTCATTAATATAATATAGATGGCTTTGACTCACTCACTAATATCTCAGAAAATTGTCTTAAATCAAGAATATATTGTCATTTTTGTATTAAACAGTTTTATCTTGAAACAGAGCTTGACGTTTGGAAATTCAGATATTTTTTTAAAGTAATAATGAGAATGTCAAACTGAGTCAGTAGTCTTGACAGTTTTGAAGACTCTGCATAGTCCTTAATAAACAGACGTTTTACAAGTTTTTAACCACTATATATCTCTGTTATAATGCCACTTAAGGCTCACACAGTTTAAGAAGATAAACTCATATCTGGCCTTTGACTTTTATAGAGTAGAATAAGCAAACTTACTCAGCTTGCTTTACTGTTACAGTTTATTTTATTGAAGATATATTTTTATAAATGATAATATCGCAGACCATAATCTCTGACACTACATTATAACTATCATGCTGTAAAATATCGGTACTTTCTTAAAGATGAAAACTTTTCCTTGATGTTTACAAAGTCAGCCTTCTACTTGCCCTCAATTTATAACCATTTCTTGCTCTAACAAATTGAAGTAGACTCTTCATTGCTAATTAAAGAACCAGTGAGCAGCCGATAAATTGAGGCTACAGCCATCTCCTGTTATTCTTTTTCATGCACAATACTACAAGTACTACATGTCTTCTTTTGTATTCACTGCATTTTATTACTGGTTAGGAAAAACTGTGATCACCAAATATTGAAGCTGTAGAATCATTTTAGTGTCTTTAGTGTTGTCGTACTTTTGGACGTCCAAGCTTTATCATCTTAGTCTGTAAAAAGGTTGTATTTGATTGATCAAACTCTCTTTGCCTCCTCCTCTGCCCTTTAAAAAATATGTTGAATAGTATTTAATGGTTCTATGTATATGCATATATTTAATATTTTATATTATTTACTATATATTATATATATATAATACCTGTACACATAGAAAAATAAACTGAGGTTTTTTTTTTTTCCTTTTCTCACCTGTAAAATACTTTCTTATTCTCTCAAAGAATGGTTCATTCTCTCCCCCAAAGTACATTTTCTTAACTTTTGAAAAATGTTCAAATATTTTGATATATATTTGCATGTATATACAATGTATGTTCACACATGCACTTATAGAATGTGCATAACTTTGGAAATACAGATATGTACCAAACACACATGTACTATTACAAAAACAAATTTGTTGGTGTATGTCTATATGTATGCACACAAGTCCATTAAAACAATCTGTTTTGACAATTTTGTAATTATACTTTTACCCCTTAAGTAGCGATAGGCTATCAATATTATAGAGCAAAGAATAATGTCTAGTGATACTTTACATTAGAATCCTTAATAAAGCAGAATGAAGAAAGTGCATGTTTTTGAATAGCATTGGGACCCACATGTGGGACAGAACATGCCTGAGGGTGGTTAAGTATCAGGGAGCTGGTATCCTGTCCTCAGAGTTATTTGCTCTATTACATGGAAATCAGCAGTGTGATTTCTGGCTGCTGTAATAGATGGCCATGACAGACGCTTGTGTTCTGCCCAGGGCTCTCTGCAAACTCTTGTTATTCAAGGCCCTGTGCACTTACAGGAATATGTCATTCTGGTGTTCTTTAGCAAGAGTAAAAAAAACAGCTCTGTCCTTTGTCAAATAAGTTTATGTTCCCATTAGATCTGTAGCATTAATATAAACATAATAATAGGAAGATAATGGAAAAATACAGAGTCCAGAAATAAGTGCTGGAATACATGTCTCAGATGATTGTGTCAACTTTAGGAGAAAATGATGTCCATGGTTGGTTATGTGGCATTTCTGCCCAGAGCAGACTGATGTGGTTGTAAACAGTACAGAAGAGAGGAGACTTGGAGGCCACAAGCTATGTATTTGTTCATGTGTTTCTTAATTTCTTGATTCAGTTAGCATTATTTGAGTGTCTGCTAAGGGCCACTATGTATATAATGGTGAGCAAAGTCAGTTTACACATACATTTCAGTATGTAATATTAACAAATATCTCATTATTCATACAGAATGATATAAACTTAAATCACACAATGAAAGTGAAACAAAGCTCCAAGAGTTGTTGGCTGTTCTGTGATAAATGTGTGTTCAAATGCAGAGGACTACAGAGGAGTAAGAGAACAAGATGTTAGTTTTTTTTTGTTTTGTTTTGTTTTTTAGATATTGCATCTCTTTTAGTGTAGATTTTTCTGTTTTGTAGAATGAACATAAATACAGTGCCAAACTCAGAGGAGTGTGGTGAGAAATTATTAATGTAGTACATAGCACAGTCCTTATATCTAGTAGGGGCTCAATAAACGTTTAGAGTGAATGAAAAATAAGTTCACAATAAAAAATGTCTATGATTAAGCTATTCCTTACTGTTATTAACTAATAGTATTAGTTATTTTACTGAAAAAAAAAGGGGGAATCAGTGAAGACTTCATAGAGGTAGTGATGTTCCGGCTGAATTGAATTGACTCTTGAAAAAAAAAAAATATATATATATATACATGTGTTTTTCATTACGCAAAGAGTTAAATTCAGGGGGTCAAAATAACCAAAACAAGAATGCAGGTAACTCCTGGGAACCTGTTTGGATCTATTCATAGTCTGTATGTATAGAACGTTGGTTATTGGAAGCAGGTTCATCAAGAGCTGAGGTGGACTGGGTTTGGTCACAGGTAGTCCTGATGAGGAAGCCTTTAAGTGGCTAACAATAACTCATTGCTGAATTTGACAGTCTGCTCTGCCACTCTCTGTATTTTAACCTTGTGACCCATGAAGCGTTGCTGGGCCTCAGTTTATAGTTCTAAGAATACTGTTTGTTTTTTCCCTAAGTAATGCCCCATATCTTTCCTAGTACTAACATACTATATCCCTGTCTATTGACTCCCAGTCATTAATGGGAAGAATTTAGAATGGATTTATGCTTTAGAGCAGAGTTGAACAATCCTAAATTTAAACTTACTAGCTCTCTGGTATTTCACTTGCTTTAGTCTCTTTAAGACACACTTGTCTTCTTTACAATAATTAGGATAATAAAAACATATTGCACAAAAATATAAGACTGTAGAATAATTTATATAAAGAGTCTAGCATGCCACTTAGAATAGGGGCATTGCTCAATAAATGGCACTTATTACTACTGATGCTCAAATTATTTTTTAATGTGAATATATAATGAGTCAAATTAATTATCACTACTGTGATCTTTCATTAGACTGTAGAGTTTGCTCACTGAATTGTGTGATGTCTTACTTATAGCGGTGAAGGTTAGGCTAGGCAAATGTCCAGAAATATTTGGCAGAGCACCACATAATGATGGGGTGACATTTTGTCCTTCAGTGTTATCTCAGATTTACAGTGGTGCACACTATAAAAGAAAAAAAAACACGTAAATAGAATTATTTGATGAATTAGCATTGTCAAAAATTCATATTCAGTGGTATGGGGTATTAGAAGATTTTCTCAGCAACATCCTGCTCGAACAACTGCATTTGAAAGATTTAGCCAAACTATGTAAATCTTCCCTTACAATTCCTTTGCAGAGCCTCCAGAAAAACACTTTGCAGCAACTTAAGTGCAGAGGACATTTTAGTCCAAGAGGTAGAGTTGCCCTAGGCTGAAATCATGGGCTCAGTTTATGCCCAACCAGAAATATCGAACAGCTTATTTTAACAATGTGCTTATTTCTACTGTTTCTTTCCAGCAAGAGCCTCTTGCCAAAGAATAGGACTTTTTAGTCTTTGGAAAATAACAGCTACTCCCAAGTAAGAGAAATAGAAAAGAATAAGAAGTTCATGGAAAGAATTAAAGTTATAGGCATTCCTTTGGCAGATTTAAAACCATTTGATTAATACTTCTTGTCCCCTGCTTTTAGTTCACTAGTATTGGCAGAGCATGAGCAGGACAAGGGAAAACAAAGTACAAATGGTAAAAAAGAAAAGAGCAAAGGTGACCATATTGATTAAGTTCTCATGATACATACAATGTATGAAATACAACACTATTAGTTTGCATTAGTTATGTCTTTGTATTCTCCCAACAACACTAAAAGAGTAGTAGTATAATCCCTATAAGAAAGATGTGGAAATTGAGGCTAAGTGTAACTAGTTTATGGGGACACAGTTGATGAGGGCATAAATCTTTTGAAACTTGCATCTATATGACTAAACTGTCCACCACATATTTACAGACAGACCTGTTTGAGGTATGCTGCACAGTATAGTAATCCATTAATCCCAACCCAGAGGCCTCCAATATCTAATTTAACAGAAAATAACCTTAAAGATGAGAGTGTTTGACAAGGTTGGGAGGACTTGTACACCCTATCAGAAAGGTGAGTCTTCCCCATTCTACTGCAACTTCTGCTCCCAGGAATCTTGGGTTGGTTAGGGTCCTAATAAACCCTTTCCTTTCTAATTCAAGTTAAGACTGTTATACAATCTTTTTTCAAGGGCTGGTGCTGACTGCCACAGTACCTAGTGGCATCAGAGTAAGACAACTTGCTTTAAAAAAAAATATATTTATTTATTTATTTATTATACAGAACTGGGGTACAGGCCAGAAGTGCAGGGATGGTGAGAGGATTCACCACAGACACAGAGCAGGGAGCAGAACAGGCAGATCAACACAGTACACTGCTGAGGGGAACAGCGGGCGGGTCAGGAGAGGTCTGCCACACCATGTATATCTCCTCCTGGGCAGGTGGGGATCGAACTCATGAGGATGTGGTTTTAGCTTCTTACTGCAGTGCTTTAACACACTGCGCCAACAGGGAGGGCCGACAACTTGCTTTAAAAAAAAGCAAGTTACAAAATCTGTGGTTATTTGCAAATTGTATTCACTTTTATAACATTCATATTAACATTCATATAACATTCATTATAACATTCATATTAAAGAATTGGGAGTCATGTATTGTAAATAATGTAAAGCCAAATAAAAGAACATGCAGACATTGCATGTCTTAAATCCCAGAGCATCATCTCATATTGTTGAGTGTTTGCCTGCCTGCCTATGTATCAATCATGATGAGAATCAAATAATGTCCCTTTTATATTTTCACCACAACATCCATCCTTTTCTTTTTTGTGATGTTGTTTGATCTATTACTAATATATACTTACTTGATTTGATTTTCTACGAATCTTTCAATTAACCAAAGTAGCATATAAGTTTTATAATTATGTCAGAGAAGGGTGGAGATTTAGAAGTCATCTAGTATATTTTCCATAGAAAAACCTGGTGCTTAGAAAGGTTAACAGATGCTCAAATGCCATTCATTTTCTGGCAAAATTGGTCAGTGTCTTAGAACAATAATTGAGTGCTTTTTTCTGTTTCAAGCTGCTTATCTTTATGAAGTGTAATTGTTGACAAAATGAATAAGCATACAGATTTTTGATAGGTCAATGTTGGACATTATACAAAATGTTAAACTTCATCTCTACTACCTCATAATACAGATAAGTAGTCTCCAGTAGATAAAGAGAGAGGAAAGTCACCATAAGTCATTTTAGAAATCCATAAAAGGTACTTACTTATCAATAATAATTGGGAGGTGATTCTGGCTTCCAGAAGGAGGTTAGAGATGCTACACTTACTACAGTGTTCAGAATAGTTCAGCATGACAATATTGTCCTATCTTCTGTACAGTTTTTAATAGTCCACTGGATAGTCATGTTTTTGTTTGTTAGTTTTGTTTTGTTTTTGTTTTTGTTTTACTTTGTGACTTTCTAAAGTATAGCTCAGTTTCTTAGTAAATACAAAGCACTTTCTGCATGGATCTCATGATCATTAAATATCCTAGTCATGTAATTTCTTTGTAATTCATGGAATCACTGAATTTTATTTTGTTGGGAATTTTATCAATAATTTATTCCTCTTTGGAAAATATCATTATTATAGCAATGCTGTGGATCCTTATATTAGTTTCCCTGACTCACTATCAGGGAAACTGATCTCCACTATCAGTCAACATTTGTAAATATCACTTGAGGATATGTAATTGATGACCAATAAATTTTAATTGGCAGAAATACATTAAATAAAAATTTTAGCAAATTTTAATGTTTTAAAATATGTTGATTATCATAGCAGATATTCAGTTTTGAATATCTTATCATACAATACCAATTCTATTTTATAAAAGTTATCTGCAATTATTTATCTTGAGTTGATTTCAGTTTTGCTCTGATAATGTCTCATAGTCTTCATTTAACTTCTCTATCAGCTATGAAGTTGCTGTGGTTTCTTTTTTAATCACCTCCTATTCTATTTTTTTAATAAAAAGAGAGAATTCCAAGGTCTTTTGAAATACTGAAAATCAATGTATATACCCTTACATGCTTTTTTTTTTTTTTTTAAGGGAGTATAAGGATAAACTATATGAATGGATGAATTAGTAAATAAATATAATTACAGACAGATAAGCTTCCTCATTAATCTTCCCTATGTAACACAGGAATTATTTTGACACTAAAGATATAAATATGAGCCAATTTAGTTGCAAAAATGTGACACTTTTCTACATCAACTATAAGTGATCTTGATAGATGATCTGTATATTAATTAAATTTATTTCCTTTGATGTCATATACAAATGATCTCTTAGCACTTCTAACACTAAGTTTTAATACAAGTTCAGTCATATGTTGCTCTTTCTCTTTTCCTGTGATGTTTATAGAAATAGTATCTGTTCTCTTTATTCCATTAAAAGTGAATTTATTAATTATAAGTATGCAATTCATGACTTCATTATATTGGTTAGTATAGCTCACTTCACAGAATGTACTATTTAAAACATTTGATATAAAATAATTTATTTCTATTTTTACTTTATCGAGAGTTTTAGTATAGTATGTGGGCATCGGTATTAACTGTATGGTTCATTCCAGATAGAGAAAGAAGGGTCTTTCAGTGCATTTATAAAATAGGACAGTTGGGTCAGATGTAATTAGAAACCATGAGTTTGATTTGATACTGTTAATGTGTGCTGTCATATATGTGACTAGACCAGGAGTCAACAAAGTTTATCCCACACATCAAATGTAGTCTGTAGTCTGTTCCCTATTTTTGACCAAAATCTAAGGATGTTCTTTTTTAGATTATTTTAATGGCTGAATAAAATAATAAAATATAATATTTGATGACAAATGAAACTTATATAAAATTCTAATTTTACTATCCACAGTTATATTAGCATTTGTTCTATACAGTCACGTCCCCTTGTTTACATACTGTCTATGATGACTTTTGTGATACAAAGGCCAAGTTGAGTAGTCCTAAAATATTTGCAATCTACCTGTTTGTAGAAAAAGTTGTCAACCTCAGTACTAAAGTATCAGCTTCCATTGCCTTCTGATGGGGTATCCTATAATAAGAAAAGCTCAATATTTTAAAGACCATATTCAATAGTATCATTGTCTTTTATAATTTCCAGTTCACTCTAGCACACAAAATCTCTCTACATGGCATCCTGCACATTTTTCATGTTACCTTGTATTGTGGCTATTATTTTTAAAGTCTTTCTGATTAGAGAATCAGATTCTTAGTAAGTTCAACATAGAGCCTAACTCACAAAGGGAGCTGTTCAATTATTTTTATGATAATCCTTATATTATTATTATCATTATCATTATTATTATTATTAAATTGTATGTTTGAATCCAGAATTCTCAGCTGCATCTCTGACTGTGGAGATGTATTCTATTATTTATGGCTATCTGGTTACATTGTACAGTGTACCCATCACAGTGAATCACATGGATAAATATCTACCACTCTAATCCTCTAATCTCAACTTCTTTAAGCACACCCTTCAGTTGTCTCTGGTTTCCCCATCCCACCATGCTATAGGAGGTTGGTCAATAAATTATTACAGATTTCTGTATAAATACTAGCAAAGGACCTTATATATATAAAGGTGCTTAATTGGTTTTGAATTTGATATATGTTATTATGACTACTAATTATAAAAAGGTTTTAATATAAAGAGTGACATTTTCAGTACTCAGAGTATCTCTAAAAATAACAGATTGTGACAAAAAGTTGTTTGAATATTACTGTTTGTTTTGTTTTGGACTTTTGTTTTAGGCTGTTCTGTGGTGCTGCTAAAATATTGAAATCCCTGTTCAGAAATTAGGTTCAGTATTCAAGTGGGTCATGCTGTTCGGTGATGAAAGGAACAGTACTGCACTTTGAGAGGACAATCAGGAAAAAAGTCTGAATTTACACCGTTTCTTTGTCTCATTTAGGAGTCACCTGTTCCTTAGAAGGTTAAAATAATGTCATGAAGTATTATTTTATAATTAGCTTTGGTACAATCTGTTGTAGACTGCATGACCTTTTTTACTCCGTCAATTTCATCATTAAGTATAAGTATTCAGAGTACAGTAGTTCGCACCAACACATTAAAAATCATAATTGAACAGATTTGCACTTCATTCTGATAGGGTATACTATTCAGCTAGTCATCAATATTGTTATACTTTTCAAAAAGCATTTTTAAATGCATGTTATATATATATTTACAACATTTTGTGCATTTTTCATCTCAGTTGTACTCTCCGTGGGGTTCCCATCACCAAATCACCCTGTACCATCAACAAGTCCAGTGCTTTTCCCTCCCTCCACTGTTTTTGATCCCATTCCTTACTCCACCCCCATAAAATGTCTCTGGTCTATAGCTGTTCATTATTATTATTATTTTCTCACCTAGTCCATTATACTCCTGCTATGAGTGAAACCATCTGGTATTTTTCCTTTTCTTTCTGGCTTATTTCACTAAGCATGATCTTTTCGAACTCCATCCATGTTGCTTAAAAAATTGTTGTTGTTGTTGTTGCTTAGTAATATTCCATTGCGCATATGTACCATACCTTTTTAATCCAGTCATCCACTTTTGGGCATTTGGGCTGTTTCCGTCTTTCCAGTTGTAAATGAGACAGCAATAAATATGGGGTGGAGGTATCTTTTTGAATCAGTGTTTTTGTGTCTTTTGGGTGGACTCTTAGGAGTGGGATTGCAGGTCATATGAAAGCTCCATGTTAAGCAGTTTGAGGGAACTCCAAACAGTTTTCCATAGTGGAAAACTGCTTGTACTAGTTTGCATTCCCACCAGCAGTGCAGGAGAGTTCCTTTTTCTCCACATCCTGGCCAACATTATTTGTTGCTTGTTGTTTTAAGACGTGCCATTCTCACTGGGGTGAGGTCGTATCTCATTTTGGTTTTAATTTGCATCTCTCTGATTACAAGTGATGTTGAACATTTTTTCATACACTTGTTGGCCATCCATATTTCCTCTTTGGAGAAGTGTCTTTTTAGCTCTCCTGCCCATTTTTTTGAGGGTTGTTTATTTTTGTTGAGCTTCATCAGTTTTTTATATACCTTTGTGATCAATCCTTTATCACTCGTTTTATGTAAAATTTTTTTTCCCCAATCAGTGGAATGTCTATTTGTCTTTTGTACTGTCTCTTTTGCTGTGCAGAGCTCTTTGACTTGATACAGTCCCATCTATTTATCCTTGCCTTCACTATTGTTGCATTGAGTGCTGTATCTTTAAAGATGTCGCTGAAGTGTATGTTGTGTAGTGTTTGGCTCATCTTTGTTTCCAGGTATTTTATGGTTTCTGCTAGGTCTATAATCCACTTTGAGTTGATTTTTGTGTATGGTGTGAGGTAGTGATCTAGTTTTATTTATTTATTTTTTTTTTGAATGAGCTTCCAGGGATCTTTGTGCCTACTCCAAACAGTCTCTCCCTGAGCACTTTTCCCACTGCTTGTGGTCCTCTCCAGAGCTGCTTTCTCTCTCTTTAACTCCAGAGTTTTACTGCAGTTTTTGTGGGTAGATGTGGTAGGTAGGTGACCCCATAGCAAGTTTCCCCATCTGAGGCACTTCCTAGGGCCTCTCTATGTTAGGTTGTGCCCATGGAAGGCTGGGGGGTTTGTTAAAATTGTTGCATTTTCCCAGGGTTGGGCCTGTGGTTGAGTCCTGTCTAAAGGGTTTTTTTGTTTGTTTGTTTTCCCCCTTTTACCTCCAAGGCTTTGTGAGTCTTGCTTACCACGCCTTAAAAATGGCTCCAAGAACTAACCATGCCTTAATGGTGTCTAGTTTCAGTTCTTTGCTGTGGGGGGTGGGAGATGGGGGGAGCACTAGAAGTGCCCCATTGCCAGGTCCTCCTCCCCATCTTCAGGGCTCTGAGTGCCCACTCCTAGAAGATTTTTTCCCCCTGCTTGGTACCACTGATCTAGTTGAATTGTCTCAGTTTATCTCCAGGGCTTTATCAGGGTGGGCTGGGGTCTATGGTGTTCCCTAGCTTCTGGGCACCTGGGCACTCCTGGATGAGCTGCAGTCTTTCCTCTCAGTTTGGATTCCACTCACTGAACGGAGTTGTCTCAAAAGCCCAGTTGAAAAGCAGTAAGTCTTCCTCTGCAGCACTTCCTAGTGCCTGGGCACCTGGGCACTCCGGGATCGGGGCTCCCCAATTGCTGAGTCTCCCTCAGTTATCTTCCTTCTAGTGAGTCCAGGCTGCTCTCATTTGGGTTGAGACTCGTAGTATGTAAGTCTGTAGTCTGTTTTTAGTCTTCTATTCCTGTGTGAGCTTGGATGTAATGATTTTGGTGTCTTCGCTCTGCCGCCATCTTGCCTGATCTAAATGCACATAATTTTAAAATTACACATAATTCCTAGATTTCTATTACATTTTAGAATGACTTGTATGTGTGTGTATGTATATACATACATATATATGTACACACATTTATGTATGTATGCATATGTATATATATATATGTGTGTGTGTGTGTGTGTGTGTGTGTGTGTGATAGAAAGCTCTTTTTGATTCCTTGCAATGGACTGAACTCTTCAGTTCTTTTGCCATGATATACTCATTCTTCAAGGCCAATTTGTGTACCAGTTTAAAAGTTGATACTTTTTGTACGCTAATTATGTACTATTTTTTTTATAATAGTCTAGTTTTACATCATTGTGTGCCTTTTTCTATTTCAGTTGTAATTCCCGTGTGCTTCCCATCACCAAATCACCTGTGTGCCATCACCATAGTCCAGTGCATTCCCCCATCTCATTTTTTATCCTAGTCCCCACTCCACCACCATAAAATGTCTCTGGTATATGTAGCTGTTCATTGTTGTTGTTATTATTTTCCCCCTGGTCCTTCATCTTCCTGCTGTGAGTGAATCCATCTGGTATTTTTCTTTTTCTTTTAACTTATTTCACTAAGTATGATTCCTTCCATCTCCATCCATGTTGCTGCAAAAGACATGATTTTATCTTTTTTGACTGCATAATATTCCACTGTGTATACACTAATCTTTTATCTGATCAATTTTATGTGGTATGCACATAAAATAAAGTTTTTTAACAAAACTTTATTTTTTCAAGAAGTTTTAAGAGAAATTCTTTCAGTGGATATTCTTTGTTTTCATAGCAAGGTGTTTTTTAAATAAAAATGCAAACTAAGTGGGAAATCAGAAATAATACATTCATACTACTTTTTACAAATGATTGTATCATTTGAATAATAAAAAGTTATCAATTTCAAAAAAATAAAATATGAGCTAAAAAATATAAAATATGAGCTAAAAATATGAGCTAAAGATATGTAGAGAAGATTCAGATATAATTACACCTAGAATAAACCACAGTTCATATTTTGATGCCTTTTTAGTTTTTATTTGGTTTTACATGTGTACTTCAAAAATATGGTATTTTGCACTAGTGTAGCTAAATACAATGTATGGTTTATATACATCTCAAAAGAGAAGTTAAGAATATAAAGATGTTGGACCTCCCTCATGCACAGTGTGTTAAAGCACAACATTGCAAGGCTATTCACAACCGTTCAGTGCCTGTTTGAACCCTGGTCAGGGAGGTGACCCACATGGCATGTTAGACTTCTCTTGACCCACCTGCTGCTCCCCTTAGCACTGTATTTCAATCTGCCTGTTCTGCTTCCCACTCTGACTGTAGTGAATATTTTTACATCCCTGCACTTCTGTCCTGTACCCACAATTCTGTATGTATAAATAAATAAGTCCTTAAAATAAAAAAGAATATAAAAATGTATTAGTTTATAAAATTAACTTATTGTATTTACCCAAACTAGTAAATTATTTTCTTGTCAGCTATTCTAATTTCTTTCTACCAAAATTAGCATTGTTATCTTTTTTATTAATATAAACACTGGCCATTATAATATATGACTCTTTGACAACATTTCTCATAGTAAGATATTTTCAGAAAAGTAATTAATGAGTCAAGGGTTAAATTTTTATGGTTCATAGTATTTATTTATTCAGTCACTTTTTACTCAGCAATTAATTATTGAACAGTTCCATGTGCCAAACACTTCTAATCAATGGGGATATAATGAAAAACAAAAGAGATTGATTCCTAACCATAGAGGTTGTATTTTATTGCCAAATTGCTTCTAAGAAAACTTTATAAATTTAAAATCTTTCTATTCCAGGAATATATGTATATAAATGCATAAATCTTCCTGTGCTCTTGATAGTTCTATTTTTATAAAAACAGTGTGGATTTGGTAGGCTAAAAATTACATGCTATTTCTAATTTGCCTTTATTTGTGAATGAGAAGGAATACTGATGCTGATGTGTTTATAGTTAATTGAGATGCCATCCTAGTTTGTTTTTTTTTTTTTTTTGTTTTGTTTTATAATGCTTGTTTAGTTGACTGGATGAGTGACAGGCAGGGTGAGTAGATGGATGGAGAAGTGGATACCTAAATAGAAGGAAGGACACAGAAGTAGGAGACTTCCTGTTTGAAAGTTCTGGTGGAAGTTATTTCCACCTACCCTAAGTATAGCAAGCTGGTCATTAGCCATTTTCCTGAATGCTATAAGCCTCTTTCTCTCCAGTCACTATAACATCTTTTTTTTTTATGCTGTTTCCATTTCCTGGGAATAAAAGAGCTGAATGTCCTTCTTTCACTAATGTAGGTAAGTAAGATTGAATTGAGTGGTAGATGAAAACGTAATCAGTACTACAGGCAGAAGTAGACAAGCTATCTGATAGTGTGGACAGAGTTTGCTGAGGAGTGCAATATGTGCATTAAATTGTAAGGGACAGTAAGGGAGCTTGTGGAGAGAAGGATACTCTTACCAAAAATTCCTACCTGTTTTATAATATGCTTATATAGGAATAAAGCATTTTATGAAACTTGTATATAGATATAGTCAGTGATAATTTTGGGTCCACATGCCTTACACTCTCACCAATCTTTCCCTAACAGTCAAAACCATAATATCTAAAGATAATTATATGAAATTTTACCCAACATTATTCATCATCAGCAGTGCTGACACCAACATTCAGAATTAAATTTGTACATCAACAAATCTCTAGATTCCTCTTATCAAAACCTGGGCATTCTCTAGCTGTTCTAAAGTAAAGCAAAGCCAATCTATGGCAATGTGACCACAGTCTATTTCTAATATAAGGAGCAGCATCATTTTCAAAGGGTTGAACAAAAATATGACAGTTAAATAGGTTGAGGACTATAAGCAGATTGAGGACAGAAACTTTTTTTTGAGTTTATGAAAGAATCTGGCATAATTGGTAGTTCCAGGTAGGCTTGTGATTATTACTTCCTTGATAATATATTATAAAATGAATGAATAGCAATTGACTTATGAACTACACTCATTTTTGTGAAGGTCATTCAGAACCTTAGCCAATTTTTCATTTCTCCTTACTGTCATGTTTTGCTCTCAAATTTGTTTTACTATCCTTTCAGCTTACTATGCCAGAAAATCAGGAAGTCTTCATCAGCGCTGTCATCTTCCTACCTGCAAGCCCTTATTAATGAAACCTAATTGATACAGAATAATGTCTGCATCTCAAATAGTATCCTTTTCATTTTTCCACTCAGTAGTTGAATGTAGATGTGCATTATTATTCACATAAGCCATTTGCACTTATCAGTGGTCTCCATGACTTTGATCCATTCTAAGTGTTTTTGTTGACAAGTGATTTAAAATCTCCAAAAAATTTAAAGTAATGCTCCATTTTAAATGTAATCTGACTTCTGAAGACGACAAGCAAATCTAGAGATGTTAATAGTTGTTCTATGTTGGATTAAATATGTTAAGCAGTTTATTTTTCCATTATAGGAATTTACCAATTCCTTGATGTATTGCCTTTCTCACAGGCAGATAGCGTATGAGGACCATTTCTTAAATATGCATGCTGATGAAATGATACTTATTTACCAGTATCTCATAAAATATTTGCCAAATAAGTTTATAAAATGAATATCATTTCCTTAGTAGAACATTCTATACTATTTACAACATGACCCAATCTGGCATTTCCAACTCCATTTTTACTTACTCTTATTGTGTTTTGGTCACACCTAACCACTGATTGTTTCCTGATTCCCTGATGCCATTTGCTATCTTCTGCCAAGTCATTGCTAATGCTTCCCTCTCTCAAATAACTCTTCCAGCAGTTTGATAAAATAGTATTAACTATGCAGTGGTCATCTCAAATGCTATTGTATTATTATTTTTAATGAGGTAACTATTGGTTTGTAACACATATATGATTTAGAGGTACAGGTTCTCACCTCTTCAGACTTATGTTACCATGCCAGTCCACCACCAATGTTATCTTCTTTAGCCCCGCCTTTTTCTATGCTGCCACAGAATATTGTTCATACATCTACTTTTCACTGTAGCATTGTGATCACTGCATATCTGTTTCATATACTGCATTGGGAACTTTGAGTAAATATTTTAATTTAATTTTGTATCTTTAGTGCTAGGATATATATATGTGTGTGTGTGTATAACAAATATGACATATGTTTCATAAATGATTTAAATAGTACTAACTTTAAGATTTGATAGAGAGAAGGAATAGTGATTTTTCAGGACATGCTTAAGAGGTGCTTCTTTGGAGAGGTGCTTTTACCTATATCCTATATTCTGTCTTTCTCAAAGCATAGATAATCATTCTGATCAATCTAAAGGAGGAATAAGAACCAAGGACCTGACTAAAACTGGCTAAATTTGAACTGATATAAATTTGAATAAAAATCACTTATTTCAGTAAAAGTTGTAATTGCCACATGAATCAATTCACAAAAAATATTTGATTGTTGATTCAAAAGGATTTAATTATTATCTGTTATATGCCAACCCCTGTTATAGAAACTAAAATATAGTAATAAATATAATAATAAATGTACATTCTAGTGCTAGCATTCTAATAAACACAAAATTAACTAGGAGGGTACAGATTGTAATGCATCACTAAAAATTAAACTAGGATAAGGAGATATAAGGGATCAGTTGGTAGAAGGGAGACATCTTTCTTGGATAAGACAGTAAAGTAAAGAAAACTTTTGTTTGTTTGTTTTAAGATTTACTTATTTGTGCATACAGAACTGGGGTGCAGGCCAGAGGCTCAGGGGCGGTGAGAGGCTTCACCAGAGACATAGTGGGGAACAGAACAGGCAGATCTATGAAGTACACTGCTGAGGGGAGCAGCGGGTGGGTCAGGAGAGGTCTGCCTCCCCATGTGGTCACCTCCTGAGCAGGCGGGAATCGAACTCATGCGGAAGCAGCTTTAGATTCTCAGTGCTGTTAAACCGCTGCACCACCAGGGAGGGCCAAGAAAACTTTTAATGAGGAGATTATCAAGTTTTGAAGGATCAAATGTGAAAATGGAACAGCCTGTGATAAGCTTGAGATTATGTCACAGATAAAAAAAAAAAAGCACTTTTATGGATCCTGATGTAGGAATAAGTTTGATATGTCTGCAATAGAAGGCTAGTGTAGAGGAGAGGATGGGGAATAACAGGCAAAATGTTTGAAGAACCTAGTAAAACTTGGTTATGTAAAGGCATCTGGAATTTATTTAAAGGCAATAAGAACCTATTTAATTCTTTAAAATAAGGGTATGTTATAATCTAATGTACATAGTGAGAATGTGCTGTGGAAGGCCATGATGGAAGGAGGAAGTGAGTTAGAAAGTCAGAGTACTTCAAAGGGAGAAACAGTGATGACAGACTCACCAGTAGCAGTGCTGATGGATTTCCACATTATGGGTTAAGGATATATTTTGGATGTATCAATAAAACAAAAAAATGTTAAATTACTTCATTTCTTTGAAGCAGAATATGCCAAAATGAAGCATGTGAGGAAAATAAAAATAGAGAGTGATTTCCAGGTATTGTACCAGGTATTGTTTCCTGTAATCCAAAATGTTTCTTAATTTAATGGAGCATAAATATTTGAAATAAAAATTTCAGACATTTCTATCCTACTAAATTTTTAAATTCATAGACAATGCCTGCCTCTCTGACTTCCCTTTTTCTTTGTTTTCCTTCTTGATCCATGATATTCTCCCAAACGTCTGATTGACCCTTTTTCTTTAGGAAAGATAATAAACTTATCAGTAACAATGCCTGGATTTTCTTTTACTTCTTTGTTACCTTACATTGCTGATCTTTGATCTTATGAATACAATCATAATTTATCTACTTCTTGAGTTGGAAATAGGAAAGATATTTTAAAGAATCCAGATACTATTAAGTCAAAAGCTTATGGCTCATCAAATATCTGACTTTGACTTTCCTCTTCTTTATTTTGACCCTTCCCTCTAATACTTTGATAAGATAAAGAATATCTCACTTAAATGCTTTGAATCACAAACTCTTTTAACTAAGAAACACATCAGATAGGAGAGGTTGGGTGGGAGGTGAAAAGGAAATAATCATTTGACCTACTGGAAAAAAAAAAAAAGGGCCATATGGTTCAAGCGTCTGGTTTCCCCACTTTTTCTCCCTTCATGTTGTACATTTAAGTTGAAATAGATAATCATGAGTATTTCCCTAAAACACCATTTATTGGGTTCATTAGAAATTGCTGAAAATATAGTATATTGAGATAATTTAAAAGTGAATCTTATCTCAATTTCACATGATTTATCTTCAGGTTAAATATAGAACCTTAGGCATATGTCATTCATTACACTTGTTTAATAGTTGATGCTAGTTATTTTTCTGATTAAGTTATAAGGGGACATTTGAAAAACATTTTTTTTCTAAGAATTACTCTTCCTTTAAATTTCAGTTTGATATTGTCACACTAATAAATAAGTTATTTGGGAGGAATAAAATCCAGCTAATGGGAACAGATATCCCATTTGTGCACTACAGAGTAACTGACTAAATTAATGTAGGAATTCATAAATTATATTTTGTAGAATTTAAAGTGTCCTTTTACCATGAGATAGCTGTAACAAGCATGGGGTTAGCTTGACATAGTATACATTATCCCATCACTAAAATTTGTGCATGATAAATTCCACTATAGCATTGGCCTTGACAGAGTACATGAATAATTCCTCATTTCAGACCACTCTACAGCTGTGTATTTCAAGGACTGTGATTTAATTCAGAGCTCAGCAGAAATCTCATAGTGACAGGTTATGTTGAGTGATCAGATTCTCCAGAGTTGGCCTCATGACTGAAACTCACAACACGGAAGAGAGAGAATTGAGTGTGCTGCAGTGGAAAGATACAGAACTGGGTATCAGGAAATCTGGGTTCCTGTAGCTAGGGTATTCTGGAATGTTTGACCTCCTAGCCAAGTCTCAAAATTCCAGCTGGAGGAGGTTGTACACTAGATGAAAAACAAGAGTATTATGTTTCACTGTTAACTCTAATTCATGGTGATTATACAAACCATGGTGAAGCTACATTAAGGCCACATACACACATACCAAAAGGTAGTGAAAATTAGACCATTGCCATGAATGTGAAAAAAAAAAGAAGTGGTAACTTAGATCTCTAGTTTCTTTTATAGCCCTAGCCTTCCATGATGCAATGTACTCTGTGACAGGATAGAGTACATTGAATGATTATGAGTATCTCCTTTGTTAGGAATTTCTCAGTACCACTGTCTGAATTTGACTTTCAAAACAATCTAGGGAAACAAATTATCTTACCTCCATTTTGTTGATGACCATATAGACTTTTAGAAGCAAAATAAGTTGTCCTACTTCAAACCTGGTAACAAGCATTAGATTTGTGATTTTAAACTCAAGTTCTGACTTCAAAGTGTCACTCCTTATACCACACTGCCCTAGCTTGTATGCATCTTTATTTGCTGATGTTGGCTTGATTTATTATATGCTCAGAAGCATGGGATGGTCAGAAAACTGAAGTTATTTAGGTCAGTACACTATGCAGCTCCAAAAATAATGTTTATGTATAAGGCTTCTGCAAATTTAATAGGATTGGGGATGATGTAGAAACGGTACAATTTTTAAAAATAATTTATGTACACCTTTCCTTGAAACTATTATTTATTTGTTTAACTGCTTAAGACTTCATCATTTTGTGATGGGAGCATGTGTGTTAAATAGCTGGAATAAATGATTTTAATGCTTTTAAAAGTATTTTGAAATTTGGAATAGTATTAAAGGTAATCTAGGTATCTTCCCTGCTCCCAAATTCATGGCCCATTGTGGCTGTTACAATCATTCTATCAAGAGCTATCACTTACCTAACATAACAGATGGCATCCAATAAGTTATCAATTAATAATTGCCGAATAAAATGAGATATTTTTTAAAAATATTTTTCTTTCATATTTACAGTAATAAATTGATTACTTATAGTAATAAACCCACACTACTCAAATAATTAAAACTATTTAACAAGTTGACCCTGGCAGACAGAGGATTATGCAGACAGCTACGATTTCTCATCCTCTCTGTCTGCCAGAACTTGACTCCTATTAGGTTACAGGATTATGTCATAGATGAATCATATGATGCATGCCTTAGTCTGTGACACAGGTTCTATTACATGCACATTCCCTTTCTGGTGATGATGGTGGTGCAGGAATGGAGGGAGAAGTGGTGTTAGAGAGTTTGTATCTTCATATTTTTTTCCCTGAAGAATATTGATGAAATATGACTTTTAGATTTTTTTTAATTATTTGTGCTGATTTCTGATGAGTTCCAGGTTATCTGTCTTCATTTCTGCAGCAGTTGAGCTTAAGTATATTCCCTCCTACCCTCTCTCCAGACTTTTGGGTACTTTAAAATTGTGATTTCAAGTAAGTTACATTGACCTTCTGTCATATATTTCTTGGATTCCAGGGAGATGTAGAGATCAATAGTCAACCAATGACTAAATCTATTCACAAAGATCTTACCTAAACTTTTGGAACAATCCTTAAAGTGGCCTTTCACTTCCAATACACCAAAAAGGTCCATTTATTCAAGCTGCCAGAATATTTATAATACCCTCTCCCCACACAAAGTGCCTTGTCATTTTCCTCAAAATCATTCAGTGGCCGCAGTGTTTATGGCATAGAGTCCAAATTCTGTAGCATGGCAGAGAAACCCCTATTATCCACATTGATCAACTCTTCACCTTCAAACCAGTTTCTCCCCTTCTTCCCTTGCCAACTACATTACATCCTGAAAAAAAAAAAAAAGAAAAAAAAAGGTCCAGTTTTAATACATTATGAGTCATTTTATTTCTAAAGTGTTTTCTTTCTACATTAATTTTGAGGAGAGATAATAAATGTACTTATTTTTTAAAGATTTAAACCAATTTATATTGATGTGCCAGATTATAAAAGAGATCAAGAGATGGTAGATAGATTTTAAAAGAGGTTGAGATCGTAGATAGTCAAATGGACTTACCAGCATCTTTCAAACTTTATTCCACCCCACTTTCTATCAGATTGCCAGCTTCTGCAGAAGTACAACCTGTCTTATTATGCTCATTTTTGGACAAGAATGCCAGGCAACTGATGGCAGCCTGGTCAGCTACCAGGAGGGAGTGTGAGTGAGGATGCTCTGTTCCTTTTATATGAACATATCCATCATAAAACAAACTTCTCTTTCTGGGGGTGGGCAAAGTGACTTGGAGCATTACTCTAGAGAAGCCTTTCTGCAGGAACATAATAGTGGGTGAAAAAAACTGACCTCACCTGCTATTATTCTGAGCCTGAAGAAGTCTTCTCCACTGTCTTTCTGTAGGATTCTAGTCCAGCCTGAATTCCATTTCTTTCTTGTGTGTCATTTTCTTTGTCTGCTTACTCTCCATCCTCCCCTAGATCTCCAGCCAAATTAAACATGTTGTTTTTCATTACACTCTATATTCCTTTCATTGTAATACATGATGTCAGTTTAGTGAAATGATTAGTCTGAAGTCCTCCAGGGCAGTAAGTAATATTATGCTTCATGAGTACATAAGAGTGAATTTAGAATATTGTGAACAAGGAGATATGTCCTGCAATAATTTAGTAGAAGGAATATAAGCAAAGAAGACTTACTTTGATTACTGTCTACAAGATAATAGGACCACATCACATCTCTCCTACACAACAAACCCCAAGGACTTCAGAACATATTCTCAATCTAAAGATGAAGAGAATGAAGAAGAACGTCAGCTAACTGTGAAGTCAATCTGCAAATCCAAGCCAGACTCCACTTTTTAAAGGATTTATTTATTTATGCATATAAGATCTGGGGTACAGACCAGAGGTGTGGTAGGTGAGAGGATTCACCAGAGACAGAGTGGGGAGCAGAACAGACAGATCTACTGAAACACAGCTGAAGGAAGAGATTTGCTGTGCCAGTGTGGGTCAGTTTTCTGGACAGGGATCCACCTCATTCTGCAGTGGCTGCAGATAGCTACATAGTGCTGATATTTAACCCCTTGTACCACCAGGAAGGCTCAACCTCCACTTTTTATATGAGCCCTTGTATCTCTCTGATCTCTGTCTTCTGTAAACTGAGATGCTTTTTCAGAATGTAATTTGAAAGATATAAAAGTTATTACATGAGGAGAGAATCTATACTCAAATGTTATTAAAGATGTTCTTAAATAAATAATGGTAATAAAATTTAGAGAATGGTATCTTAATATTTTCAGTGAGGGACTTTATTCCAAACTTAAATGAGTAAGTTCTATAATAGGTGTTATCTGAAACATGAAGGTTAGTCCAGAAATTAGATTACTAGTTAGTTGACAGTTAAAATATTTAAATTAAAAGTTTGTGTATTGCCACATTAGCCTAATTTGGCAATGTTCTTTCTTCTGACCTAATTCATTCTGTATTATTTCAAACACAACTTTTCATGCTCTGTTTAATTGGATTAATCTCTTTTAATATGATTCTCAGCTCACCTAGCTGACTGGCAATCATTTTAGTCAACGTTCAATGTATGTGACAAGTTCAACCTCATCTTTAAAAATACTCAGAATAAATTATAAAAAAAAATATGAAATTTACTTAGATTACTTACTGAACCAGTTGCTAACTTAATTAAAAATGATTAAAAAATAATAAACAATGTTTACTGAATACTCTCTGCCAAGTATCCTGCTAAGAGATGCATAGGAATTTTTTTCTAGAAACCTTCACATTATATGTTAGTCACTAGTATTCCCCACGTTTAAATGAAACAAAAACAAAAACTTTAGAGTGAGTTTAAGCGACTTCTCCATGGTGACACTGAATTAGTAGCTGTATTAAAATTCAGATGTTTTCTAATTAATTCTAAAATTTTGTACTTTTACCTCTTCAACTTTAAAAATTACAATTCCCACTTTTAGATTCTAAGAGCTCTTAAGAAATAGACAAAATTGAATTTAATTCTTTCTCTACAGTTAATAAGCTTTGAAGCCCTAGATATGATATTCAATCTCACCACAACTCCCTTTACTTGTCTGTCCATTGGGTACAATACCTGGAACTTGGGCTTACTTTATTAAAAGAGCTACTGCATAAGCTTAGTGTTGCACCAGGGGTATGATAGATCTTCAATAAATGCTAAACCTTCTTTTCTTTACCTTGCACAGGAAAATATTCACCCCTTATGTTTTCTTTTTTTTTTTTTTATTTCAACCTGAAGATCCCTGGGATAACAGGAATTATTTCCTGTTCTAAAGTTGAGAAAAATATACTCTCAGAAAAGCCAAGATGCTTAGTTTCTTTCATCCATACCTCATAAAGAGAGAGCAAGGACTTCACATTTCTCTCTCCTGAAAAGTTCTCTCTATTTATATATATATATATACACACACATTTGTATATGTATATGTGCATATATGTACACACATGCATATGTGTATATATACCTATATATGTATTTTTATATTTATTACCAAAAAATTGTTCAGTCTTTCATTCCTCCTTTCTCTGAGAAACACCCATGTGGGATGATCTCATTGAAGAAGAGTATGAAGGAAGAATGCTCCTTGATTCAGTGATGGCTGTTATTTGAGTTGACATCTAATAAGTTACTATTGCTTTTTTAAAAACTACAAATACTCAGTCTTTACCAAGGACTGTTGAGTAATTGCTTAGAGACTATACTGCTTATTATCAGACTGAAGGAGTTAGTTGCTGAGAGAGATCTTGCTCTTCCTAGTTAATGAATAGCAAGCAGCTCCTTTATAAAATGCATTCTGTATTATGGATCTGGCTGCCATTCCATTGATGGTTCAGTAAATGACACTTTTAAACAGACTTACTTTCTGTTACCACTATACAATTCACTAAAATACTTCAAACACATACACCAGAAATAGGAACTGTTAGGTCAACCTGTTTAGAGTCTTGCTGTTCATATTTAGTCTTTTATAACTATCCTTTTTCCCTTTATTACCCACCAAGTAAAATAATTGTGTGTAGATGAATCACTTTTAATATTTGTCTATGATTATCTTCTGTCCATTGGGCTCCATGGACATTGACTGTTCTACCTTTAACAACATGATCTTGATCAGATTATACTATATATGTGGCCTGTTTCCTCCTCTCTAAAATAGGTTTAGTAATGGTAGTATGTATGTCTTTTGGGTGTGTGAAGTAAAAGACATTAATAGGTTGCTTGTGAATCTGCTCTTGGAGTAGTCCATGCTTATTTACAAATATCATTTGCCTATAGTCTATCTCTGGACATGGAAAGATTGGTTTTACTCTTTATTAGAAGTGATTCAGTTCATTTTTCTCTGTGAGTAGATATGCAGAGACAATTTTCTCTCTTTATTGTACCAAATAATTACAACACAATTACTTTTTGAAGCCCCAACTACCACTATTATAATGGAGTTTTTCTATATTGTAGAACACAGGTTAACAAAGGTCAAGTTTTTTTTTTCTTCTTAAAATTTTCCTAATTTTGCAATAGCTTAGGCCTACATAGCTCCAAGTTTGTGGCTTTACCATAAAAGTAATGTTACCTACTTACTGTGACTTTGACTCTCATGAACTGAGGACCGTTTTGTTACATTTGATAGAACTTGAAAATAAGAAACCAAAGGATTAACTTTTTTTTTTTAAGATTTATTTATTCATGCATACTGAACTGGGGTACAGGCCAGAGGTGCAGGGGCAGTGAGAGGAGTCACCAGAGACAGAGTGGGGAACAGAACAGGCAGATCGACAAAGTACACTGCTGAGGGGAGCAGTGGGTGAGACAGGAGAGGTCTGCTGTGCCATGTGGATCACCTCAGGGGCTAGTGATCAAACTAGCTCTGAAGCAGCCTTGGCCAGTTTGCAGTGCTGCATCCTAACCCACTGTGCCACCAGGGAGGGCCAGGATTAATTTTCCAATTAGATAAACTTATTAGCAACTCTTTATCAGAGAATTTTCCTTTCATTATAATAGGCAAGTTGAAAGTTTTTCTGTTCAATATTTTTTTGGGGGGCCTGCTTGGTGGTGCTATCAAGCCAGTGCCCAGACACTGTGGCATTAGTGTGACCCCTGGCCAGGAAAGTAACCAACACGACATAGCAGGCTGTCTCGCTGGCTGCTCCCCTCAGCAGTGTATTTTGTTGATCTGCCTGTTCTTCTCCCCACTCTGTCTTTGGTGAATCTTCTCACCTCCTTTACCTCTGGCCTACCTCCCAGTTCTTGGATGCATAAACCAATGAAAATATTCTTAAAAAGTAAATCTTTTTGTTTTTCTTTTAATAAAATAAAATTACTTCTGAGTGAAGGAACATCAAAAAATATATGACAATGGTTAACCTTTTTTTTGCCTTTTTTTAAAAGATTTATTTTTGCAGACAGAACGGGGTACAGGCCAGAGGTGCAGGGGCGGTGAGAGAATTCACCAGAGACAGAGTGGTGAAAGTGGAGAGACCGATTGATGAAGTACACTGCTGAGGGGAGCAACGGTCAGGTCAGGAGAGGTCTGCCAGGCCATGTGGTCACCTCTGGGGTGGCGATCAAACTCATGCTGAAGTGGCTTTAGCTCTTAGTACTGTGCTGTAACCCGCTGCACCACCAGGGAAGGCCCTTTTTTGGCTTTTTTAAGGGGGAGAGACTGCTGAGTTAAAAGAATTGTAAAATGCACAAAACATTACACTTCTGTACATAATAATATTTATATCTTAATTCTAAAACTTAATAACATAAATGCTTTACTATAGATATCTGTGATCCTTTTGTTAAATTGAACCTCTATCATGTCAATACAGTTCAGAAAAAATCAAATGCTTCGCTTGCACTCCATGTGAAATAGACCAGTGTAATATTGGCTCTTTGGGTGTGGGAGAGAGAAATGGCAGTAAGGGAGAGAAGAAAAGTGATGGATGGATTGGGAGAAGGAATGTAAGGAAGGAGTAATTGTCAGAGACAGAGCTTGTATAAGTACTGTCTAAAACATAGGGTAGCCATCTAGTGAAAATTTATTAACGGAGAGAAGAAAAGGCTGGACAAATTCTCATGGACATTTACATTAGAGCATTTTTGATATTTTATGAGCATTGAGACAAGCAGTAAGTCCATGAACATTCCATGAAAGTTACTAAAGCAGGAGTGTTCCAAAGAACACTGTGACTTTAGACAGCCTGTCATACTGTCTACATAATCAGAGAAACCCCAATCAGTCTGGGTCTCAGTTTAATTTAGTAAAATGGCAACAATCATCCCAAATCCATAAAATTATTATAAAAATGAAAGGATACATTTATATTATGTTGAAAATGCAATGGGGATTAGCTTCTTGAGGGGCTTATGAACTTGCAAGATAGTAAATATCTGACATCTGACATATGGACAAAGCTGCATATTACAGATAAATAGAAACATGTACATATATATAAAGAAAAAAGACAGTAGTTAAACATTATTTTTTAGTTGTCTCCTTGTCTCCTTTATTCTGGTCACATGAATTTTTTTTTTTTACTTTCCTAACACCCAAAAGACATACATATCATTATTAAGCCTATTTTACAGAGGAGGAAGCTGAGGCCCTGTATGTAGTATAATCTAATCAAGATTATTTAAAGGTAGAATGATTAGGATTCTAGTCTAGCAAATATTACCCCAGTTAAATCATTCAAAAAAATTTTTTTTCCCTGAAGAAGGAAAAAAAATAAAAAGAGTGTGTGTGCTTATCTAAACCTTGGAAAACAGAAGTGTAGTAGGTATACCTAATGTGCCATTTAAACTAATTTTTATTGCCAATTGAGATTTTTCTGTTTTACCATACTTAGGTAAGTGTGGAAATGAAGGGCAATTTTAATCAGACATTCTTGGAAGTTCTTTCATGTTTGTATTAACAATTCTATAATGACTTAATTAAGATCAGAATATGTTAACCTGACACACAATTACTTTCTCCAGGCTATTTACTAGCATGAACTATAAGCTAAAGAGTATTATAAAAGCAAATTCACTCAGGAGAGTTATTGATTTTCTCCCTCTTGCATTGGTATTACATGAGATTATATGGGGGTCCTAAATACCTTTCTCTATATTTAGTATGTTGTAAATTTTCAGTAGCTTCAGAGTCCTTGGAAGTGACTGTGAGAACCTATCATTTTGGCCCTTGAGACAGAGCTTTTGTTGTTACTGGTACAGACTACAAAGACAAGATGCATAGAGAACATAGAAGGAGGAATAAAATAATCTGTGAAGGTTATAAAAAATGGCAAGGGAAATAAAGTGATATATGCTGCTAAGAAGAATGCAGGGTGCTAAAATCTCAATCCAAGTTCTAGATATATCATTTATTGACAGTGTGATTTGTGATACTACCATTTAACCACTCAGTGTATCTGTTACCTCAGTTTAGAATTAGTAAAACTAATCCAGGCTATACAGACTCCACTTATTGGTGTTATCGTCAACACCTTACTTACTTAGCAAGTACCCATTGAGCACCCATTCATGCTACTCATTGTGATTGTACAGGTAGTACAGTGATGCTAAACAAAGGACTTTATTCTTAATAGTCCAGTGGGGAAGTCTATGCATCTAGTGAATAGAGTTGGGAGTGCTACTTAACTTCCTCCCAGACAAAGAGGAAATAAGATTTGAAGCAAAAGCGGGAGAGTATTTTGGAGAAGAGGTGGGAGATGGGAGGCAGAGTAACTAGCATTTGCATAGAAACTGACATGAAAATGAGCATTAACATGTCCTAAATACTGCAAGTAAGATGTCGGGGCAAGGAAAAGGGATAGATGGCATAAGATGACATAGTGAGAGGCAGATTTTCACCATTCTAGGTCCAGAGAGTCATGAGGAAGAGGTTATTGAAAGTTCCTGATATGAAAGTATCTGACCTGAACAACTGGATGGAAAGTACAGACTGGATAAGGAAGTGATAATGACGTTAATTTGTCATGAAGGAAGAAAAATAAAGTCTATTATTTTGAAGGTGTTTAGTCTGAGATATCTGTGATGCCTGAATAGAAAGGACCAACCAGCAGCAGTGTATCCAATTCAGGAGTGAAAAATGGGCCAAGAACAAAAATGAAGAAATATTGTCATGCTAATATTTAAATGAGTAAGGAGAGAAGATTAAAATTTAAAAGAAAGATAATTTCTAGTTGTGAAAGTGCTTTGTCAGTTTTGTCAATTGAAATGCACTCTATGAATAGGAAGAATCCCTTCTATGGTCAACCTCAAATATAAAACTTTTCGCACTCATTCATTTATTTACCAATCTTTACTGCTTCTCTTATGGTAAGCAGTGTGCTAAGGCTTAGGAATTAACTGATGAATAAAATTGACTCCTCTCCTCAAAAACAGTGAAGACAGCAAATGGGGAGAAAGACACATACTGGGTTCTTAATGCTGTCTTATAGGTGACTTCATGTTTTGTCAAGAACATGTAGAGGACAGAGGCTCTTGAGTGGGGAGAAGAGAAGGGGATTTGATCTGCCTGATAGTTCTATCTGGGTTAGCCTTGCCTTTGACTCTGCCTGAGGTTTGACATGCTGCAGCCTAGTGTTCAAACAATATCTGTTGATTTACCGGTTTCACATAGCTTTTTGGGAACACTGACTTTATCTGTCTACTTATAATTCCAAAGGCTCTACAGATTAGCTTTCTACCACAGTGACTCCAACTTGCTAAACATTTTTGCAGAATGACTAACTGATGAACTGAACACATACCATGATTCTCTGTTCTATATATTTTGATATTCTCCAAGTCAGTTAGTGGTTTGTAAACATTAATGACAGGATAAAACTTATTTGTGCATTTAATCTGGCAGAGTGGTGTGACTGTTGCCCCATCAAAAAAAAAAAAAAAAGTTATTCTCCTTAGATTTCAGGTTAGGCTTTAGGGGTTATGGGGTAGGGTTTAGGGGTTAGGGTTTGGGTTTTTTTTTGGGTTTAAAAAAAAATGTTCCTATAGAAGAAAAAATGGGTCAGATGTGAAATTTAGACTAAGAACTAGGGCCAGATTCATCAAGGGTCTTTGTAAAGGCAAAAGAACTTTCAAATTTATGAGCTAATATACTAGTAAATATACTAACCCATGTTTTTGAAGTTTTAAATAGCATGTATCTATAGTTGGCCTCATTCATAATGATCTCAAAGTAGAATTAAAGGAGGCTGTAATATTCCAGGCCCTCTGTCTACTGGCTTCTCTTCTATGAGTTTGCAGTTAAGTGGGAGGAACTCAAAATAAAAGCTGAATAAATATATTTCAAATTAAGATGGCAACCATAAACACAGCATTCAGGAAGGAAGGTCGTGGGGGGGGGTTGTGTACTTAACTGAGGTGTGACGGTGATCAGAACTGTGATTCAAACAAGTTACTTAACATATTACCTGTTTAATATGTTGGGCCAAGTGCCAAAAATATGAAATAGCTTAGATCTTATTTTCAAGTTATTTACTTACTTATTACTTATTAATGGGATTGATGATGATAATGGAAGCCACTCAAGGGCCCAACAACAGATAAGTAGGTTAAGATGTAGTATATGGGGCCCTCCCTGGTGGTGCAATGGGTTAAAGTACAACACTATGAAACTAGATGCAGATGCTTCAGCACAAGTTTAATTCCTGGCCAGGAAGGTGACCCACATGGCATTGCAGATCTCTCCTGTTTCTCTAGCTGCCCCCTCAGCAGTGTATTTCATAGATCTGCTTCCTCTGCTCCCTGCTCTGTCTCTGGTGGACACCGCCCCTGCAACCTCTGGCCTGTACCCCAGTTCTTTATTCATAAATAAATAAATAATTTTTAAAAAATGTAGTATATGTACACAATGAAATAATAGTGATTAAAGAAAAATTATGAACTCTTGCCATTTGTGACAGTGTGGATGGGAGTAGGTAATACTATGTGAAATAAGTCAGAAAGAGAAAGACTGATGTCACATGGTTTCACTTGTTTGTGGAATATAGAGAAACAAAACAAAGGGGCAGCCGAAAATAAATAACAAATCCTAGAAATTTTTCAGTAAAAATTAAGGCTACTAGTGGGGACAGGGGACAGGAGACAGGGAACAAATGGAGGGGGCCCATGAACTTTAGTAGAGAGCTATCATAGAAGGCTATGAATGTCTTGGTGGTGTCGTGGGTGATGACATGCATCTGAAAAGGTGTGATCCTGTGCTCTGAATCACATAAAGTGCTAGACGATACTAAATTGATACCGTTATTTTGACAAAATAATAAAAATCAAATTTTGTTATTTTATATATGAATATCCAATAACATTTCAACCCTGTTTGTTGAAATTATTTTCTTTGATTCACTCACTTGCCTTTGTAACTTTGCTGTATATTATTCTCCATAGAAATTGGGATCAATTGCAGGGTTTCTATTTAGTATTACAAGCTTATTCATCTGTCTTTATGCCAGTGTTGCATTGTTTTAATTCCCTTAACTTTCAAGGACATCTAGAAATAAGGTAGCCCCCCAACCTAAGTTTATGTGTCCTTTCAAAGTTTTTGGCTAATTAATATTCTTGGAATTTCCATGATTTTAGAATTAGCTTGTCACTTTCTCCAAAACTAGCAAACAGAACACCTTGAAATATTTTTTTTTATTGAGTTTGCATTGTATTAAATCAATTTTCAATTCATGGCACTTAATTTTAATTCTCTTTACCCAGGAACATGGTATAGTTATCCATTTATATATCTTTAATTTCTTTCCAGAAGAGTTTCAACATTTCAAGTGTATAAAATTCTACACATTTTATAAACTTCCTAAGTATTTAATATGATTTTATCAAGAATTTTATTTTTACAATTTCAATTTATACTTTGTTATTGCTAGTAAATAGAAGTACAGTTGATTTGTTATATTGATATTTTATTTTATGATTTTTCTAAATTCATTTATAAAGTTTGGTATTATATTTTACATTTCATGAAACTTTCTACATAGAATATTATGTCAAATATAAGTAAATTAATTTTTGTTTTATTATTTCCAACATTGCTTATTGTTGACTTGTTGCTTTGTCTAGGACTTCCAAATGGAATAGAAGTACTAGAGAAGAGACATTGTTGTTTGCTTATTAAAAAGTTTAGCACTGGATCTTGGATTTTGTAAAGCATTTCAGTGCCTATTAAGACAATCACATGCATGGCTATTTGCTTTGTTTCTTTAAAATATTCATATGGTAAATGGCTGTGGATTATTTTTCAAGCTTAAGTCTACTTAGTTATGATGCATTATTCTTTTTGTGTTGTTGGAGTCAAAGTATTATTTGGAATTTTTGTGCCTATATTCAGTAAGATATAGTAATTTTCTTATAATAGTTTCATCTGGTTAAACACTAGGGTAATTCTGACCTCCAAAAATGAGTTGGAAAATAATCCTTCCTCTTCAATTCTCTAAAATAATTTTATGTAGAGTTATTATTATTTCTTCCCTTCATGTTTGGTAGAATCTGTGAAGTCATCAGAGTATGAAGTTTCTTAGTGGTATAGGTCTTCAATGACAAGTTCAAGATCTTTAAGGTATATTGTACATTTATTTATGTTAATTATCCTTTTGAATAAACACTGGTAGTTTATATATTTCAAGGAGTTATTTATTTCATGTGAGGTATCAATTTTATTGGCCTGAAGTTCTCCATGAAGTTTGCTTACTAATTCTTCTGTGATTGTAGGAAATGAACGATACTGTTCTGATTATAAATTATGGCAACTTGGTACCTTTCTCCCCCTTTTTTTAAATTCTTGCCAGAGTGTTTCTATTTACTGATATTCTCTAAGAACTTCACTGATTTTATCTTCTGATATTTTTGTTTAAGTTTTTTTATGCTTATTTTGACTGGCTTTTTTTTTTTTCATTTGTAAGATACAAACTAAAGTTTTTGAATGGTTGCTATTTTTCTCAAATTATATGTTTACTATATTCCTTTAACTACTGTTTATAAGACATTCAACAACATTTGATAAGCTTTGGTTTTATTTCTATTTAGTTTAAAATACATTCAGATTACCTTTTGATTTCTTCTTTGGCCAATGAGTTACTGGTCAAATAAAATGTTATTTATGTTTCTTAATAATTAGTGGAATTTCTAGAGATATTATTCATTTCTAATTTAATTTCACTCTGATTAGATAATGTTTTTTATTTAACATGAATTGTTTGATATACAGTTTGAATGTTCAGTCTTGGTGAATATTCTTTAAGCACTTTGTAAGTACATGTATTTTGCTATTGTTGGTGCAGTGTTCTATAAAGGGGCATTAGCTCAAATTGAAGACTATATGTACCATTACATATTAAATATACTTACAGGGTTCATGTCTTCTTATATTAATTATTCAGACAATAGTATTAAAATTTCCAACTGTAATCATAAGTTCCTTTATTTTCCTGTTTTCCTGGTCTCTTTAAAAAACCAACTCTGTCTCACCTCAGTAAGTCTACTAGCTTCCAACCAGGGATCCACCTTGCAATGTGGCCTGCACATTCAAAGTTATAAATGGGGCATCAAAGGACTGAAATTGTTTTCTGCCTCTCAAAGATGACTAATTTTTGTTGCCCCATGTCCAAAATATGTGAATCTTCAGATTTGTATATTCTGTTTATTTTTTGGTTGTTTAAGTTTGGAATGTAAATCAGAGACCATGTTACTACATTTTTAGTGGAAATACAATAATCATAAGGTCATATTTAAACCTGTTACTATCAGAAAGTCTTTGAATGTAGACTGGTCTGGGCATGGCAATGCCAGCATATAAATATGGTATTTTTAAACATTCTGAGGAGTGCAGTCTAATTTTAAGTACTGCATTATATTTAGAGATGAGAGACATATGGCTTAGTGACTGAGTATTTAACAAAAACAAGTGATAGCCATTACGTATCTGGTATTGTGCTAGAATGAAAACGTAGATTTTTGTACACTACAAAGGCATACACAAATGCAAAATGAATGGTAGTTGAAGATAGATTATATCTTTAAATTCCTTGTTTTTAAAACAGTGATTAGCACTTTTCTCTGTAAAGTGTTAGAATTCAGTAAACCTTTTTAAACTGATGCAACTTGAACAAAGAGAAGTATTTGGTCATGTAAGATTCATGATGGACCCAGCTTGAATATTGAAGTTAAAACATTTCAAAAGTTATAGAAGCTACTGGGTATGAGTATAAAGCATTAGCATGAACTTAAAATAACAATTAATTAGTTAATTAATTCATCTGACCTAAATTACTGAGCTACCTAAAACTCCTTAAAGTATATTATTGTGTCAGTTTTAAGGAGTGGGGAATAAGTACCTGGAGTTTACCATCTCACAAGATTTAAGATTTTTTACTGAATTCTCATATATTGGTGCTTAATAATTGGTTAAAACTATTTGATGAGCATTAATAATAAGCTCCTGAGTTCCCATTCAAGAATAGCCCTATCTCCTCTACAAATAAATAGTAAGCTTGGTGTGATGTTCCTTTAAATCCAGTGACCAAATCTAAATTTGATCATTCACTGTAATGACCTCTCCTAACCTCTTCTGTGTTTATACTTCTCTGCCTTATCTTCCTCAGGAATATTTCTTACTAATATATGCATGCTCGCATTTTACCCTAACTTGAAGTATAGCAAAGTGTCAAATCTTTCATGAAGCTGACTTAGGTTTCACAATGGATCTTTATTTTCTTTTTTGGTAAATAATTTGTGTTAGCTCTTTTATGATATTTACCCCTTTAAAAAAACCAACTCATTGTCATTTGTGTCTATCTAGCACCACTTTAGACTTTGAGCTCCCTAAAAACAGAATCAACATAAGATATAGTCATTTGTCCACCATACAAATAAAGGGGAGATACTTGATAAGTGTGTTGGATCAAAGGGTAAGTGAATTAATGCATGGCTTTACTGACATCTTTATGGTAGAGTTTCTACATTCAAAGACTGTGAAATCTTGAGATTTTTTTCTGAAGAATAAGGAAAGGAGGATCTCTTATGAGATGTTATACAAATGAAAGAATGAAGAACCTAGTGAGGAAAAAGTAGAAGACACCAAAGCAAGACAGAGACTCAGAGTATATGTGACTGGAAAAACAAAGGTTTAGAATAAAGATGAACAGTTGTTCTAGGAATTCAGAAAGGATTGGAATTTTGAGGATAACTTAGATAACAACTTTTTAAAATTTTCTGGTGTTTAATAAGAAATCTAGAACATTTACTAGTGAAGGAATATTTTCTGGAAGTTGTGGGTTGGCTGGTTGACAGTGCATGAGGAGAAGCATGTGTCTGGGGCAGATGGCAGAGAATAAGGGCAGGAATAAAGGCAGAGGAGGGCATGTGGGTGTGAGCTGAACAGAAGAACACCATGAATGAGAAAAAGAAAATGTTGGTTGAGTTGACATTGAAAAACAAATTGTCTAATGGCTGTACCCTTATGGTGTGTACTCATAAAACATTAAAGAAAAGTAATTTCCTATAAATTCCTCCAGGTAGAAATTTTGAAAGATCAATTCTGCTTCTAATTCTTTCAGTTTGAAATTCAAAAGTAATTGATATGGGGGAAATTGCTGGTATCTGTCTTTGAGACTGTCACACTATAATGCCAATAGTATAGATTAATCTACCCATAGCCTTGGTGCAAATACTGAAAAATTAGTAACCCAAATAATGCAGCTCTTCTAAAAACACCAGAAATCTTTTATGTTATCAAACTATTTTTGATATCAAACTATTTATGCAATTTTATGTTATTAAACTATTTTTGCAATTTGAATTTTTTTTTGTATTCGTAAGATTTTCTAGGTCAATTAAAAAGTGTAATTCATTCTTTATACTCTGAATCTTCCCCAGTTTATCTCCTTTCTCTCAAAATTATTGAATATATATCCCCATTGTTGACTTTATAAAACACCATAGAATATAGATTCCTATGAAACTTATGAATGTTTAACACTTACTGGACAATCTCACAGGAGAGTCTAATGGAACCTCTTATCATCATTATTATTATTTTTTGGCTCCTGTTTTAGGTGAAGAAACTCTCAGAATATATTGCCATATGCTGTTTTATTAAGTCCTTATACTAACGTCTTCCTATTAAATTGTACTTGCAATTGCTTTGCTGTTGTAGTTTTTTTTTTTTTTTTTAATTTTGGTAAGAGTAAAAGGCATATAGAAGTTTAATAAAAACAGGTATACCTGGCCCTCCCTGGTGGCGCAGCGGGTTAAAGCACAGCACTGAGAATCTAAAGCCACTTCTGCATGAGTTCGATTCCCGCCTGCCGCCTGCCCAGGAGGAGACCACATGGCGAGCCAGACCTCTCCTGACCCGCCCGCTGCTCCCCTCAGCAGTGTACTTCGTCAATCTGCCTGTTCTGCTCCCCACTCTGTCTCTGGTGAAGCCTCTCACCGTCCCTGAGCATCTGGCCTATACCCCAGTTCTGTATGAATAAATAAATAAATCTTTAAAAAAAAAAAAAACAGGTATACCTCCCGTATGCATAAAAGAGACCCAGCCTGACCATGTGGCTTTAGATAGCACCTAGTATGGTTTAGCTAGGGTGGGGGGGATTGGAGGAAGAAAGAGGAAATTCAATTATTTACTGGGAGAAACAAAGGTACTTCTGTCTTCTCCAGGGAAAAGATAAGAGGATTAGTCTTCATAGAATAGACTAACAGAAAGAAGTTTAGAGATAAATATCAAAAGTGGCTGTTTCAGAAACTGTCCTTGAAACCAGGCTTTTGCCATATAAGATGTATTGGCCTGGCAAATTTTGCTCTCCTATAGTTCTGCCTTGGAACTACTCAACAAGTTCCATGATCCAGAAATTGAGTTATTCTATTATATCTTAGAACCAATCTTAGTTCTGGAGATACATCATTAAACAGATGTGTCTATTTTCTAGAAGCCTTCTTATGGGTGGATCCAAAATTAAACTTTATTGAACAATCCAGAAAAGACATTTTTATGGAAACAAAAGAAAAAGAGGTTAAAGGTTGAAATAAAACAGAAGTTAACTGAGGGAAGTCAGTTGAGATTTCTAAATGTAGAGGGTCAAATCTTCTTCATTTTGATGGAGAACAGCAGCAGTTGTATTTAGGCCAGCCATTTTGGTGTTTTCTCTGAACTTGACAAAGTTCTCTATTTTAACTTTGTGTGAATTTAAAAAACAATAGCTTTAGTTTTCAGTCAATCAATGCCAAAAAGATTGGGAAAAAAGAGTAGAAATGTTGTTTTAGAAAGTCATAGCCAGCTCTTTAGAATGAACACATTCCAATTCTGTACAGCCTACTCTCAGGTCCCAAGAATATTCAAATGTTCAATTGTCTGAATTATTTATGTAAATTATATCTAGAACAAGAAATGAACTTCCATTCAATATGTAAGTTATCAAGGTCTTTTAATTACCCTTCTGGTTTAAGAGAGCCAAACACTTAAGAATATCCTGGTTAATCTTTAGGGATACCCATAGACCAACAACTCTGTATTTAATAAAGGCAGTGATACTTTGTAGGTGAAAAATCTACCACATCTAGATCTTAACTAAACAAGGGAATTGCATATATTAAATAATGCTGAAAATATGTGCGTAGAGTTGCATTTCTCACACAGTGGGCAGTATAGACACCTGTGTACATACACCTATGTGTGCATGTAACCCACACCCTTCAATTTTACTACTTTTCACAAGCTACTCAAATTCTGTCTCCATGGCCTGCCACCCAAATTTTCCGGTAGAAATATTTTTTCACATCTCCCTCCTACTTTTTCCCCCCACACACTTATGGTATGTGCAGTTTTGCCAGACCCATGTGAAGACAGGGGAACACTGATAGGATTGCTTTTCACAAGTGTGGGAATGAAAATTCTTCCCAATGAAAACATCTGTCTCTGTTCAAGTCATGCCCAGTTATCCCCCAAAAGAAATGTTCTGATTAACTTTTTTTTAAAGTCTTAAGATAGCAGTTTGTGTAGCAGATCTAATTAAGAAGTTTATGTAACAGATCTGCAGGTTTTTTTTTTTTTTTTTTCCTTCAACTGGGTTCTTTGAGCTCAGTTTGAGTGTTACTAGCTTTCGCTATGCAACGGCCAAGTGCTTCCCGAGGTGAAAATTATCAGCTTTTGTGGGATACTATTGCTTCCTTAAAACAATGTGAGCAAGCAATGCAACATGCATTCATTCCGGTAAGGAAGACTTATTTTCCTACAGAATCTTTCATTTTCTCCATTTTTTTTTTCTTTTGTAGCTATAAATAAGTGGCATGTACTCTGCATTTAAGATATGAGATCTCTGCTGCAGTTCAGTTCTTATTTGGGGTAATGATGAATTTGTTGTTGCTCTGTATGAAGTCTAAATTCTTAATATGGCTAAACATTGATCAGTGAGAAAGTAAACTGCGATCCAAACAAACTCACCCCAAGAAAATAGCAAATTATAATAGTAACATGTACTAGAGAAAAAGCACAAGGTTGATATTCCTCCTATATTGTATTTGTTTTCTAGTGAGTTACCCCAAAACTGCTTAGAATGACTTTAAATATCTTTTGCAGTGGGTTTGATACAAAAGTCAGGAAGTTAAAAGTAATTCTTATATTTAGTTTTTGTTTGTCCAAGTAAAATCCATCATAAAATCTTTCTCTAGAATGAGTGGTTGCTTTTTTAGTAAAATAACAATATACTATTTAGAGATGTATAAAAAAACCTAATAAAAGTATGTAGACATATACAGTGAATTAATAAGTTAATCAGTGAGTCAGTGTTGTTTTTTTTAAATATCACAGAAATAATGTTCTTATAATGATGCAACTAGAAGAATAAGTTTGGATACTTCTGCAGACTGATATGAAGTAAATGGAACATGGAAGACAGATTTATAATTTAATTGAATTAGATCTATTTTGAAGTATTGAGATTATTTATATAGAAGAGACCATCCTTAAAAGTTAATCCCTGATGAAATTTATTTGTAATCTCTCAAATGAAACATAATTTCTGGTACAGGAGTTAAGAGATAAGAGCCTGTCAATAGTTAGAGTAAATATTCTTTTAAATTCATTTTATTTTCAAGTTAGATGTCACTATATTTTACTCTGTAACTTGGGAAATACCTAAATGTTTCAGACTATGATATCCTAAAATTTCCTCTCATTGAATACTATTTTGCATCTGTAACTCTGTAATTTGATCTTAGTAACTAAGACAAAATACACATTACTTTTGTGAGTTTGAACAATTAATGATCGTGAATCAGATTAATGAGCTATTTGGAGCTAGAATCTGATGTGAACAGTTTGCCTCCCCTATCTTTACTAAACTCCTTTACCTTTGCGTTATCAAGGACTGTTAGAGACTTCTTGTGAAGCTCTAATATCTCCTTGTTTATGGAACCTTTTCTGACCAGAGTAATTTTTTTTTCACTTTTGATTCCTTGCATGTACCTCTTGATATATCACCTAATATATTTTATAATAGTTGTTTCTTCTGGGTCTTTCTACTTATATAGTTACTATAATCTTGTGGATTGCACAAGAATAAGGAAAGGAGTTGGAAAAGGGAACTAATATATATTTTTTGTTTTCTTATTTTACTTTTACACCCTTGACTATAGAATGCTATTATTCCTGGATAATGCTGTTATTCCTGGATAATGCTCTTATTCCTAGCACAGTGCTGAGCAAAACAAAGAATCCTTGCTGGGCATATAAGGAATAAACTAATGAGAGTAGCCAGTTTCAGCCTTTCCAGATAATATCTGTCAGTTTTTATCACCTGCTTTATCTATATACTGCTCCCACAAGATTATTTCTATTCTCTTCTATCCAAAGGAATGAATAAGCCTCCCTTGATTAAAGCTATTGCAGTAAGGGGAGGAAGGGTAAGGTAGCAATGTGTAATGCAGGCATAAACCCTTACAGGAAAAAGTAAGCCTGGGATTTAGTGCCTGTAGTCCATGGACAACTGTTATCTCCCTTCTAGTGTCTATTCACTATTCCTGCAACCATACACACTCACATAGACATATTATTGTTTGGGCTTGCTTTGTTTCCCAAAAATTTTTACATAAGGAATTTGGAATTAATCTTTTAGATATTTAATTCTGAGTTTCCCATTGAATGTGTCTTTTAATCTTTACAACTTTAAGATGACTGGTTTTGCAAAACATAGTCATAATTAAAATTCTGTGATCAGTGAGGAAAGTTTTATTTAAATCGAGCCTCAATTTATTTGTTAATATACATAATTTAATCTGAAAGGTCTCCATTTATTCAGTTTTTGCATATTTTTTTAGCCCAGAGCTATTATTTAACATTTACACACACACTCACATACATGAATATGTGACATTCTTGTTTAATGGTACATTTCATTATTTAGAATAGCCAAATAATTACTAAAAATGCATATCTTTACTGTATTAAGCTTATTAAGGATATGAGAAACTATATTGACTCATTCAGTTGCTTTTTAAAACCTTTTGTTTTTAAAGAAAAATATTTGGAAATAAACAATGTGCAGAAAATATATACACATTGATGTAAATAATCTTACGAAAACCTACTGGAAATTTAACAAAGAGTTGTTAAATAATGTCTTGAAGCTCTTGTAAGTGTAGATTTCTGATACATAGTTAGAATTCAGATCCAATTTGATGGCCCACAGGCCTCTCACAGAATGGACTACAGATCATAAGTGGGTTTTTAGCCAGTGCTGTTCTGAGCAATAAAAGTAAACTGACATCAAATTTCAAGTCATGATATAATTTGATCCAGTATGCCCTACAGAAAGAAAGATGCAGAATGAAGCCCTTCGAAGTTTCAGTATTTGATTTCACATGTGGGACCTGTACTAAAATGATGAAGTGGAGATCTAACGTGAAAAATGTCAAGCTGGCTCCTCTACCTAACTCATGAGCCCAAAACGTAGAACAGCAACAGATAATTTCCTATATCTTTGGGTATAAATGTCTGACCATTGTAAATTCCTATTGAAAGGATGAATGGTCAGAACATTATCTCATGAAGTCCCTGTAAATGGAATAAGTCATTGGGGCTGCAAGAGAATCCTTCTAGATAGTATTATTTGCTATTAAACACATGAAGACTTTGCTGTTTTATTATTCCATGATTGGATATACTTATTCAAAACAATCAGTAAATGTGTTCATAGAGACTGACCTGAGTTTTTATTGAACATATTAGTCATTCACGTCAATCCTGTTTTATTTAGTACATTCAGTGTTACAGGCACTGACCTAGCACAGAGCCCAAAGTTACACTTCAGCGTCTCTGAGACTCCATAAACTTGGAAACAAAACTACATTAGCTCTTGCCCAAATGGTGGCCAAAATATCTCTTGTCCTGTAAAGTTGATTTTTCTTGTGCGGTTTTCATCATCATGTTAGGATTAATTAGACATTTGCACTGGGATTCACATTTTCTCAGTGCTATTCTTCTGCTTATACCACTACTGATATCTAAGTGCATGTCAATTAATGTTATTCATTTTTTTCATTTCAAAATATATTTAGGCCTTAATGTGAGTTTCATAAAACTTCCCAAGTATTGTGAGAGATACTAAACTGAGTAAAACAGGTAAAACAAATGCAAAATCCACATGGACTTCTATTCAGAGTGAATTTGACGTGTGTCCACAAATCACACTGTTGAGTACCCTAAGTACTTGTGAATTATCATTATAGGTAAAAGAAGGGGACAGCTTCATAGAAGGTATCTCAACTGAATCTTGAAAGTTCAATAGAATTTTGATGTTCAATAATGGTGGAAGAAGAAGGCATTTCAGGTGGAGAAAACACTAAAGGCATTTGCTAATTGTATAAGCATGTTCCACTTTTCCATTTGCTTAGTCATTTAACCAATATTTGTTAAGTAGCCTTGATATGCCAGATATTGTGTAACATGCTTAGGTATGTAGCAATAAATAGAAGGAGTTCAAACCCTGCCTTCAGAGTATTTTCATTCTATTGGAAGAGTCAAACATTAAAAATTGCATTTCATCTCTATGCACACTTCAATGTTATCTTGTAAGCATTTGTTACAACATAGCTCCCCATTGCAGTTCAAATTATACATAAATACACAGATACACATCTATTATCAGAATAGTATAACAACTGGAGATATTTTGCAAAGCTGCTATAAAACACAGTAAAGCATTTTTTTCCCCAAATTTTTAGGAGTTTTAAAATATAAGTTAATCTCTTTAGCAAGCACCTGATGCATCCTGGGGTAGATATACTGGTATAGATATACTGGTATAAACATTCTGGGGTAGATATACTGGTATAAAAGTGTTATTATTTATTGAGCATCTGTTTTATTCCATGTACCATTCTAAGTATTTTACATAATATCTCATACCTGTCAGTTACTCTCTTATGTGGCATTGTCATCTCCATTTTACAAAGCTTACAGAGGTTAAATAACTACCCTGTGAATATGTATAGTTAATAAGTGGAAAGGCTAGACCTTGAAACTAGTCGTCTACATTTAGAACTCTTTTTCCCCCCAGTTCTTTAGAATAGGAAAAAAATTACTGCAACCAAAATATTTGGTGTCTAATGAGATAGTTGCAATAATCACAGTTAATGTAGTGTTCATCTACTTGGGATTAGGGCAAACATGACTAAAGAAGACTGAAAAATCTTGAGATGGCTTTAAAGTTGAGTTTATCAGGCCTCTCTGGTGGCCTAGAGGTTAAGGCTTAACTCTATTACCATAGCAGCCTAAATTCAATCCCTGGCCAGGGACTAACCCACCACATATGACACAGCAGACCTCTGCTGGCTCCCCTTAGTGTAGTTCAGTAGATCCATCCTCTCTGTTATTCACTCTCCATGGTCAGTTTTCACAGACCCTGAACCTGGCCTACACCCCAGTTCTATTCAAAAATAACTAAAATATTAAATAAAGTCGGGTTTATCAAGTAAGGGACATGACAGAGGATGAAAAAGCAGGTGAAGACACAAAAGCACGTGAGAATACTATGGTGTGAGAAAGCAAAATTATCTGCTTTCCCTTAGTTCCTTAACTCCCTCTTTGAGCGGTAGTGATGACATAAAGTTTGGGACAATAAGTATTGGAGTCGTGTCATTTAAAAACAATAATGTCATGCATGTCAAACAGAAAAGAAGCACGGAATAATTCAGACCCAGACAGTGGATGCTTTAAAGGGAATCTTCAGTAGAGAGGTGACTTTCAGTCACCTAGCTTCATGGCCTCCATGACCTATGGCCTGGCTCATAGATTAACACCTGTGTACCGAGAGCTGAAGACTAGACATAGAGAAACAGAGAATTCTTGTGCACAGATGTAAACAATGAAAAACAGATGTAGAAGAATAAGTGGAGTTGAGAACTATTTGGTCCCGAAGGAAGAAATAGTAAAAAATATACTGAAGAAGTAAGAAATTAGGAGAGGCTGGCTTGTGGCTTCCTGTGTCTCTCAGAGTTCCCCTTTCTTAGATCCTTTGCATCAAATGGTTAGCCTGCTGTGCTTCCTTTCCTTTTAACCTGGTATCAAGTTCAAATTTTGCTTAAGCTAGTAGAGATGACTTTCTGTTTCCTTTAGCCAAAGAACCCTAATTAAGATAGGGACCAGAGGCCCTCCCTGGTGGCAAAGCGGGTTAAAGCACTGCACTAAGAAGCTTAAGCCACTTCTGCATGAGTTCGATCCCCGCCTACCCCTGAGGTGACCACATGGCGTGGCAGACCTCTCCTGACCCTCCCACTGCTCCCCTCAGCAGTGTACTTCCTTGACTGCCTGTTCTGCTCCTCACTCTGGTGAATCCTCTCACCCTCTGCATCTCTGGCCTGTACCCCAGTTCTGTATGAATAAATAAATAAATCTTAAAAAAAAAAAAAAAAGATAGGGATCAGATAGTGACTTATGGTCCAGGGACAGCATCCAGCCCTACAAGAAAGGACAGTGCAAGAAGTGAAGAAGTGAAGGTGAGCATATCAGCAGACCGTAACTAACATCTGCTTCCACGGGCCCCCTCTCACAATTTTTTTTTTAAGCTTTATTTATTTATGCATTCAGAACTAGGGTACAGGCCAGAGTTGTGTTTTTTTTGGGGGGGGGAGGTGTGTGTGAGAGGATTTATCAAACAGAATGGGGAGCACAACAGGCAGATTGAGGACATACACTGCTGAGGGGAGCAGTGGGCAAGACAGGAGAGGTCCATGTGAGTCATTTCTGGGGCTGGGGATTGAACTTGCACAGGAGCAGCTGTTGCCAGCTTGAAGCGCTGCATCTTAACCCTTTGCACCACTAGGGAGGGCCCCCTCTCACGCCTTTTAACCAGAGGATACACCTTCTCCCTCATCCCACCTCTGAGAATACTCCCTGAATAAAAATAAGAGCATGGACACTGTTTAAAACTTTAATCTACACTTTTTTAAAAAGTCATTAGGATAGTAGCACAAAAATAACTCCAATTTAGTTATTTACATTTTAGAGCGTCAGTGGGGTCTTATAACTTGTTTAAAATCATGAAGCAGTAACATTCCCCATCCCTATAGTGGCTTTCACACCTGTTTCTCTGCTTTGCATTATAAGCATGGGTGGCTTATAAAAGGACAGCTCTTTTATTTCCAGTTGAGAGTGTAAACTCCTTGCAGGACAGAATCATGTGCTTCCTCTTTCTACTTTCTGCTGTTCCAAGTACAGTGTCTCAAATCCATTTTGCTAAAAAAGAAATTTGTATGGGGTGAGTAATACTTCAAAGGCGAACATTTTGGCAGCATGCAATGAGGAAATAATCCTTTTTGTCTCGATTATACCCTCAAATCCTGTCTCCCCAATGAAGCATCGCTACCGCACATCCTGTCTCCAGTCCCTGGATGTTGAGCTTGAACCATTGTAACTTAGGACAGCTGTAAATAGGATTTGTTCAGTGATGATTTTCAGGCCCAGTTCTTGGTGTTCCAAGTGTGTTTTGTCCTTTCTGGATTCTAAATATTACTTGACTCATCATCCTCAATCATGCTGGATTTGTTTATCTATTTCATTCCTTTAGCTTCACTTTGTATTTCTGTCTAGTAATATGCCAGTTATGTGCCTATTTCCCTCTGAAGAATTTGAACAAGATCATGGATGGAATTTTTATTAGTAAAGGAATAAAACAACAGTTAATTTATAGATATATGCAACATAAAGTAGAAGAAAAAGCAATATCAGAAGTAACCTGTATAATTGCAACCGCCTGGGAGCCATGAACACTTGCAGATGCAATGGAATTGTCACTTTTATTTTTGAACAAAAGATAAGAACTCACTGTTTATCTTCCTTTCTTGTGTGGTTTGCATTTTCATAGACTTTTAGTCTTGTGATCTCTGTGCATAGGCATCTGGAGTCAATGAAAATTTAAGGCCAGGTGCTGATGCCTTCTCTTTATTGCAGTGTTGTTCACTGTAAAATGTTATTGTGACTCATTGAAATGGAGGATTAGTACAGCTATGTTACTGTACAATAGAGTTAAGCCCACCCTCTGTTGCTCCCACCTTCTTTATCTACTTTCGAAATTGCAAATATAGGACCCAAAACATTTTCTTACGGAACAGAAAAAAGACAACTTTCAGAGCGAGCAATTAGCAGTCTTCTTCCTGACAGCAAAACAAAACTAAAACACACATATAAACCTTCAAAGCCTTTAATTACCGAGTGCTAGATGTGTTGTAATCTTTTCAGCTTCATTTAGATATTTTTATTTAGTAGGAAGATGCCTTAGAACAATGAAATTTCTAATATTTATCATGTGTAGAGGGCAAAAAGCATATACTGGACTAATCCTCACACTGCTGCTGCAGCTGCCTAGACCCAAACTGCCCCACTGCTGTTACCCAGCGTCCTCACATTGGTGTCTGGTAAGCAAAGTGGTGTAAAGTGTTTTCTTTCTCAGTACAGCTTTGCAAGACAGGCAATGTAGATTTCTGTGTTCCAGTAATATTTATAAAACAAATTAATTTTTATGGAATCAAAATGTGCAACATCAAAAATGTTAAGTAATGAGACCTAACATAAGGAGCTTAAATGCCATTCTAGTGCATTTTGCTCAGATTCGAGAGTTTTAGCTACTCCATACACCTAGATCTGAGGTCTGAGTCCTTGTTCTATTTGTCTTTTATACACACACACACATACATATTTATTTATTTATTTATGAATGCAAGAGCTGGGGTACAGGTCAAAGGTGCAGGAGGTGAAAGGATTCACCAGAGACAAGAGTGGGGAGCAGAATAGGCCGACTGATGAAGTACACTGCTGAGGAGAGCAGCGGGCAGGTCAGGAGAGGTCTGCTTCCCCATGTAAGTCACCTCCCTACCTAGGTGTACTGCAGTGGCTGTGTTTAGCTTCATAGTGCTGCACTTTAACTTCTTGTACTGCCAAGAAGGACCATGAATCCTTGATCTACTACTTGTCATCTTGGACAACTGCCTTACTTCTCCAATCTTCAGTTTCATTCTCTATAAAATGTGTTATTACATGAGTCTTTTTATTATTTGTTTGGATTATTTATGTTTGCTTGTTAATTTGTTTATTTATTTATGGGGTACAGGCCAGAGGTATAGGTGGAGAGAGGATTCACCAGAGACAAAGTGGGAAGCGGAAAAGGTAAATTACTGAAATACACTGCTGAGGGGATCACAGGGGAGACAGGAGAGGTCTGCTATGCCATGTCTGATTCAGCTCCCTGGTTGGGGATCGAACTCAGGTCACAGGTTTGTTAGTGCTGTAATTTAACACGTAGAACATTGGATAGGACCACATAAGTTTTTTTAGACTTGTAATTTATATACAATGGTGCAAGTTAAACTCCTAGCACAATAACAAACCAAAGAATATGCCCAGTATACATTAGTAGTGGCATTACTATTATTTAATATTATTCCAGCTGTTTTTTTTTCACAGATTGTGGTGTTTTTGTTTTGTTTGTTTGTTTTTTAGTATATGATTCTATTTACTTACTGAAGTAACACATGAAATTGATAATCTCTATCTGTACTTAAGTAAGCCATTTTAAAATGGTTAACTGAATTGGCTAATCACCATGCATTAACTAAAATCTAAAATCATCATATAAGTGAGGAAATGGGTAGATCCTAACTTCTCTTTATTACTGTTTTTATAATATTCCAAATTACAATAGTATCAATCAGATATCACCCAATCCTTTTTCTAATTTATGTATGTTTCCTTGGAAATAATTTACGTTAGTGAACTGACCAAGTTCCACAGTGACCTTGAGAGATCTCGAAGCCTCATTAACTAACTCCCAGTGTAGGGATAGTAAGTACTCATTTTAAAACATAACAATCTAACATGTAAATGCTTTTGTTGAGTTTGAGGGGCAAGGAGAGGCTATGAGATGAAAGTTGTAAGTAATGCATTCATGAGAAAGTCTGATCTTTCAGTTGGAAAGGAAATAATTTGTGACACAAAGAAGGTTTCAATGTGTCTGAATCCACATTTCACTCTTCAAGTTATGACAGAGTTCACACAGATCAGAAACAGCCTTTTTCTTCCTTTTTGCTCTTCTCTTACTATTTCCTTACTTTACTCACACGCAACAGTGATAGTCCTCCATCTTTATTCTAAAGCTCATGGCAATTGCAATAACCCAGGTACAGCAGGAGGTAAATTGACAAGCAGAACCCTTGCCTTGCAGAATAACTTGAGGGTAAGGAAGTCACCATAAAACTGAGAAACCAAGAGTAACAGACACTCTGGGAAGCCAAGGCAGCTGTGGGACTAGGAACTGGTTGGCATTTTGGACCCAGAGTTGTAGGCTCTTGGCTTCGGAACAAAGAGCTCATTGCCTAGTCAATGACAATATACAAGCACATCTGCAGAATGTATTCTTTGGCACCAACAAATGCTTGGAGGATTTAGCTAACCTCTGTTTTTCTGTTCTCCATTCACTTCTCACTTATGTCTATTCTTTCTCCATGTTTTTACTTGTTGAAGATAATTTAAACTAGAGCATAAATTTTGAAGAATATGGGGTGGGGTGTGGTGGCGTGGAAATTAGATTAATAGACTTACAGATGTCATCAGAATTTAAATAAGGAAAATTAAAGTGAAATATTCTGTACTGTCTTCTTATGCAGCCCATTCAAGTGCCATCTCATAGAGACAGGTCTTGTAACAACTTCTAGATGCCACATGTTCCTGGACACATGGCAGGTCACTATTGGTTTAATAGAAACCACACTTTCTCTCTGTCACTATTCCTAATGTACACAACACAGGAAATACTTAAGGCTTTACTCATAGCCTGGCAATTATGTCTTAAGCATTGAATTTAAGGTCTAGTATCAAATTAAGTTTGTTGGGAAATAAAAGCACAATTTAGATGCCAGGAACTTTTTTTTCCCTATATTTAAGACTTACACAATATGGAACAAGGTAGTGAGGGTTGTATTTTCCTGAAGAGTCTAGGACTTAAAATTGTCCTTGCAAGATGCACAGAATTTGGATATGTAGCCAATAGAGGGGGCCCTGATTGACTGAGAATATAGGAGAAAAAAGAAATGTAAACAGTGACCTGTGGTAGTCATGAGCAAGACGTGTTTGGAATAGTGAGGGTTCTGGCCTGACAGAGAAAAGGAGAAGAGGGAAACAGTCTAAATCACAGTCATTTATTGATCGTGTGCTTTGTGTAAGACCCTGACTAAATCACAATCATTTATTGATCATGTGCTTTGTATAAGACCCTGATCTATGTGTTACAAAAGAAACAGACCCCATCTGAGCCTCATAAACCAGGTTATTGACTGCTTGTTCAGAACGCTGGTACCTAACTCTGGAAAATACAATAATACTGCCAAGATTATCACTCTTTGGTGGCTTAGCAAAAAGGAGCAGATGGTGTCCACATGGATCTTTCCAGGAATAGTACCACATGGAGTAGATCAGTAATTTACGTAGGTATGGTTATTGTGGCATACAGCACATCAACTAAACTGGATCTGAGACTTGTGCTAGTTATCCCATTATTCATGAAATCTTCAAAGAATATGTGCATCAATGAAACAGGTAGCTCAATGCGGATCAGTGGGATTTGTGGCACATGCACTATGAGGAAAACAAAGGAGTAAGAGTCAGACCTGGGTCTGAATAACAGCTTTACTTCTGTCTAGGTGAAAGACTTTGAAGAATTCTCTGAATTGCTCTGAGGCTGTTTACTTTTGTGTAGATTAGGGAGATTCCACTAGTCCCTCTAGGATTCTGTAAGGAATAAACAAGAAAGCACATGTAAAAAGCTTATAGTTGCTGATCTGCAGTGGTTTCTTAGTAGTTTCTTCATTCATTCTTAGTTCCCTACCCTCTTCCTATGGGAATTAAATTAGATAAATATGAACTGTGGTTCACAGGTGGTGTGGTGGTGGGAGAACATGAGAGGAGAAATGAAATACCATACAAAATGAACAGTGAAAAGAAAAGTAAAGAAAATTCTAAAAGCTAAATTAGAGTATGTATAAAATATACTTTATGTTATAAAGCATGGCACTGGTGGTCAATATAACTACCAAAACATATAACATGAAATACTGGTCAATATGTAATCCAAATTAACAATTTGATTTTTCATTATCTACAGCCTTAGGCTGGGTGTTTTCTATATCTCAACCTTTATTACTAAATGAGAAGAAGTATTTAATGAGGGTGCAGTGTGGAGGTGAGAGGATTCACCAAAGACAAGGTGGGGAGCATACCAGAAATATTGATTGAAATACACTGCTGATGGGAGCAGCAGACAGGACAGGAGAGGTCTGCTGCACTATGTGGGTCAGCTCCCTGGCTGGGAATCGAACTCATGCTGTAGTGGCTGCTGATAGCTTCATAGTGCTGTGCATTACCCCATTGCACCACCAGGTAGGGCCACTAACTTGTATTTTAAAGGATGATTAAACAATAGGTCAAATTTCAATACAATAGAAGGAATACTAATATTATTATTTTTTAAATCAGGGAGAAAATTTGTGTTTACTAGAACAGACTTCTGAGTACTGATCAGATCTTAGTAGGAAATGAATCAATATTTTGCAGTTGTTAGAAGTTACTCCCTTTGGGTGTGGAGTGGGGAACAGGATCAAAAATGGGATGGGGGGGAAGTACACTGGCCTATGGTGATGGCATACAGATGATTTGGTGATGTGGTGTGGTAAGAGGTACCCTGTGTCACCTCTTCGTGCTATTGTTGTTGATGGCACACAACTAGATAGCATTAAGCTGCTGCAGACACTTGAGTGGACTTGTGGAGCAGTAATATGAAATGGAAAAGAAAATCATTAAAGGTGAACATTAACCCCACAAATAAAGAAAATAATGTATGTATCATCTCTTTCTCTTCACATGCATTATTTCTCTGGTTAGCTTCTTGGGAAATAGGTTAACTGGAAAATAGAACTGTCCCATTTTTAAGCAGTGTTTTGCAAGAGATTAAAGGATCTAGAAACCCTCTGAGAATTGAGAAATTGAATCTGAGTCAGGACGGTGAGAAATTTCTCTTCAGACTGCAAAAAGGGTACTAGCAACTTTGAGGGCAGAAAGTAACTGCATTTTCAGCCTGGTAGCCTGGGAAAACTCAGTAGGAATCAGAAGATGGTGGCATTTTATCACCATGATTTCTAAGGCTAGAAAGATATGGATTCGAAACTTGGTTGTTATACCTCTTGGTTGTCATTTTAGGTAAGTGTCTTAGTTACTTTGAGACATACTTTCTTGCTCTTTCTCCCTTTCTTTCATCAACTAGTAACTATAAATGTTCCCCCTGGAACATTCTGAGAATTTAAAGCACTGCTTTATCTTAAGTATGTATTACAGTCCCTAGAACATAGTGCTCATTCGATAAATGCTTAATATTTTATTATCATTATTGTTATTTTTATCAACTTCCATTTCCACACTATGTAATTGCAATATCTGGGTTATGCCATATCCTTTCTGTCTTTGCTTCTTTGTAAAGTAAGTGGCAGAATTCAATGATTCTTAAGGCAGGAATTTTATTTATTTATTTTTGCATAGAAGATCTGGGGTATAGGCCAGAGATTTGTCGGTGGGGGAATGGTGAGAGGAATCACCAGAGACAGAGGGGGAGCAGAACAGGCAAATTTACTGAAATATAGTGCTAAGGGGAACAGTGAGTGAGACAAGAGAGGTCTGCTCATATGTGAGTTCACTCCCTGGCAGGAGATTGAACTCAGACTGTAGCAGTGATAACACTGAAACTTAGCCCCTAGGCTACTAGGAAGGCCCCAAGGTGAGGATTTTAAAGGTCTATGATACTAGAATGTATTTGTTTTCCTATTTTGTTCTTTCACACAACTATAAAATGCCTTTAGTCATTTACCAAAATTTTCTTCAGAACATACTCAATTGAGTCATCATAGGTACCTATACCAGTAGCTCCTCCTAGATGATGACTCCTTTTGGCCTGTTCACATGATGCACTGGGGCCAGTAACTGGTCCAGGATGAGGAAGTGAAGATTCTGACACCCACCGGGATCAAGGTGAATAGATCTAATTAGATTATGAGCTGTCCTCGGAGTCTTTGGTAAGCAGTAAAAACTAGACTTTGAATAGTTCTAGGAATGTCTGACTTCATCCTGGAAGACAGCAAGTAATATTGCCAAAACATGGCTTCTGAACCTGACTTATAGTTTTGAAATTGGTCTCCTAACCACATCTATGGCTTAACTTCTGTTTCTCTTCACTGTAAATTGAGAGTCTCTATTACTGCCTCATTGGGTTATATACAGATAAATTGAAACAGACTAGGACTCCACGAGAGTTTACTCTTATTAGCTACCCATTTTTAAAAAAAAAGATTTATTTATGCATACAGAACTTTGGTACTAACCATGTTACAGGTGAGAGGATTCAACAGAGTGGAATCAGAACATGCACATTGACAAAATACACTGCTGAGGGGTGCAGCAGGCAAGACAGGAGAGGTCTGCTGTGCCATGTGGATCACCTCTGGGTCTGGGAATTGAACTAGCACTGAAGTAGCTGCAGCTAGCTTGCAGTTCTGTGCTCTAACCCATTGTGCCACCAGGGAGGACCATGATACCCATTGTTAATGAATAGGAGACCTAGGTGCATCTGGGTCATGGTGCCAACGGATATTGAGAGGGAGGCCGTTCACTAATACAATATAGGTTCCAGGTAAAAATTTGAAGTGCAATTATGCCCTGCCAACATCTACAGATGTGGGTTCAGCATATAGTAGGGAAGAAAGGGGTTCATTCCCAGCAAGAACTAGGGAACATTTCAAGAAAATGAATTGTTTTTTTTTTTAACCCCCCTTTCAGCTATATCACATTTTTTATTTTCTAGAATTGGAGAACATAATGGAGGGTTAGAGAAAAGTCTAATGCAAAATAAAGCTATTCTAAATTTATTCTTTTTCTTTTCTTTTTTTTTTTTTTTTGCGGGGGCACTCCCTGGTGGTGCAGCATGTTAAAGTGCAGCACTATGAAGCTATCCGCAGCCTCTGCAGCATCAGTTCGATCCCTGGCTAGGGAGATGATTCATATGGTGTGGCAAACCTTTCCTGACTCACCTGCTGCTCCCCTCAGCAGTGTGTTTCAGCCAATTCGCCTGTTTGTTCTTCTCCCCACTGTGTCTCTGATGAATCCTCTCACCTCCTACCTCTGGCCTGTACCCCAGTCCTTGTATACATAATTAAATAAATATTTTAAAAGATTATTTTTTTACATTGTCCATTTTTATACTATGGTTGATCTTTAACATACCAACTTAGCACTAAAATATTGCACTGCAGAACTGATTTTTTATGTGGGTAATAATCCCAGTAGTCTTCTAGGAATAGAACATGGATTGAGTGGGGGGTCACCCTAATGGCAACCTCTGTGAATTGTGAATTGTTTATAGCTGTCACACTAAGCTAATGAACATTTAACTTGAGGTTGTGGGGTCTCCAGCCCTCTCAGTGAATTCAAATGGACTCGTTTAAAATCTGTCAGTGACTTCCATGTTGTTTCAAATTGCCAGCCATGTCATGTGTAGAAAGTCTTTTATAGGATCTGTGTCAATTCTTGCCCATTCATGAGCCTTTCCTATGGGACTGAGGAGAGATCCAGAGGTGCTGGGCAACACAAGCATTTCACATGTTATTCATGCAGATTTTATCTCTAACTTAATCTGACCAACTGAAAGCACTTTTCTCTGTTTGCACATCCATCTGCTGGACCCAGTGTATGGTTCTTATCCCCATCAATATTGCTGTTTAGTTCTCACTGGATATAGGTGGCTGTGTGAGTTTCCTGTTCTGATTTTTTTCTTAAAAGATTTGGTGTAATGTGTATTCAGGTTTTGACTCCCTACTTATTAGACAGTCTTGTTAAGAGGTATGTTTGTTTTGCTTTATTTTTGTGTGGCTGGCTGCTAATCCTTCCTAACTAATGACTTACTTTATGAAACTTACTCACTATAGCTGGCCTGGTGAACAGCTATCTACTATAAAAGAGGAATTTCCCAGATCTGATGGTGGACAAATACCAGAAGTAGTCACGTTGGTCAGAATCAGTGAACTATTTTACTTTCTATATCAGATTATTTACTGACTGCATTCTATGGGCAGAAAACAACAGAAGATTATCTTTTGTTAGCATAAACAAGTTATTGGATGTAATGCCTGAATATTTGGCTATCCCATGGAGCCTAACAATAGGAAAAGTGGGTGGAATTAATGAACTATCTGATCTAATAATTAACATTTTATTAATATTTTTCTGCTTAATCCTTCTTTGTGATTAGCTGCATTCTTCCCTCTTGCTATTAAACTGGTTTTTTGCACATGGAAGAGAATGTAATATAGGGGCAAGTCATTTATATCTTACAGTTCTAGCTACCTAGAAGGAACTGATTTCCTTAAAACTTCATAGTTTCAAAAGTATTTGTCTAGATTTACATAAAGACAGGCCTTGAAGGTTTTGATGAAAAGGAGGGTTTTTTTTTTTTTTCATATTAGGCACAAATCTCTTTACAGCTAATGGAAATAGGGTGAGGCTGGAATCAGTTAAGCTGCTAGTTTGATATAGAAGTTCAATTAAAGATAATAGCATGTAGACAGAAGGAATGAAGTACAGAGATTAGGGGAAAACAGCAAAGGTAATTAGGAAATAAGTTTTAAGACTCAGAAACCAACTTGATGAAACAAGGCATGGACTCACATGATTCAAAAATCGGAGAAGAAACCTGAAGCCTAGCCAAAGATCCAAAATTACCAGCTGGTGAGAAGGGCACTACCTGGCTCCTGCTTGGGATTCTCTAATAGTCTGTTTTACTACTAACTGGTCATTCCATTCTCTCCTGATAAGTACAATTGAGAGCCTAATATATTTAAAGGAGATTTTGTGAGAACAGACTGGGATGGTTAAGAGGATCCTTGAGCAAAGTAATCAGCACTCTTCATGGGGCCTGAGGTAACAGCACTGTGGGATAGTGTGCTATTCAGGAAAGAATCTAGAACCTCCTAGAATCCCCTTAGCATTCAAAAGAAGTGATCATGGCCAGTCAGATGCATGGCATGTATGTATGTTTACACACAATCTGCACATTCTGTGTGGTGAGATGTTCTTAGTGACTTGTAGGTATTAAATGTGGAGTCTGAATTTTTTTAACATTAAGAGAGAACAGTGAACTTTCCACTTAACATGGTATTTAAGATTTACATCTTCCACATACCATAGTTACAGGGAAGGAGACGTAAGTAAAATGCAGGTATCCCCAAAATAGTTTGGGGACATTTTCAGTATATTATTTAATTTTATGAAGTATCTGTCTTACTACCTGTTTTTACTAATTGAAATATCTGAAGATTTCCATTTTCCTGAAAACAGGTTAAAGCAAAATTGCATCAACTTTTGTTTTGCAGCAGCCATTTGAGAAAGAGTGTGAATCCTCAGTGGACAGAGTAGAACTGTCAAGTTTCATTCCTGCAAAGTGCTTTTTACAGACTGCATATTTATCATACCATTCCTGCTTTTATTGTATATCAGTGCTATTTTAGATTGTATGTATTTTTTTTTGTATGATTGGATCAGTTGTTTTGGGGGTCTTGGAATGCTTAAAAATGTACATATAGATTAATGATAACTAATTAATTTTATGTCATTTTTGGTTTATGGAAACTTTCACAGGAATATACTATTTTTCTGTATCAGAAAAGCCTCTAATACTAACTGGTTAAAGAAAAATACTTGATAAAAGTTTATTGGAAAAATAGCGATGGTCTTGTTGGCAACATAAGAATTGTTGTGATATCTTGCAAATGTTCTCCAGAGCTTACAAATACCTTCCTTGCAACAACTCTAGATAGTTATTAAGAGATTCTGCTGTAGAGAATTCTAGAGAAATATACAGTATTTGTCATTTTTCAACAGAGTCTGACTGGAAAGGCCAGATTCACATAAATGATATAGAACACAGCATCCTATACCTACAAATAAAAGTGAGAAGTAGCATTGTTTTGGAAATGTACTTGTATATAAAATTTATTCTAAGAGTGTATTAATATAGTTTTTAAGAGGAAAAATACACAAAATATGTATTGAAAAATCTTAAATCAAAGGATCATATTTTTACTGAAAAAAGTGTGTTTGATAATAATGTGTGATAATCAGAAATTGTTAAATCTAGCCAAGGAGGCACGGCACAGAACTTTGGGGGAGTAATAGGCACCAACTGGGATGTATAGGAGAAACTTCATTAAAATTAAAATACAGGCCCTCCCTGGTGGCACAGGGGGTTAAAGCACAGCACTAAGAAGATTAAGTCACTTCCGCATGAGTTTGATTCCTGCCTGCCCCGAGGAGATCCACATGGCAAGGCAGACCTCTCCTGACCTGCACCCTGCTCCCCTCAGCAGTGTACTTCGTCGATCTGCCTGTTCTGTACCCCACTCTGTCTCTGGTGAGTCCTCTCACCCTCAGCATCTCTGGCCTGTATCCCAGTTCTGTACAAATAAATAAATAAATCTTTTAAAAAAATTAAAATACAAATCAGTAACAGAAATAATTAAGGTCAACGAACTTGCAAAATACATTCTGTGATCCCTGTAGCATCTCTTATCTTTAGATTGGTCATTGCTTTGTCTGGGTCTAGTATGTTTCACTAGTTAGAAATCTACAAGCCACTGAAGATCTCATCATGAATTCAGCTAGATTCCAGAATCATGGAGCACTTTAGTGTGGAGAAGACTGATTTGGAGTTCAGAAAAAGACCAGTGTTAAATTTCAGCTTTCATTTTCTCTGAATCTGAGTTTTCTCATGTAAAACTCATGAACATTGATAATGCCATCTCATCATCATCAGTTTGAGAAGATTAAACCGGTGTGTGTGTGTGTGTGTGTGTGTGTATGTGCATATCTTTTATACTCGGGCAAGTACTATGAGTTGAATAAATGGTATTCTACATGATCTAATCAGTTCTCTTGAGTGTAATTGAAGCTATATAGTTTTGAGACCTATGGAACATAAACAGTTCAGAAAGCACGCAATAATGTGTCCTTAGAGTGCACTCATAATTTGATGATGTTTCATGCAGCGATGGTGCCCAGAGGTTATATGGTGTACCCTAGGTATAGTAGGGTATACTATCTAATTTAGGTAGTTACACTCTTACAAGATCCATACAATGATGAAATTGCCTAATAGTGAATTTCTTACAAAGTTATTTCTGTTAAGTAACATGTGATTATAGTCTATCTTTAGGGACACTATTTTAATATTTAACATTGGCTCTGATGATTCCAGTGAAGAGTACATTCAAATACATCACCTCATTATTCTTCAAACAACCTTTCTGCAGTTGATTATTTCGGTTCCTATTTTACAGAGAAAGAAAATGGAGCAAAGAGCTGTTGTGAACTTGCCCCTAGCTCAGGCCACCAGGGAAGTTGGTGAGCCCCAAATCATGCAATCAGGAAGTTGCTGTCTTGGAGGACTTACAACTCCAAATCTCATATAGTTTCCCCCATATCATCATAGTCAGCTTAATGGACACTTTTATTTTTTTGGAGTCCAGTGGAAATTGTCTCTCTCCAATGTTCCTAATTACCTATAGGTACTTACTATCAATAATAAATGTTATGTGAACTTCTGGATGATCCACTGTGTAGAAAGTAGACTATGTTCATGTTGACCATGGTCAGGATTTTAGCTAATACACAGAATTGTATTTAGCTAATGTAATATAATTTTAGGGATCACTGGAGTGCTGATTTCCACGGAGTGAGAAGGTTTCACTTACAGTCAAGCCAAATGTATGTAAGCATGAAAAGAGAGATAGGGGAAATTCTCATTACTACTACATGATAGAATCATACAACTTAATTGCAGCAAAGGGAAGAAGGCAAGGAATCTCTTGGAAAAGTCAGGAATAATTGCAGAGTGGGCGGACTGACTTGAGAGTTCCTGAAATCTGTTCATCTGCTAGAAGGGGAGTTAGCACTTTTTTAGGGTAAGAGTCTCCAGCATCTCTCAGCAAGCCTGGGAGAAGGCATCAGACTGTGGGTGTAGAATCCACAAATATAAGTTATCTCAAATTTAGTGCCATTATGTACACCAATTTTTAGAGACGTGTTATTAGGACCACCAGTTAATTTTGATTTAGGAGGAACCTCTCAGGAGTGCCAGGTTTTTATTTCTTCTTGCCTTAAATGTATCTGATTTTGTCAGTATCTTGGTTAAACAAATGCTTTTAATTGGTTGCTGTATCTCAACTACCCCTCCCCATGTGTCAGGGTTGTTATAGAATAAGGACATACAACATCTTGATTGTTCATATCATTGCAATGTCACTATGCAACCCAATAAAATGTGTTGAACTGTCATTAGTTTTATCATTTGATTAGGATTTCATAGGCCTGAATTGACTTTAAATGCATGTAACTGTTAATTCCAGAAGACACAGCTAATGAAATGTCCCAAAAGTTGAGTGCTTGCCAAAATCACTATGTAGAATGAGACAGCTCTCCATTAATCATGAGAATATTTCCTCTATCTAAAGAAAACATGCCATTTGAAGGGTGATTAAAGATTCTTAGGAAGATGAAGCGAAAACTGTGAAAATTCTAGAAACAAGAATGTAAAGATAGGTCTACTCAATATTCATGAAGTCAGATTGGTGATACAAGTAGAGATTGCAATCTTATTTTCTAATGACTTGGCTTGTAGCACTCCTATATCAGATTTTCATAGATTTCAACTCAACTTTAAAGGGAATGACTGCAATTTGTAAAAAGATTTTTAAAAAGACAAAATTAGCATATCCAATATGATTTTCTGCTACCTTTGACTAATTTTTAACCTAAGGATTCCTTAAACATGGAACCAAAGATACATAAATAACAAAGAAAATAAACCTTACACTGTGCATTATATATTCTGTATATAATCTCTCTATAATCTATACAGAATGAAAATAATAGCATGTAGTTAGTGACATCATATCTCTATATATGTGTGTGTGTCGGTGTGTGTGTGTGTGTGTGTGTATATCTATATATATATATGTCTCTGTGTGTGTGTGTATGGAGAGAGCTTATATATAGATATGATGTCAGTAAGTACATGCTACTATTTTCATTGCGTACAATATATTCTCAAAAGGCAGCTTAGAAAAAAAAGTTAAAAATATTGGCTATGGTTGATTTTCTTTGAGAATGAAATCATATTTGTTTAGCACACTTGTTTTATACAAATATGTTAGCAGATTTTAACTCTCATTCAATTTATTAGAAATCCTTGTCTGGTACATAACACAAATCTTCACTTCTGTACTGGTAAAATTTAACAAAAGGTGAATGTAATTTTTATTGCTTAATTTGTAAATGTGCCAAACACTCATTTGTTTTATTTTGTTTTCATTTTTACTATTTATTTATTATGTTCAATATTTATTATATTTAGACTTTTATTTATTTTTAATATTTATTTATGTTTACATCATTGTTAATTTTAAAATAATGTTTACTCCCCCCAATCAAGTGTAGAACCCATAGAATTTCCTTCCCCAGTTCACCATGCACATCACCATAGTCCCCTGTGCTCCTTCCCTCCTTCTGCTCCTTCTCCCTCCTCCCTCGCCCTCCCCTGCAGGTTTATAATATTGTGTTTTGTTTTGTTTTGTTTGAAGCGAAGAAGATGCTGAAAAATCTGAGCCATTTCATTTATTTTCCCCACCCAAAACTTGATGCAGTGCCTGTACAGATCATCAAGAAATATTGTTGTGCTCTTAGTAAAATAAGTTAACAGAACCTCTCTCACAGTAACCTACTTGTTATCTAAAACCATTTTCTATTTCTTTTATTTCAGGCCAGCCCTGCTCCTATAATCGTCAATACAGATACTTTGGACACAATTCCTTATGTAAGTAACATTTTTTATTAAGGTTTTCTTTAAATTCTATGGTGTAATTTAATTAGAGAATTTGAAATTCACAACATTCAGCCTTACCCACCTCATGGAATCTTAAAAAATGATGAAAAGAATTGGTTTTGTGAGCTTGTCTTTGTTATTAGCTGAATTTCAGCTTAATTATGCAGATTTTACTCTGTTCACTGTTTTGTAAAACACAGGGGCCTATGATTAAAAAAAAAAAAAACATTTCTTTTATAATGTTAGTTTCCTATGTGGCTCACTGAGAATACTGAGTTGCCTATAGCAGAGAAGGAAAAACTTTGGCTTAAAAGAAATATTTAAACCACTGTCTATGATAAGTACAAAATGCTCAGAACAAAAGTGATCTATAAATACTTAATGGATTTTGTTGGGCTTCTAATCAGAATAGGAGGAAAGTTTTGTGAAAGTAAGGTCTTATCTATCTTTAATAAAAACGATAGTTCCATAAAAGTGTGGGGCATGTGCTAACAGAGTCAGGCAGATCGGTGAAGCCTGGGAGTCTGTGCCTTGGTATACCACTCTGATGGCCTGAGTTCTGGGTGATAGGAACTGGCAGACCAGGAGATTTAAGGCCTTAGTGGCAGTAGGTCACAATGTGGGTGAACAGGTTGCATAATGAAGGTCCAGTCAGGCTTTGTGAGCGACCCTTTCTGATGGGAAGGTGGGAGTATGGAACAGATGTACATACAAACAGAAGGTATAAAGCAAGAGAAGAATAGCAGAGATAAGAACAAACAGATTTCTGGACTTTGAATAAATGAGAAAAGCATGGGAAGCACTTAGAATAGTTGGCACAAAGGAAGTGCTTAGAGGATACTAGTTATTTTCAGGGAATGACTTGTACCCTTGCGTGCAAGGACCAAGCAAATCACAGGAATAAATAGAGCAGATGGAGTAGGGACATCAGGGAATAGAGATCACGTGACCTTCTGAAGGAGGCAGCTCCCTCTCTGGTTTACTACCAAGGGGACATGGAGGTCAAGTGTTTCCAAATAATAGTTTTTCAAGAAAGGTCAGAAATTATATATTTTATGTAAAAGTTTGCAATATTTGTATATAGATAATTTTTCAAAAGTCCCTTTTTTGTCAGTTTGTCTTTAAAGACACAGCCCTTCAGGAGACCTCTACCCCAAAGGAGCTGGAAGTCCTGAGCAGAATTTTTAAGCCAGAACTCAGCCACCAGGGAGAAGAATGCTACAAGTGCAGGACAAGTTTGGGACTTGATTACAGGAACAAGTGACTAAAACTGGGACACAGGGTCAGGACAAGAATAATAGGAAGCTTAACTATGCTGAATCACCTACTGAACTAGGGCTTTTAAAGTCTATCTGAACACAAATTATTTGGGGTCACGCTGGAAATGGGGTTAAGCTCACTGGTTGGAATCATGTGGTTATGCTGCTGCACAAAGGAAAGGGCTCTGTTGGAAAGAAGCAGAGCAGGGCATCAGAGACACAGCAGCTACTATTCTGTGCCTCATTCTTCCTACCTTCCTTTATTTATAAAGCATTTGTATGAAGGTTACAGCCTGCCAGTAACTGTTTTAAACACTTAATGAGTGTAAAATCATTTAATCATTGTAACAACTCTATGAGATACTATTATTTTCTCCATTTTAGAGAGAAGGAAACTGTAGCATTAAGAGATAAACAACTTTCTCAAATTGCATGCTAAGGACAAAGCAAGGAAGGTTCTCCCTGGAGGCTTATGGATTAAGTCTCAGTGCTATCAATCCCAGGCCAGGCAGCTGACTGGCAGGACACAGCAGACCTCTGCTGTCTCTTCTGCTACTTCCCTTTGCAGTGTAGCAGTGTATTTCAGTAAATATACCTGTTCTGCTCGCCACTCAGTTCCTGGTGAATCCTCACACCCACCATACCTATGGCCTGTACCCTAGTTCTTCTAAACAAAAATAAATCTTAAGAAAAGAAAAAGAGCAAGAGAGAAAGAGAGAGGCAGAGCCTAGAATGAACCTGGATAGTCTGGGCTTAGATTCTGAGTTCATAATTTCTTAGGTCCCTGTTCATATTTTCTTCTTCCTTCCATTATTTTATGATTCTCAATTTAGGAGTAAAATAGACTTTATTACTACTCTGCTACGGTTGTTTAGGGTGGAAAAAAGCTTTTCAGAAATGTATATATAAAGGCATTCTGTGATTTGACCTTAATAAATTTTTTCCCTATATCTATTGAAAGAATATATACTCAGTGTTATAAAGTATCTTGGAGTCCAAAGATGTGGTTTTATGAGTAGGACTGCTTTCTTGTGTTAGATATATATTATTTCAAAGTCTTCTCATGACTTAATTGCCAGATGCTTCCCAGGACAAATAATTTGTCAGTAGTATCTTAAGGATCTTGTATAGACATGTTGAATTGGATTCCCAACTAATTAGTAAAATCAGCCACATGTACAACTCATTAAGTTTGTACTATTTTTCTAAATATCAACTCAATAGCAGACTTTAAATTCTTCAAAAGGAATCTTGCTGTTATCTTCAACATTTTTGTTCTCAATGCAACACTCATTGAGCTTCCTTAGGAGTTAAGATGGTCAGAGAGTTTTACTGAACAGCTTGGAGGGTGAAAATGTTCTAGTTCTCACATTGTTGTATCCATGAGTAAATCATTTCATCTTTATGAACCTAAATTGATCTATAAAGCAGGAATACTTACAACAGAGGTGTTTCAGAGGGTTAAATGAGATTACATCTATAATTTAATGTTGCATTACTTCTGGTTGATAGGATTTCACATTCATTCTATTTAATAAATGCTTGAAGCTGGGCCTCCCTGGTGGTGCCGAGGTTAAAGACAGGGCTATCAAGCAGTTGCTAGCCATTGAAGCATAAGTTTGATCCCTCATGTGGGGAGCTAACCCACATGTATAGCAGACCCTCTGCAACAGTGTATTTCAGTAGTTCCACCTGCTCTGCTCCCCTCTCTGGTGAATCCTCTCACCATCTCTTACCTCTGTCATACACCCCAGTTCTGGTATGTATAAATAAATAAATCTTTTAAAAAAATAAACACTTGAAGAAGCATGTGCTAGACTCAGAGAATAGTAAATATGAATACCCCCTTTCTCATATAGAATAAAGAAGAATACATTATAAATTAAAAATGACAGGTTTAGAAATCAGCCTCTGATGTTCTTGGGTTCTTGGCAAAAGTCTAACATTCCCTTCTTCCAGACTCACTGGGTCACCTTGAAAAAAAAAAAAATCACTGTTCCTTTTACAGTCTATTTTCTTATTCCCCAGTGTTCCATACTTTGTTTTCCTTTTTTTCTTTCTAATGTTCTAGTTGTTCACATAATTTCGACTCTATTTAATGAAAAAACGATTTCAGAGTTCCCCAGAGCATTTCAGTCATGTTGCATAAGAACATTTCCTTCTTTAAAAATGTTACCTAAGTGACAAATTTTAACTGGTATATTAAGATCCTTCTCAAAAATAATTTCATTACAAGTAAATGTATTAATTTTGCCAATTAGAAAATTTGATTTTAGTAATGCATGATCTTGTGTAAATGATTTCTTGGCATACATGCAAACAGCAATTTAATAACTTGAGACAAATTGTGGGCTCAGTGGAAAATTTTAAGTTAAGTGTCTAATAGAGGAACAGAAGGTATTTAAAGAGATTTCTGTTTTTGTTTTTTTTTTTTTGAGTGCTAACTTAAGGGATATTAGAATGCAAGGTTTTTGACATTAACAAAGGGGTCACTGAGATTCTTATGTGTGAATGCCTCAAATTCATTATCATATGCCATTATGGTATTTTAAAATAGGGTAAGATAAGGTATGTGACAGTGTCTCTCATGAACAATAGGATATCCCTAATTTGGAAATTAAAATCACTTAAAGAAAAAAAGGGAAAAAGTGAAGTCCAATATCAACACTGCAATTTCCTTTTTTTTTTTTAAGATATATTTATTTATTTATTCATACAGAACTGGGGTACAGGCTAGAGATGCGGAGGGTGAGAGGAGTCACCAGAGACAGAGAGGGAAGCAGAACAGGCAGATCTACGAAGTACACCGCTGAGGGGAGCGGCCGGCAGATCAGGAGAGGTCTGTCTCACCATGTGGATCTCCTCCGGGGCAGGCGGGAATTGAACTCATGCGGAAATGGCTTAAGCTTCTTATCGCTGTGTTTTAACCCACTGCGCCACCAGGGAGGGCCAACAATTTCTCTTTTTTATTTAAACTTTTTATTCCTCTCTAATATTTGTGAATGTTGGCTTAATTAGGCACTAAAAATACTCTATTCTTGGACTGTTCAGACTAAGGAGAGCCTGCATGTGAACCATGGAAAGTGCAGTTCCCTGATGTTTGACTTAATGAAAAAGGCAGCATTTTACCATCTCATTTAGCAGCTGACAAGTCACCATCATCTCTGACATGCTTCTTCCTCTCAGCAGAATCTTCAGCGTTCTGTGCTGAACACCATCCAAACAGAAAATTAAATTACTCAGGAAGTTCTGGAATATATTTTTTCTCTTCTTTTCTAACATACATTTCATAAAGGTTATAGTTTGTCCAGTTTTCTAGAAATTCTGGGAAATGATACCCAAGAAAATGAGTTTTAAGTCTCTATAACTTGGGTTCAATGACTATAAAACTTCTCATTTTATAAATAGATATATTCTAGCCCAATAAGAAATGGTAGAGCATGACCTACTATTAATGTTGCCCCATGTAACGGTCAATTTTGGTATCCAACAACCACAAAATCAGTGGCATATTGTAAGAAGTCTTTATTTCTTCCAGAAGGGATGCTGGTTGTTTAAGCAGCTTCAGACTGTAGATTACAGGCTGGTTGGGGCATCTCTGCTGCATGTGTTTTAGTCTATAAAAATCATTTATAGACTCCTTGGAGTTTATACCCCTCTCCAAAATATGTGAATATCATTGTGATAGCCAGAACACATGAAGACAGACTGGGTTACAAGCACAGATAAAGCCTTTGCTCTCAGCACATCCATTCACAACTGATTGGCCTAAGCAAGTCATATGGCCAAGCTCAAAGTGGGGGAAGGAGTGGGTAATGTGAAACAATAAACTAATTTACCACACTAAAGCTTTTAAAGGACCAAGAATCTGTTTGTGGCCCTTTATGAGAAAGAACAGGATTAAAAAAAAAAAAAAAAGACTGGTGCACATTAGAACTATTAATATGTCAGTGATAATAAGCAATTAAAGTCTCAAAGGAACCTGGTTCAACTATTTGGAGAGTGGGAGTCTATATCATTAAAGATGTCTAAGAAGAATGTTGAGAAATAAATTTTAAAATAGAGCAAGTATTGGCAGTACAATGAATTTGTTTCCCAGTGAGATACTGTTATCTGAAACTATTCTCAGAGGTGGAAATAACAGTGGAGGTAGTAAAATTTGTTCTGGAAATTCCCAGACCATGGCTTGAACCAACTTCCAAGAAAATGAGGGGGAGAAGCTGTGTGTTGAGAGACAGAGATAGATACATATAGGAGAGGAAAAAAGGGAATGACAATGTGTCTTTAATAGTATCATTCATTGGGCCCTCCCTACTGGCGCAATGGGATAAAGCACAGCATTATGAAGCTCCCTGCAGCCATTTTAGCGCAAGTTCAATCCCTGGCAGGGGAGTGACTCACATGGCATGGCAGACCTTTCCTGAGCCAACTGTGCTCCCCTCATCAGTGTACTTTGTCAGTCTGCTGGTTCTGCTCCTCACTCTGTCTCTGGTGAGTCCTCTTACCGCTCCTACACCTCTGGCCTGTATCACAGTTCTGTATATTCATATATAAATAAATCTTAAAAAAAATAGTATCACACAATTGTGCTTGACTATCGAGAAGACCATTGATATCAAATGAAACTTGCATTTTGCAAGTTTCTTGCAAAAATGCCATATCTATATTAATATTATCAGATTATTATTATTATTGTAGCTTTAAGTATGAAAGACCTTTAATTGCAGTTATGGCTCCAGAGCAGAAGGCAAGGGGATGGTCTAAAGGAAATAAAAATGCCCAAAAAATGTCTAGCAATGTGAGTGAAGTCTGGTAAGGAGACAGATGATAAGAAATCAATGACTTGAGTTCAGGGACTTAGAGAAGAATTAGAATTAGCAGTGAGATTAATTTGGGAGTTAAAATTAGGCTTGAGACTGAGAGCAGACTGTAGCAGCTTTAAATGACATTTCTGATTGATTCCCTTAGCAGGAAATTTAGGGTAAGAGCTCTCTGAGGAAGAAGTTGCTGTATCACAGTAGTGGAGTGACCGAACACTCACTCACTCAGAACTGGACAGTTAGACTTTAATTTCTTAGATCACTTCGTGTAGTAACAAACCCTTGTAATTTTAAGTTATTAATCACTTTTAATTGACTACTTCTCTGGAATTACCCATGAAGACAGAGGGAATAGAAATATGTTTCTTTCCTTAAACCATTCTGGCAATGACTAGAACAGATATTTTGAAGAAGGTGATGATTTTAGTACATTTATACTTCAGCAATGAACTTGCCATTCATAACTACTCTGTCAATTAGAAGCTGTGTGAGTTTTGGCTAAATCAAATTCTCTGGTTGTAAAAGGAAAATGATAAATTCATCTTGATGGGTTTGTTATGAGTATTTTTATGTAGAAAGTACTAAATAAATGTCATTATAAGATGGGGGATAGAGTCATACCTTTGATAGTACAACATTTGTTTGACTTAAAACAGTTGAGCCAAGGATGGAGCGTCACAGCTAGTTCAGGGGTGGACCTGTAGCCGTTATGCAGATCCAGGGGCCTCCTACATATAAATATTTGCTTCTCAAGGTATAACTTAGGGCCTAGCAGAATCATTAATTAGCAAATTGTGAACATAGCAACTACAATTCTTCTCAGGAATTATTTAGAATCTGTATCTGTAACAACCCAGTGATTTGTATGCATATTAAAGTTTATGAAGCATTACTCAAGAACTCAAGAGATACTTTTTTTTTGTTTGTTTGTTTGGTTCCCTGTCCTGTTACTGCCCTGTCTTGTCCTTGGGATAGCTGTCCATTTTCATTCTTTCATTTTAATTATATGTATATATGTAGAAGAAACAATCAGTTCAAGAAATTGATACACCTAATGGATGTCAACTATGTTACACTAATTTGTAGACCTGTGTTCTCTAAACCAAGACCTACAGGCCACATATGTTTATTTAAGTTAATAAAAATAATGTAAACTTAATAATTCACTTCCTTGGTTGACTAGCTGTATTTCAAGTACATAGTTGACAGTGTGGCTAATGGGAACCATATTTGATTAGAAACAGAGTATATTTTTCATTCTAGAACTTTCCATTGTATGGAGTTGTATTAGATAAAATTGTCTTATATAATAAATAATGAGAAATAGAAGGGGGAAGAGTAATGCTTATCAATAAAACTATTTTGTAGGTGCTTAATGTGTTAATTAATTGCCAGTTATCCTTCAAACTTTTGTATATAGGTTTCAATCCATCCTTTTCATATTTGAATATACCAGATCTTCTTTATGGTCACTCCTCTCCTAGAGAATTGTATGGTCTGTTTATCTGAAAGACATGGTCTCTGACATCATGGCCCTTAGTAGCTATTGCTGGCTTTTAAAACTATTTTCTCATACATGAGAAGCAAATGTAAGAAATTGTTGAAAGCTTTCTTGGAAAAGAAATGGTGTGGTCATCATTTTTTTTTGGGGGGGAAATATAAAATTCTATGTTGACTGAAATATATCTTTAATAAGTAAAAGACCTGCTACTTATCCATACACATACCTGTTTCAGTGGTTTTGCCACGTGGTGCCTTGCAGACAGCAGTTTGCTGGCCACCTCAGCATTTTCTCCATGGCAAGTCAGCCTGTTGGCTTGTCATACTGGACTTAAAAGTGGAAGGAATGGGAAAATATAAACGTTGTCCAAGTGGAGGGTCTGATTGACAGAGTTCAACCTCAGCACTTTCTCTGGTAATGGTTCCTGAAAGTGTACATGCCCCACGTACTCAGACAAAGAAGCCACTCTTGTTCCAAGATGTTCAGTCTGGACGAAAAGCTTTAATAAGAGGGAATTATACTAAGAAATATTCATATAGTTCCTGAACATCATTGTCACTCACAGTGCAGTCTGAACTGTAGCTTCAGGTCTTAACCACGCAGATTATTACAATTGCCGAATCTCTGATTCCACACTAGATCTATAGACTAGAATCACCGACAGTGGGAATGTCAAGAATCTCTGTTTAGCAAAGATCTATAGGTGATTCTTATGCCTATTAAAGTATGAGAGATGCAGGTGGGTACCCCACAAAGATTCTACGTAATAGACAGGGGTTTGAGTGAAAGGTAGGAAAAAAATAAAACTGTAAGGAATCACTGAAGTACAATGGTAATACATTTGGTATTACTGTGAACCAGACTTAATACTTGTTTTAGCTAAGTAGGAACTAAAAATATATACTTTTTTTTTAATCTAAGAGAATCTAGTAGGTAATATATAGTGATAATACAGACTGTTAGAATACCCCTTGCTTTTCTCTGCCTGATTCATTCTTATGCATCCTCAATGTTCAGCGTAAATACTTCTGAGAAATTTATGTTGCATACAGTGCCTCTGTTGTGTGCTTACACTTCTCTTTTCTTCCCTTTCATAGACGTCATCACACTGTACAGTAACTATTTCTTTAATGGCTACTATTGCTTGCCAGATACTAAACACTGTAAACACAGAGAAAACTTGTTTAATTTTTACATTATTTACTTCTATAAACTGACCAAATGAATGAATAAGTGAAGATGTAAAAAAAAAAATCCCACAACACTGCTTTTTGCTAATCTGCTTTAAGGAGACATCCCATTTTAGGAAGTTAGAGAATAGCAGAATTTTAGCTGGCTTTGAAAAGTAGTAGGACAGGAAATCCAAGTAGAACAGGAAGCTATGTGCGCAACATACTTATCTATAAACATTCTGTTCAAAGTATTATATCCTTAAATGATTTTTCTTTCTCAAAATATGTCTGAAATAAAAGGTAAACAACTTGTATGATAAAGGAGATAATAATTATTTAGTGATGTCAAATAGAGGAGAGAGGAAGAGTGGTAGCTGAATAAAATGGCAAAAGAATAAAGGGAAGGAAATGAAGACAAGAGTATTGGCTTAAAACATTTTTATTATTTTCCTTAGTTTCAAGGGCATTATACGCGGAATGAAGATAAAAGTCTCTACATCAAACTTTAAAAATGCAAAAATACTAAAACTCTATATTCCTAGAGCTACAGGAATATTATGTGATGCTTGGAGTGTTTTATAATCTCATCTCTCCTTTAAGATTTGTTAGGTTTTAAATAGGCTTTCCTACACTGATATTTTTCAGGACCAATTCTTAGGAAAAAACTGTAGTTACTTATTCTCTGGGAAAGTGAATAGAAACCTTGTTCTTTTTGTTACTATTCTAGTGTAAATTTTCATTTGTTACCCACAAATCACTAACTGGACTCATTTCATTACAGCTCATCCACTTTTAACTCATGCCCAAGTTACAGGCTTATTTTTTAACAAAACTTTTTCTCGTAGTGATTGATGGTCTTTCTTTTTTATGTTTGTGATACTGGCAGTGAAATTTATTTTGCTTGTGTTGTCTAGAGGCATAAATTCATATCCTTCTTGATATGAATTATACACGGAATGAAGATAAACGTCTCTACTAGACCTCTAACACAGGACGAATTACCAAAACCTGCGACTTCCCTCAGCAGTGTATTATCAGTAGATCTTCCTGTTCTCTCCCACTCTGTCTCTTGTGAATTGTCTTACCCCCTGCACCTCTGTCCTACACCCCAGTTCTTGTATGCATAAATAAAATAAACCTTAAAAAATGGGGCAGCACTCCTCCCTCAAGGGTCCCTTTATTAAATGAAATATTGAGTATATAATACTACTATTTAATATAGAAACTAGTGTAGAATAGTCATTTACTTTGATCTCTCATTTTTAGAAGATAAAACACATCTTATAAATAATTCAGATTATGAGCAAAAAAATTCTAGAGGACTTGGTTTTCAAAAGCTCCAAGTGATCCACTCTTCTGTGTCTAGTGACCAGATCAGAGACAAAGAGACTAGTTGAGAGTCTGTTACCATCAGGCTGTCAATGGTTGGCTTCCCCTAGAAACTCTTCGCGAGTGTGTCATATCTCAGCCCTAAACTATTTTCTACCATTTTCACTTAGAAGTTCCAGGTTTATTTGACGATTTGAATAGCACTTTGAATTTTGAGGAGATTTTCTTCTGGTGAAAAAGCATAGTTGTTTTTCATAAGCTGCTTTAATGTATTTTGATTATCCTGAGTTCCACCACATGTTCCTAATGATGTGTTGCCCAGAGGTGTTTTACTGGAGATTCAGAAGCATAAAAATAAAAGAATAACAATATAAAAAGGTGTCACATGAAGGAAATGTAGTCATGAAATGAAGCCTTTTGGGTCAAACAGCATGCTAAGAGCAGCAAATGAAGAATAGACTGTCACAGTCAGTATTTCTTTAAAGAAGGAATTTTAGTTTGTTGTTTTCAGACACAATGTTAATACTAGCCTGATCCACTGAAACAGCAGTTCTCAACCTTCACTGCACATTTATTTCTTTGTAAACTTTAAAAATATCGGTCTGCATTCCAGGAGAAACAATTCCTTTCTAAAAGGCCTAACTATAGCCTGGACATTGAAATGTTAAACTTCTCCCTGTGATTCTTTTATGCAACTAATGTTGAGAGTCCTGAATCAGAGCCATAAAAATGGAGGTTTCTCTTTATTTGAACTGGAATTATAAAATTAGATGCTGACATCTACACTTACTATTTTGCAAAAAATACAATGCATTAACCCAGTGTGAGCTATTATTATCATAAATCAAGAATGCTAAGAATCTACTTTTTTCTAATCCATTGCAATGCTAGAAATGTCTTCCAATGGAATTGTTTAGTTTAAGTACACACACAAAACCACTATGACAAACCTCTGTGTGACAGGCACATGTCCCAGGCTCAGACATGATCAAGTTAACTTAAAACCCCTTCAGCGGATTTTGCTGACACCTATCACCATTAATGAATTTAATTAGGTTAATTAGAAAGGGAGGCATGATCTGCATTTGAGCAGCTTAACGTAAGGACCTTTAACAAAACTGAGAAAATAAATATGCACTTAAGACTACTGCTGAATACTTGCATAGGTTATCTTTAGGCAGGTCATTGCAGTTACCTAAGACTCAGTGTAATTAGAAATAGTTAAAAATCTACTCAAGTCCTCTGAAAGCTTTCCCTGACATCCCACTTGATTGAGCTTTCCACCTCTCTGCAGGCCTACTGCTCTTGCTTAGTACTCTGGTCAAATGTTTATTTGATTCAAGTTTACCGGGTGAAATGATCTGGGTCCTTTAAAATGTAGCATTATACAATGTGCTATGTTAGTGTGTTCAAGAGCCTAGATTGTTGTTCAAGAGAGGTGGTTTTTGAATTTGAAAACCAATACTACCACTTCAGTAACTGTGCGAACTTAAAGAGATTAAACTTTTTGAGCTTTTGCTTCTTATTTGGCAAAATTGTGAACAGCTGGATACTAGTATTGGTGAGAGAATGAGCTGAGCATTTTCATAGATGATTTAATAAAAAATAATGACTAATAATTAGTGAATTATATACTAATTATTTTTTTAACAAATGCAAATTTATTTTGAACCCACAGTTACCCTGATAAAGGAGTTGTTATTATCTCCATTTTACCGGTGTGGAATCTTAGGGCAAGGAATGTTTTTTTGTTTGTTTGTTTTTAACTCATCCCAGGTCACCCAGCAAGTAGTGAGGGCCATGAATAAAAATAGCTCTATACTTGCACACCACTCTGTAATTATAACAGAAGTTAATTTTCTGAGTTAATCACTTAAAAAAAAACTGAAAAAAACATTTGAATCAGCTAAGGTCAAATATTGGTTTGTTATGTATACTATTGTATATTGTATATTGTAGGGAACAAAGGAAAATGTCCTCTTTATCTATATCTATCTGTCTATCTATCTATCTATCTATCTAATCACCTGTCATCTGTCTATCTCTATTTATTTATTTATTTTTATATCATTCTTCACTTTGTGCCTTTTTCCATCTCTGTTGTAATCCCCATGGACTTTGCACCACCAAGGCACCTGTGTGCCATTACCATAGTCCTATGCACTTTCCTCACCCCATTTTTTATCGCATTCCCCACTCCACCCTGTAAAATGCCTCTGGCACATAGTTGTTCATTGTTTTTCATCTTTCTTCATTAAAATTGCTTCCCCACCCTAGTCCCTTATGCTTTTGCTATTAGTGAGACCATCATGCCCAAAAAATAGATGGCTGGATTAAAAAGATGTGGTACATATACACAGTGATACACAATGGAATATCATTCAGCAATCAAAAAAGGATAAACTTACGCCTTTTGCAGCAACATGGATGGAGCTGGAAGGGATCATGCTTAGTAAAATAAGCCAGAAAAACAAAAAAATGTCCTCTTTCAAGCAAGTTCCATTTCAGTGAAAGCACACGGTAAGCCAAAAGGAAGCTATGGTGCAGTATGATCTGCAGAAAATAAAGCAAAGCGATGTGTGAATGGGAACAGTGTTACTAGTGACTCTTTAGAAAGAAGCTAAAAGTGGGAATCTTGGAGAAAGTAATACACTTAAGTTTTTACTAGAACAGAAGAAAACCTGCCATGTAAAAAGTCTTTCAGTGCTGCTGTTTTTTTTTTCCTCTACCTATACCATAATGCTTGCCTTTACAATTTTCAGTTTTTCTCCCTTCCTTCTTTATTACCTGTTTTGATGAAATAACATTGCCATTAACTCAGTTGTCAAAACCACATTGCTTTTCTAGGAGCCATCCTAACATTCATCTGTTTCACATGTATGTTTCTAAACTGTCACTAATTCTTACATAGAGTTTGTTAAATATCTCTTTTCTCTCACACATCTTTTTTATTATCAGGCTCTTCACCCTGTAGTTACCACTGAACTTCTTTCTCTGTTTCACCTTTATTTCTCTCATCTACAGAGATTTGTGGGGTAGGCTGAAAAACAATTACAATCTTATCATTTTAGTTCACAAAAACATTTACTTGCCCTGAAGTGTGCATAAAAATCTGAACTCCTTAGGGTGATAATTAAGTCTTTTCACTAATCTTTGTTAGTCCATCCCTTCTTCCTCATGGTAGGCCTTTCACACAATATACTCTTGGTTTTCACAGTCACCAGCTCCCAGTTTCCTGTACCCAGTACCACATTCTTGTTGATTTCATATACTCACTATTCCTTTTTTGACTTCTTGTCTCTAATGATCCCCTTCATTAACTTCAGTACTTATTTCAAGCAACACATCCTTCATGAAGCCCTTCCACATTTCTGTAGGTGTTCACTGAAAATTAGGATAAGTGCCAAAATAAGGGAAGTGAAATCAGTAGGAAAAATTCTGAATACATTTGAAAGTTTAAAAATTCATAATTGATACGACACTCTATATTTTAAGAGAACTAGAGTTATTCGATCATAATTCTCCTAACATTCTAAAAGCAGCCTCACTGTTTCTTAGTTACCTCATGACTCAGATGGTTGTATATCTGTGACTCTTTATCACATTTAAACAACACAAAGGACCACTAAGAAAACTGTATTCACTGTCTGTAAGGGTGCTTCTAGAAAGTACATGAAAGTATCAATTTATTGATTAATTGACAACAATCATATGGCTTTATCTTGCTAGAGATGCTAGGTTAAATAGCTTTCTGAGTCGGGGGAGATTTCTAAGGAGGTGATGACAATTGATATTCAGAGGTAGTTAACAAACTCTGCTACAGTTACTCTCAGTGTAGTATCATTAGTGTTCCCTCTAAAAAGGCCTTATTGTCATTTTCAATTTCAAGGTCTCATCTTTCCATCATGACTGACAGAATATGCCCATGCTGTCTCCTATAGACTGGACCTCGACTTTGCTTCTTCTGTTAACTTCCATATCTCTATGTCCTCCTCAGTATCTATTCTACCTAAGGTTCCCTATTCTGACTTGTTCATAGTTTCATGAAATTCCATCAAGTTTTCCTTTATTGAATGCTCTACAATAACCTGTACCTTTTGTTTTGAGTACTTTCTTTGTTTATATACCTGCCTCTCAACTAAATCATAAACTCTTCGAACGTATAGACTATGACCTATTCACTTCTAAATCCCTAGCATCTAGAGCACAGTCAGCCAGAAGAAAAAAAATCACAGCTACTAGCAACACCATGCATTAATGGGATAATGAATGAAATGCAAACAGATATTGACATATAGCACTAAATAAGGTAAACATGGTCCCTTCTTCTTGGATTTAAATGTGAAAGGGAAGCAGGCAATAAGCAAGTAGGATAAAGAAAGCAATACATAAGGGGAAGAAAAAACTACCTATAATAATGTGGATTTACTAGGAGGATACATTATAATTATTGGTAAACATTTTTAGTTGTTATTTATATTTTATTTTTTATGAAACTGTAGGCAAGTTTGTTATTATATAGCATAATGGGTTCATTCCTCTGAGTATGACTACAAGCAAGAGAATTATTAGTTATTTTTTAAATTCAATAATTTGAAATGTAAGCAAACTAAGCTTCAAATATGGAAATTAGTACAATTGTTGGCTTTAATGGCTTAAAATAAATTATTATGGTGAATTAAAGTTAGTTGAAATTTGCAGGATAGGCACTGTTGTTGACTTATTAAATGTTTATGAGAAACCATTATTTTATACAAAAACTATTTGTATTTTTGAGTGGTTGCTCAGCATTAGATTATGCTTTCAACATTTTATTCGTATCAATTACTTTATTCCTCACAACTTTTTAAATTAAATACTATTTTATCCTAATTTTATAGATTAAAAATACTGACAAGAGAAATTAACTACTATGTCAAGGTCATAGGTAATATAGGCAGTAGAATTCAGCAGTCAAACCTAAGCAGAGTCTATGATACAAATCTCTGATAACTCAATGAAAGTCCCCACCATCTGAATCAGCATGGTGATTAAAAATCCTATTAAAAATGCAGACTTAGGCCCTCCCTGGTGGCGCAGCAGGTTAAAGCAAAGCACTAAGAAACTAAAGCTACTACAGCATGAGTTCGATCCCCGCCTGCCCAGGAGGTGACCACACGGCGTGGCAGACCTCTCCTGACCCGCCCGCTGCTCCCCTCAGCAGTGTACTTCAATGATCTGCCTGATCTGCTCCCCACTCTGTCTGTGGTGAAGCCTCTCACCGCCCCTGCACCTCTGGTCTGTACCCCAGTTCTGTATGCATAAATAAATAAACCTTAAAAAAATGCAGACTTAAGTCCACCCCAGATTATTGATATGAAACATCATTTTAACAAGACCCCCATGTAGTTGAAATGCCTATCAGAGTTAGAGAAACCCTGTTCTAAACTACTGTTTTGTATTACCTTAGAGCAGTTTTAATTTGGGGGTACTCTCCGATGTCAAACTTTTATTTAGTTCCCTTTACTTCTGAGCTAGTCAGCAATGCTTATCTTCTTAATGTTCAGTAAGTAATATGTGAAAAGCTCCATGCCTTCTAAGTGTTCCCTCAGTGGGTATCTGCTTTTCATTCTTTTATTCTAGATCACAGTGCTACATCTACTCTGAGAGTCTGACTGCTTCTTAATATTTAATTAAAATGTGAGTCAAAAAGTTGATACTGGCAATCTGTATTTCCTTTCTCACTTGGGATAGGAGTATTAAGAGAAATGTAGTATCATTTTATCATTAAAAGTATTTTTACTATGGTATTGGGAAAAAAATGAATACAGGAGGTTAGATGTCAAAGCAAAAAGAACATTTTAAATCCTCCATTGATTTTCTTTCTTTGTGTTTGCTTTTTTTTATTATTACAAAGATACTTGCCAGCATCATTTTCTTCTTTCTTTGGTTTATAACTTTTCCATTAAAAAGTAATTTGAAAGACAGTATGGTCAGAGAGTTTTATCTGCACCTTTCTTACAGCACTTTATTATTTTGTCTCACAGTTGTTGAGTGCATACAAGGGTAAAATTACAATTTCCAGCAGCTATAGGGTTACATGATAAAGCAGGAGCGATGGCAAGTCATTTTTCTTTTCCTTTTGATAACCTATTTGATCCTCGCCATGACTTTGTTATTGAGATGTGAGCATGAGCCTTACTTACACATGAGAAAACTAAAACTCAGAAAAGTTAAAAGTATACCCGTCTCATGGTTCATAAGCTTTAACATCTTAGAAGTCAAGCAATCTATCGGAGTTCACCTGCTTCATCAATGTACAAAGTCAAATAAGCACACTTTCTCTATAAAACATAAGTATAGGAATAGGTGTAAAAATAGGCTTAAAATGTTTTCTGCTAAATCTTGAAATAACTTACTTGTGCTTACCTAGACTAAAATTTTGCTCTCACAAAATTGTATTTTTCAGAGTGTTTTAAACATCTTGCTGTTCAAATGATTGTCTTTCCTTTCCTGTATCATTTGAACATACAAGGTATAACTTGAATTAGAATGTTTTCCATTTTTAATATTCCTTGGCCAAATCTATAAGAACCACTTGAAATTTCCCTTGATTTGACTTTCATGAACCATATATAAATTAATAATTCATAGTAATGAGCAAAACTGATTAAGCTGATTCCCTATAGATAAAGCTAACAGTTGAGCAGTTCCCAATACATACTACTTGAATAACTGCCATTGAGCCCAAAATGAATATGTCAAGGGCTAATACGCTGAAAATAACTAGTCCTTAAATCAGTTTGTATGATATTAAGTGTGTGACCAATGCAATTAAAGCAGGTATGATTGAATTTAACAAAGAAAGCAATAGAAGAAATCTGCAATGAATCTAAATAGGCACATTTATTGGAGACTAGAGATAGGGTCAAGGGGTGATGGTCAGTCCAAAGAGGCATTAGGAATAGAAGAATGTTCAGTATATAGGTGAGGCAGCCAGAAAATGAATCATATTTCTGGAACAAAAAAGACCCACAAAATAGTTTATCATCTTGTTTTTTACTTAAAATGAACATGAGATTTACAATATGCCATACATGATTGATCCAAGAGAACTCTGAGTCCAGATTTTGTGGTATATCACTTATTCATTTAACATATATATATATAATATATATATATATATATATATAACACATATATGTGTGTATATATGTATATATAACATATATATATATGTTGTATGTATGTATGTATGTATATATATAAAAGTATCACATCTGTCGAGCATAATTAAGAATATTGTGATATGTAAGAGATAGCTTCTGCCCTCAAGAGCTTTGTAGTTAAAACATTTCTGACAAAAAATGAGGAAGATTAGAGTTATCATACTCCCAGACTTCAAGTTAGAAAGCAATAGTATTCAAAATTACATGGTATTAGAAGAAAAAACAGACACATAGTATAATGGGATAGAATTGAGAGTTCAAAAATAAAACCATGTACATCTTAGTTAATCTACTCATTGAAAAAAAAAAAGCCTTTTAAGTAAATGGTATTTGGGAACTGGGCGGTCACATGCAAAATAATAAAATAAACCACTATAAGACAATTTATTCAAATTAGATTAAAGATTTTGATGTAAGACCTGAAGCCATAAAACAATGGAAAAATTCAGGCATCATACTCCATATCACTGGCTTCATGGGTATCTTTGAGAATCACACTCCAACAGCAAGAAAAACAAAAGCAAAATAAACAAATGGAACTACATTTAGACAAAAGCTTCTTCATATCAATCAAACTATCAGTACAACAAAAGAAATTTTATTTAATGGGAGAAAATATTTAAATTCATATATCTGACATGGGCATATATCTGAGATGTACAAGGAACTGAAACAACAATGAAAGAAAACAAACAAACAAAAAATACTTAAATGAACAGGAGGTAAATAGACACTACTCCAAAATGACATACAGAGCACTAAAAGGCACATGAAAAAATGCTCACCCTCACTTACCATCATAGAAATACAGCACCAAAACAACAATATTTCAACATCTGTGAGAATAGTCCATATTTAAAAAAAGAAGCTAATAATGACAAGTGTGTGGAGAAAGAAGAACCCTTATATACTATTGCTTGGAATGTATATTGGCCCAAAAGAATATGGAGATTTCTCCAACTATGGAAAACAGATCTACCATATCCAACAATTCTATTCCTAGGTACATACAGAAGAATGCAGAAACACTGATTGAAGGTATACGTACACTACTGTGCTCATCGCATCACTATTTACAATAGCTAAACTATGGAAACCACCTTAGTACCTATGGACAAATGAGTGGATTAAGGCATGATATGTATATTTGTATATATCTAGTAACATTCAGCTATCAAAAATTATGGAAAAAATGATGTGGCACAGGAACACGATGGAATATAAGGCAGCTCTAAAATAAAGGTGAATTCCTGGTATTTTCATCAACATAGATGGAATGACCTGGAGGGTGTTATGTTAAGTCAAAGAAGTCATTAGGGAAAGACAAATACCAAATGGTTTCACTCCAATGTAGAATACTGGGAAACAAAACAAAGTGTCTGACAAAAACAAACTGAAAATAAACCCAAGAAACCTCTTGATAAAATGAAGATAACTAGGGGGAACAGGGGAAGATGAAAAGCATAGTAGAGATGGAGTTTGGTGGATTATAGTGGATGATTATGGGTGCTTGGTTTAGGTGTAGGATAGTAACATATGCTTGAAGATGGGTGAATGTATACCTCTAAATAATATACAGTGGTGTAAACCAGTGTTACCTCAAATTAATATATATATATATATATATATATATCGTCTAGTGGAGGAGTAAACTATTGTGAACAAATAACTATCATTTGTTTTATGTGCCAGGACAGAAGCC
>NW_004567116.1:46952031-46952551 GCF_000260355.1 Condylura cristata | reverse complement strand
TGCTTTAGTTTGTATGTGTATTTATCATATGTATTATTTTCTTTCCATATAACAAATTTTATACTTTAGAACACAGCTCATGAAGTGCTGCCTCCTCTGTGAAGCATCTTTCTCTTGTTAAGTGTGTCCTTTTCCATGTTTGAAGGAACTTTCTTGACTTCATTGTAACTCATATCAAACCCCATCTGGCTGTGCAGCTCAAGTAAGGACTCCTTTTTATGTATGGTTTAAAGATATGAGAGTGCCGCTTAGACTTGAAGGAAATGTTTGTTTTTGATACACAAATAGATGAAATAAATTTATTTAAATCTTTCTTAAATTTGCTTCATTGTATGTTTCATGAAATATTGTGATATATGTGCTATTGGAAGTTATATTTCTAACTGACCCAACACTCCTCTTTTTGGAACTTAAAATCCTGCTTGGGGGCCCTCCCTGGTGGCGCAGCGGGTTAAAGCGCAGTACTGAGAAGCTAAAGCCACTACTTCCGCATGAGTTCGATTCCCGCCTGCCCCGGAGG
>NW_004567116.1:46943102-46951631 GCF_000260355.1 Condylura cristata | reverse complement strand
AAAAAAAAAAAAAATCCTGCTTGGATAAGAATCCTTTTATTCGACCTATCTTTGCATTGTTTGGTTTTATCTAACATTTGCATTGAAGTGAAGGGTTTCACACTAGTCCAGTATGAGTGAATTCACTGACTTTAATCATTATGCCTGATTTCAGGGGTAGAATGTACAATTTTCTTCAAAAAAAAAAAAAGAGATTTTAAGATTTTTTATGTATACAGAACTGGGGTACAGGCCAGAGATGCAGGGGCAGTGAGAGGATTCACCAGAGACAGAATGAGAAACAGAACAGGCAGACTGATGAAGTACAATGCTGAGGGGAGCAGTGGGTGGTTCAGGGGTTCAGGAAAGGTCCTTTGCACCATGTGGGTCACCTCCCCAGCCTGGGATCAAACTCTTGCTGCAGTGGCTGCAGCTAGCTTTGCAGTGTTGTGCTTCAACCTGTTGTGCCACCAGGGAGGGCAAAAGGGGTATAGTATTTTCATACTGAGTGTTCTTAAACACTCAGTCATGCCAAAAAGCTCTGAAAATCTCAATCAGAGAACCTTTAATCTTCTTTCCCAAATAAACCCAATAAGTAAAAATTCCATCTTAATAACTTAATAGTACAAAAGCTTCTGTTGGAGTCTTAAGACAGACACATTGGTGTCCTAGTTGAAGTTTAGCTAGAAGCCTAATAAATTTTTAAATAAGAATTGAGCAATAAATTGTGTATCCAAAGATAGTATATGTACTTACATGCTTAAGAAATAAATTTTGGAATCCTGTCTCTATGTTAGAGTGCGATTAATGCTATGGGAAACAAGTATGAAAAATTTAGAGAGTTTATCCTCCAATTATAATGCATTAGGGGAAAGAACAGGTAGGGAGAAATATGAAAATCTACACTGTTTGTGATCTGAGCCTGTGTAATCTGAGCCTGCCAAAACAGATCACTGCTCTTGAATTGTATTCTAGTTGAGTGATCAGTACTAGAATATTCCATGTAACAATAAACAGTTCAATTCAGTTCAATTAAAACCTAACACAAGTCCTCCCTGGTTGTGAGGAAAAAAATTGTTCTCTGTAGATCAGGATTTAAAGTGAAAGGAACTGAGACCAGTTATAACTTTCTTTGATTGTCAAATGAAATAATCTCTGCTTTAGTTTGTATGTGTATTTATCATATGTATGTATATGTGATAAGGAAGAGATTGAATATTTTTTTATGTTTTTAAATGTTTTTCACATATTGCTATTGATGATTCATTGAGTTCACTTTCTCATTACTAGAGCATTCACTCAGTATGTAAACTATGTGATATTTTGATACCAGAAACAAGAATTAGATATAGCCATATCTTCAAGGAAGTCTTAGCTATATAGATTTTGGAGATAAGTAAACAGATACATGAAACGCAATATGATAGCTGTAAAGAAGGAGTGAGAAGTAGAGCAGAACACAGACAAGAGAATAACAGCTGAAAAGAGGTGAATGCTTTTTGTAAACTAAATCTTCACATTTGGAAGGCAGGCAACTCCAGGAGAGATGAAGGTTGGGGAAGGGGAGTCCATGTGGAAAGAGTAATCATGTGTGTGTGTACGCGTGTACATATGCACATATAATGTTTATGTGTGTGTATACACACATATACACACATATAAAGACTGAAAAAATAGCAAGTCTAATAAATTGTTTCTAGGTTCTTCTATAGGAATAAAGTCTACACAATGATCAGAGAGATTATGTAGAACAGGGGCTGTTATAACAGTAGAGCAAGTCATAGTACTTAAGAATATTGGTTCAACCAGACACTGGGGCTTGAATTCTCATTCTGTGAAATGTGTGACCTTAAGCTGTGCCTTAGCTTCCTCATCTATTGCAGGGGGTTATAGTACATATCTCATAGGTTGTTTGAAAATATAGGAATAGTTCTCTGAAAAGTGCTTGACCCATTGAACATAAAATGTATCTTAGCTGGCACTATTATATTTGTGCCAGCCTACTCTTAGCAGATCATGTGACTAGTGGATAAGCCATTGATCCTTGCTTCTGATTTTCTGTTACCTTATACAAAAACCTGCAATGAAATTGTGAAGATGACAATGAAAGAGCAAGCGGTTACTTAATAATTTAGGAGCTTTGTCAGGTTTGATCAGTGAAATAGAGTCAGCCCAGGGTTGACTGGATTCAGTGGGCTTGCCTGACTCAGCTGGCTGTGCCAACTTTCCTTTTGACAACATTATCCCTGGCTAATATTTCTCAAATATCTGGGATTGACTGCTCTCACTTTCATCTAGACCATGTCAGAACACGCTATTGCCTGCTTCCTCAAAATACTCATATAAGTTTTCTTTCAAAATAATGCCACATAAGCTTGAGGAGCAGCTTATGTTAGCAGATGAGCCTGTGAGTGGGATGGAGGCATGGGTGTTGCATAGATGGGGATAGTCTCTGTCTTCCATTGACTACTTCTTCCTGCAAAGGAATTGGCAACCTAAACCTAAACCTGAAGAAAGAAAAGCCTCTATTCAAGTGAAAGTAGATAATTTCCCACCTGGCCTTCCTGATGGACTGAGGTAAAGTGTTTCTAGTATCACAGTGTTAAAGTGGAAGAGGCTGAGGATGAGAGCTCTGTAAACATGCATGGTGAAAAGTTTTAATTTGTCCCAACTAATGTGCTTAGTGATGTTTCCAAATGGTCTGGGCAGGAGCAAGAGTCCCCAGGTGGGCTGATGTGCCCACTTGAAATGCACATCACATCTCACTGAACACTGAACATAGGATAATGCAAGATCGTAGTGACCAGAAAGTATAGAGAATACCTTCAGAGGTCAGGTTTCTAGAAAATATAATGTTTCAACCAGGCCACTCAGAAAGCACACCATCCCATACTATATTCTATGTTAGATGATTTCTTATCCAGAAGAAGAACATTTTATTCAGTTCCAAGGTTCTATTTGCTTTGACCATTATGCATCCCTCCTCTTGGCTGGGTGAGTATTATAAAAGCTGAAATTTTCTTATAAATTCTGTTGGAGAGCTAAGTAGATCCTATAGTTTTTTTTTTCTTTATTTAAGATTTTTATTTATAGATTTATGCATAGAATAGCAGGGATATAGGCCAGAGGTGTTTGGGGTGAGATGATTCACCAGAGACAGAGAGGGGAGCAGAACAGGCGGATTCACTGAAATACATTACAAATACAGGTTCTCAGAATATAGGACCAGAATACTGAAACCATTTCCTAGAATTCTGGTAAGATACAATGACATGAACTATGTGAATATTGTTTTGCAAATGTTAATGGACAGAAAATATTGAATATTATTATTTTTATCAAAGAAGAGAAATCTAGTGCCTTATCTGCCTTTTCTCTCATTTATATATTTATTATAATATGAAATACAATTTTGAATTTTCAAAATTGTATTTATCAGTGCATTACATCTAAAAAGTAAAAAAGAGATTGCATACTATTGCTGAAGGGAATAACAGACCAGACAGGAGAGGTCTGCTATGCCATGTGGGGTAGCTCCCTGGCCAGGGATTGAACTTAGGCCATAACAGCGATAGCACTGAGACTTAACCTGTAGGCCCCAAGGAAGCCCAGATCTTACAGCTTTTAACACATCCAGGAACCTGCACCAACTGACATATCATTATAAGACATTATGAGGTTCACAAAATATACCTAAGAATTAAACTCATTAACATCTTTATTATGTCATGCATTAGCCAAGGATTTTATCACCATTTTGTTCATTTGCAGTTTCCAAAATGGGTTAGCTACTGTTAGTCTCTTTCCCATTAACAGAAATTAGAAAGGATTTTAATAGCCATTAATTAGTTTAAACATATCTCTGCATCCATCATTAAGCTCCAGAGTGGATTTCTACACTGATCAGAGTGGAGTAGGTAAAAGTCACATTATATCACTTAGTATGTGCCCACTTTCTCTGTGAGATTTAGGATATAGCACCAGAATACTGAAACCATTTCCTGGAATTCTGGTAAGATATAATAAAATGAACTATGTGAATATTGTTTTGCAAAATATAGTGTACAGAAAATATTGGATATTATTATTTTTACCAAATGTCCAAAGAGAAATCTAGTGTCTTATCTGCCTTTTCTCTCATTTATGTATTTATTATAATATGAAATAAAGTCAAATTCAAATTGTACTTAGTGCATTACATCTAAAAAGTAAAAAGAGATTGCATACTATAGTATGGAGATATTTTCATGCATTGCTATATTATAAATCTATCACTTTAAAATGTTGGAATAGGCCCTCCCTGGTAGTGCAGTGGGTTAAAGCACAGCACTAAGAAGCTAAAGCTAATTCCACATGAGTTCGATTCCCACCTGCCCCGGAGGTGACCACATGGCGCAGCAGACCTCTCCTGACCCGCCCGCTGCTCCCCTCAGCAGTGTGCTTCATAGATCTGCCTGTTCTGCTCCCCACTGTGTCTCTGGTGAAGCCTCTCGCCGCCCCTGAGTCTCTGGCCTGTACCCCAGTTCTGTATGCACAAATAAATAAATCTTAAAAAAAAAGTTAGAATAGATTGATATTAGTATCAATAATATATTAATTTTAGAATATCACTGTTCATTCTGTAGATGTTTAATATTAACAGAATAACAACTGTGCATGCTTAGAATAAATAAATTTAAAATGGGTAAGTTTTATATATTTGTTTTAATATATAGGATGGCCAAATTTATACATCATTCATTCATTCAGCAAGTGTTTGCGAAGTTCCTCATGTGAAACAAATGTGGGACTATCTACTGGTGACTAGCAAGGGAAAAGAGAGTTCCTGATCTCAACTAGTTAAGCTGGTCCAAATCCCAATTTCTCCTAGGAGAAAATGTTCTCTGATATTTCTTAGAAAAATTGAAATAAATTTTCTTGTCAGTAACAGGGCCTGACATGTAAAAGAATGTTTCTTCTTTTCTTTTTTTTTTTTTAAGATTTATTTATTGGTGCATACAGAACTGAGGTACAGGCTAGAGGTGCAGGGGTGGTGAGAGGATTCACCAGAGACAGAGTGGTAGGAAGAATAGGCAGATTGTCCAAATACACTGCTAAGTGGAGCAGCAGGCGGGTCAGGAGAGGTCTGCCTCGCCATGTGGGATCACCTCCGGGGCTAGAGGGGCTCGAACTCATGCAGAAGTGATTGTAGCTTCTTAGTATCTGCTTTAACCCGCTGCACCACCAGGGAGGGCTCAGAATGTTTCATTTTTTAATTGAATTAACATTGAACTATAACATCATATAAGTTTTAGGTTTGCATCATTGAAAAATCAACATGTGCTATAGATTATGTTTGCTGCTAGCAGTCCAAATCTGTGGTTTGTCCATGTGGCACATACTCGTCAAAATGGATAATTATATATAAAGGAAGTTGTGATAGGAGAAAAGTTTAAAGAAATTGATGATTGTCACTTTACATAAATAGCATTAATTGGTTGTATTAGTTTTTTAATATTAAATTTTAATGTTTGTACTGATACTGATCTTTTGATTTGTTCATTTTGCATTATCAGGATGCTTTAGAGAATGCATATGCTACTATTTTTGCTAGCATAAATTCTTTATAATGTGAACAGTAGTATTCCCAATCCCCTAACTTCATTTGGTGCATGTTATTTTTATACATTATTGGGTTTTTATTGCTCTTTTATTAGCAAACTTTCTTTAGTGTATAATTGTTGTGCATGTGTTAGAAGGTTGGTATTATTCCCTAAGTATACTAATTTATAGTTTAGTATTATCCAAATTATATTTTTTTTTAAATGTGTTATTGTCTTAGTTTTAATTGAATTTGTTGACACCACATGTTAAACACAGACACTAATAGAATGAAGGTGCTGGTTATGTGTTTGATTTGTGAATCCTCTCCTTGAAGTCACTGAAGTATTTGGATAACATGGTAAATAATAGTAAAAAAAACTCTTAACTTTTGTGTGAAATAATACATGTCAGAGATATCTACTAAGTAGTATGTACAGCTCTGAATATAGGACATAAATCAGTAGTTGGCTTTCTACTCTTATGGAATTTAGTGGGAGAGATCAGAGAAGACATAATCGTAGTTCAAGGCACAAAATGATGTGTCTAGCGTAGAGCTTGGTACTTAATAAATATTTGTGAAATAAATAAATGAAATGAATGAATGCATGAATGTCACAAAAACAAAAACTAACGATTAGGCCCAGGTATTTTGTACAGATCCATATAAGTAACTTTGGGTAGAAAGAAAGGCTTGAACAACCTCAGGGAGTTCCTACTGCCTGTCCTCACTGAAGAGTAAGAATACCTCTACTTAGAGGGAGAGGAGCAGCATATAGTTCAAAGATCCTTGGTGATGTATTTTTATTTTTCCCTTAAGCTTTGTTTTGATGTAATGCATGCTTATAAGCAATTAGGTACTATACTAATTTTACAGATAGAGAACATAATCATCAAATGGGCAGAAGAATTAATTATTTAGATTTTCCAAAGACATACAGAGGGCTAACAGGCATAAAAAAAGAAGTGCTCATTATTTATCATTGTGGAAATTCAATGAAAACATCAAAGAAATTCTGCCTCACACCTGTGATAATGGTCCATATCAAAATCACCAGAAACAATTGTTGGCAGTAGTATAGAGGAAAAAAAAAAGGAATACTTGATATCTTTGGTGGAAATGTCGACTGATCCAGAATCTATTGAAAACAGAGAGGAGGTTTGTAAAAATATTTAAAAATAGATCTACCATGTGATCTAGAATTTCCACTCCTAGGTGTCTACCGTAAGAATGAAAAACCAATAATTCAAAGGGACCTATGCATTCCTATGATCACATAAAATCACTTTTTACAATAGCCAAATTATGGAAGCAGCCTAAGTGCCAAAGGGTGGATGAGTGAATTAAGATGTGTTGCATATACACAGTGGAATACTGACTACACACACAAGCACACACACACATGCATGTAACTGAAATCTTGCCATTTGCTATTCCATAGATGGAACTGAAGGGGATTATGCTAAGTGAAATAAATGAGCAGGAGAAATAAATACTAGATTATGTCATTTGTATGTGGAATACAGAGAAGCAAAACAAAGAAAGCCAACATAGATCCTAGAACTTGTATTAATAACTCTTATTATTAAGCCAAAATAAATCCTAGGACTTTTATTGTAGGATTGAGGTTACCAATCAGGGAAATGGGAAGAAAGGTCTAATGGATTGTGGTGGAAGATTATGGGTGCTTTAGTGGTAAGTGTGGTGTGATAACATACAGCTAAAGAGCTGTGAATCCACGCCTCTAAATCATACATGTAATTTTGTGAACCATTTCCTCAATAAAAGGTAATGCAGTGAAAATTTTGAATTTAAAATATTTATAATTTCTATTTTACATGTGAACTAAAACTCAAAAGAAGTGAATTTCCAAAATTATAATTTTAGTAAGCATCAAAATTAAGATAGTTTAAAATCCTTTTAATCCTCAAATTCAGACTCTACATTAGGCCATCATTCACTCGAGAAAAAGAATACAAAGGATTTAGGTACAGAATCTTGTTTTAAGTTCTCGTCCTGCCATATTTAATGTTGTGGTTATAATTAAGACAACTAAAGACAAATATCCCACTTAAGAAACTAATACTATTAGACAATGTGTAGAAAATACATATATGCATAGAATGTTACCAGAGAAAATAAAGATATTTGAATGAATTTGATAAATCCTCTGAAGTTACAGTCATCAGACTATGTCAACCAGTGTAAAGTATTATCTTAATATTTATGTTATAATATTTTTCCTGCAATATGGTTCTTGGAATACTAGTTCTAGGGGAAACTACATAGGAGTTCAGATAACAGTAACTTCCTCTACAAACCCTGATGTTTCAGTTGCCTTAACACAATAGGGATACATTTTTCTCACTTAATGATCTAGTAGTGATAGGTTTCTCAATCTTGGAAATATTGCCATTTTAAACTGGATGATTCTTATGTTGGGAGCTGTCCTTTGCATCATGCTATGATAGCACATTCCTGGCTTCTACCCACTATTTATCACTCCCTTCTCAACTGTAATAATGAAAAATATTTGTATACATTATCAAATACCTCCTAGGGGATAGAGATCTCTAGTCTGATATGTATTCCGGTACACCAAATACTTTTGTCTATCTAATGGTATAAAAAACAATTTTCTTTCATCTTGAGGTTTTTCCATTGTCTATCAGCTGACAGAGAAGTAAGGAAACTTTGAGAAGGGATACCCCTTCTTATAAACTTTGTTTTAAGAAGCGACACTTGATTTTCCCTCATACTCCTTTGGGATAATGAGCCAATCATGTGGCTATACTGACCAGCAAAAAGAGCAAGGAAATACCCACATTCTTTATACTGTGGAACATAAAGCATAGACTTCGCTCTGTCACTAGTCATCTCTGCCATAGTCTAAATTAAAAGAAATTTCCCTTCAGGTGTTTAGAAGGTAGATTACTACTTTTAAAGATCACATTTTATTTCTGCATATA